>NC_072476.1:37965722-38272806 GCF_027574615.1 Eptesicus fuscus
AAACAGGTTGGGGGCTGACTGGGATGTCATTTGTGCGCTCACGTGCCGCTCAGGAATAGTGAAATGGGTATGCGAATAGAACAAAACTTCTTTTCTCCACAGGGAAGTCAGTGGAGCCCCAACCAGACAGTGAACATTTGCATGTCTATCAGTTACCTATAACACACAAAGTTGTAAAATACCTCAACAACAATGAAAGGCTAGACACTGATAACAGGAAGGGTGTGCTGTATGCAGACAAAGCCTAGTTTCCCACTGAAGCACAATGTTTTTTCTACAGTGAAATAGCTTCAGATGGAGGATGGCATTTCCTTGTGATTTCTGATTCTGAGCAGGATAACTGGGGAGGATCTCAGTGAGGTCTTGATGGGAACAGGTATCACCTGGGAAACTTTAAAAACAGAATTACCACCTCCAGCTGGCAGGAAGGATTCTAGTAAATGCTCTGAACAAGCAGTTACTTTTCTTTCTGGCTTTCTTTCTTTCTTTCTTTCTTTCTTTCTTTCTTTCTTTCTTTCTTTCACACATATTTTTATTGATTTCAGAGAGGAAGGGAGAGGGAGAGAGAGATAGAAACATCAATGATGAGAGAGAATCATTGATCAGCTGCCTCCTGCATGCCCCACAGTGGGGATCAAGCCCGAAACCTGGGTATGTGCCCTTGGCCAGAATTGAACCTGGGACCTCTCAGTTCACAGGCTGATGCTCTATCCACTGAACCAAACTGGTCAGGGTGTGACTTTCTTGATGTGGTTTTAAGGGTCATGAAACTATTAAAGAGTTTAATTCACCAAGGACACAGGACCGATGTGCACATTGAAGGCACTCGAAAGTCAAAAGGAAAAAAGTGGGAATTAAATAAATAAAAGTAGGAAAGGAATAAAATGGGAATTAAAGAAATATAAGAGAGATAAGAATCAGATAAGGAAGAATGGAAATACAGACTAAGAGAGGAATCAGCTGGGACAGAGGAGTGCCAAAAATTCCTCCTTGTTAAAAATACCATCTCTATCTCGTGCCTTTATAAAGAATATGAATAAAAAGAAACATTATTTCGAAAGCTCTGCTGCTTTGTAGATTTCCCACCTGCACTGGAAATCTAATATGGTCAGATGTTTTATGAACTTAGGGAGCTCATATTCTAATTCCATTATAATATATGAAATGCTCTCAAACACACTGTTTCTACAATTTACATGTTAAGGTTTTGTCCTCTCTTCTACACTTATAACTAGTGGCCTGGTGCACGAAATTTGTGCACATTAAAAGGGGATTAACTAGAGGAAATAATTTAATATTGCTATTTGCCCTTTCTCTATAATAGAAGTGTCAGAGATGAAAGAAAATTAGTAAAATGTATATGAAAACCTTCCTCCTGTCAGAGTCTGGGGCACACCACGGGACCCAGAGTCAAGTCCCCACCCACCCACATGCACCTCAAAATCGTGTGAGACCCAGACCCAGCCGACCCCCCACCATTGGGCTAGATCCAGACCCGGCCAGTCCCACCCTTGTCAAGCCCCACGGGGCAGGGGATGTAGACTCAGGTCCCTTGGCCCGGTGCCAGGATGGGGGCATGCCTTGAGGTCCCCCGTCAAACCCTGCCAGGTGGGGGACACGGCCTGAGATCCCCTGTCAAGCCCCGCTGGGTGGGGGGCGCGGCCTGAGTTCCCCCAACCCAGCACTGGGGGTGCACCTTGAGGTCCCCTGTCAAGCCCCGCCAGGCGGGGGGCACAGCCTCAGGTCCCCTGGCCCGGTGCTGGGGTGGGGGGAGCCGCCTGAGGTCCCCTAGCCCAGCACCAGGACAGGAAACGCACCTTGAGGTCCCCTGTCAAGCCCTGCCGGGTGTGGGGCACAGCCTGAGGTCCCCTGTCAAGCCCTGCCGGGTGTGGGGCGCAGCCTGAGGTCCCCTGTCAAGCCCTGCTGGGTGTGGGGGCGAGGCCTGAGGTCCCCTGTCAAGCCCCATGGGGGCGGGGGAGGGCATAGCCTCAGGTCCCTGCTGATTGCTTGTTAAGGCTCCTTATGGGAACTTGGCTTCAGCTGTGGGTGCAGCCATCTTTGTGATGGAGTGATGGTCAATTAGCATGTTCCCTCTTTATTAGGTAGGATGATCAGTTGAGAGTTTAAATCGAAGTCCTTTCTATTGTAATTATTTTAAAAAACACAATATTGTAAATGTGCTAGACTGAAAGAAATAATAGATTTTTATAGTTCTGAGAGGGAAATGTGTGAAAATGCCTATCCAGGCTTAGCTTAGCAAATAAAATGAAATGTGCAAAAGAAATAAAAACTGAGATGTGAGAACATTGCCGTGGTTCTAGGACGATTGTCTCAGTAGGGTGATACCTGTGATGGAGGAAAGATGGCATAGAGCCAGGGCGAGCTAGACTTTCTATTTAGTAAAGCTTTATAACTTTCCGAAATACTAATCTGGAATCACTCTTGAAATAAAATGTGAAGAAACGAGGGAACTCTCACAGGCCAACTCAAAACGGGAGGCACTCTGGTCTTGACTATCTCCTTCAGGAACGATGGGCGCCAGGAAAGGAAGGAAGGCCCCTTGGTTTTCCCAAGTGACATAGCGCAGCTGGTCACCAAACCCCCGGTTGGCAGTGCAGTCACTGTGCTTGGACAAGTCAGAAAGGGTGAAACCAGCTAACACCATGAAACAAGTGAAAGAATGTGATCTGAGCCTCTCTGCCGTCAAAATCACAAATAAAGTGTTTGGACCAACAGAATAGTTCTTTTCATTGTTTTAACCTAAAGGATGAAGAAAAATAAATCAATGTCAGATTAAAAAAAAAAAAGCTTTAGTAGCTCAGATCAACACAATATATAAAAATGAAAATAATCATTTGCTTGTGGGGAGAAGAGAAAGCCAATAAACTCATAGTAGCTTCTTTCTAATAGTGCACATTTTATTTTAAAAAAAACAAACAAATAACTTTAGAGTTATTATTCCTCTTCTGATCTTTCCGAAAGCTAAGAGGTGGACCAAAATCTACCCAAATTGCACTGCTTTCTAGCTGTCAGGTTTTAAATAGTATCATGCACATACCTTCTAACTTTTGAAAAGCCCATTCAATGTTTTATATAAAGGCTAGTTATCAGAAATGGGCAGAGAGCACACTGCTATATATAGCAACCTAATTACTGTCGTGCAAATTATCTCCTCTGTGTAGTGTTAGAACAATGAGACAAAAGGTTTATCTTGACAATGTTTGAATTGATTCAGAATAGCCATAATTTCTCCATCCACAGGCAGGGGGAGGAGGGAAGAGCTCCTTTAATTTCAGTATCAGCAAGTCCTTCCTGTTCATTTGCATTTGGGGAGTTTTTCCACAGCGTATTCGCTGGCTCGTGAGATAATGTGTCCCTGCGCGATCAGATAAGAGCGGGAGAGAATTGCTAATGATGAAAGGAGGCAGCACCAGGGCAAGAAAGCAAAGCAGCCCTTCCTCTTCTCACCTGATCTGGGTGGATCTGAATTTCAAACATCCCAGTTGTTTGTTTTTCTCATGGTGATGCGGGTGAGGGGTGGGGGTGCGTATTTTCCAAAGCTAGGTTAGGGTATTGCAAATTGAGTTATACAGATGGTTTAAGTGCCATTCAAAAAGGAAAGTGATGTCATCATGCTGACTGGCTGTTCTGTTCTGTTCTGGCTATTTGTACTTGTCCCTTAATACATTGAGGACAATTTAATTCAGCCATCACTCAATACTCATCAGCTGTTTTCCAGGTACTATGGAAATAATCAACACAAAGGTCATGTCCTTTAAAAAAAAAAGTGAAATAGAAAGTTAGAAAATTGTTATTCAAAGGAATGTTGAAATTAATGATTAGAGTAACGGGTATTTCTGGTACCGGAGCTATCAGAAGAACACAGATAAAAATATAGGCCATATTTAAGAAGTAAAGATGAGCCTTGGCTGGCTTGTTCAATGGTTAGAGCATTCGCTGGATCACTGAAGGGTCACTGGTTCGATTCCCAGTCAAGGGCAAATGCCTGGGTTGTAGGTTTGATCCCCAGTGCCAGTCAGGGTGTGTGTGGGAGGCAGCCAATGTATGTCTCTCCCATGGGTGTTTCTCTCTCTCTCACTCTCCCTTCCTCCCTCCCTTCCTTCCTCTCTTCCACTGTCTCTAAAAAATAAATAAATAAATAAATAAATAAATGGAAAAATATATCCTCGGGTGAGGATTAACAAACAAACAAAGTAGAGGCAACATTTCATCCTGTGCTGTCTTCAGGTTGTTAAAAAATAAAATTCAACTGAGTAAATTTTAAAGATTAGATTCTTTTATTCAGTGATTCATGAATTGGGCAGTATTCCATCTAGCGAATATAAAGGAGCTCTGCTGAGCTGTGGAAAGAGGAAAGGTTTTTAAAGGTAAAAAGGAGGCAGAAAAAAAAAGGAAATTATTAGAAAAGAATGCATTGTCTATGGGGCAGATTACCCAGGTGCTGACCAGGTGACTCCTGAGTGACTGACTAAAGGTTACATTCCTCGGAAGCTGAAACTGCGTTTCAGTTAAGTAGTAAAACTTAGTTTGCTGACTTGGGGCCTAGCACAAGTGACTCCATTTTGGGCCTGTTGTCTCTTCTTGAACAAGGTAAACGTAGAGATTCACCCAGAGTGCTCAGTGGACAGCAATTCAAGGCTCCCTAGGCCAAGGCAGGAAGCCAACACTGGGCACCAGAGCTGAGAAGCAGAGCTGAGCGTTGTCATGAGTTCAGGGGTTGCTGGCCTGCAAACTAGACCATGAACCTGGCCCTCGTTTTTCTTTACTGTTACTTTATCAAAAGTCTCCAGACAGGAAAACTGTGTCCTTGTAGGAAAAAATATGGGAAAGCAACAGCATCATGATCAGCATTTCCTTGACATAGGTAATATGGAGACCAAAGACAAACATTCTTATATAATAAAAGGGTATTACAATAATGCACAAGGAAAGACTATTTTGCTTTGACTTACCTGGGTAAGTTTTTAAAGGTAGCTTGGAAGCATGAAGCACTGGATTGGCTAACCTGACATAGGAAGATTCGGCAACTTTTCATCTATTGCCTGCTGACCTTTGGGTCAAGTACTTCCCTGGGATGGAGAGCGCTAGTGTGAGCAGCATGCCAAATTTGAAGCCACTGGACACCAGTACTCAAGTTGGCTACAGCTCATGTTGATGGAGCCTTGTTTGGTATTGAAATCCACCAGGTTGAATAATGACATCCTGTGCCTTGTCACCCCTGGAGAGCAAAAGGAACTAGGAAATAGAGTCTTATATAAAAAAAAAAAAAGTGGAACATTGAGGTTCACTAAACAACTGTTACAAATGAAATGTAGCTCCAATCAGGGAATTTTTCAAGGGGTATTTGTCCAAGGTGAGAATATAATAACAATAATCCTAAAATGTGAGACTACAATGATGAAGGAATCTCCTGCAACCCTCCACCTCCCCATTCTAAATGTACTCACTTCCTCAAAACATCGGACCTTAAGACTAACCCTCCAAGAAAAAGCAGTATTGTACCACTATTTTTCAAGCACTGTACTACCCATTTTTCAACCACAATCCGCTGTCCCACTGAGCCCAAGCCTGAACTAGGGCAATGGCAGAGGAGGTAGAGAGAAGTGAGTGGAGGAAAGACTGACAAAGATGGATTGTGTATATGGCCAGGAGGTCGGGGTGATGTAAAAGAATGTTTCCAAGGTAATTCCTAAATTTCTGAATGGAATGATGATGCTTTTATTGAGATAGGAACGCTGGAGGAAGACTAGGTTTGGAAGAGAAAGACCATGATGGGGAAGAATCAGAAAAGAGAAGCATCCTGAAAACAGAGGAATGGAAAGAACTGATGGAGGCCGGACCCAGAGAAGAGTGTAAGGCTGAGGGTTAACCTTAGAAAGAGAAGGATGGACACTCTTCCTCTAAAGCAGAAAACATATTGTTCCAGGCTAGGAAACTCCTTCCTTAGTAACAGGGAACCAACGTTTACCGATGGTTTTGCATGTACCTAGCATGATGCTTCAGTGCTTTCTCATGTTAGGATGCTGTTAAAAGAGAACAGGCTATCATATGACGGCCTTTATTTGCTTTGTGTCTATAGGACGAGGATGCTGGCTAAGATGATAAAAATAGAGATCAGATTAAAAGAAGAATACATTTGGGGGTATGCAGTGAGGAAGGTGAAATGAAAATGACTAGGGATTTTAAAAAATGAGGAATGCCAAACAGTATTGAGTATTGAGAGCTGGATATGCATAGGTGAATGTCTTCATTTTTTTTAATTGATTTTTTACAGAGAGGAAGAGAGAGGGATAGAGAGTTAGAAACATCGATGAGAGAGAAACATCCATCAGCTGCCTCCTGCACACCCCCCACTGGGGATATGCCCGCAACCAAGGCACATGCCCTTGACCAGAATCGAACCGGGACCCTTGAGTCCGCAGGCCGACGCTCTATCCACTGAGCCAAACCGGTTTCAGCGTCTTCATTTTTTTTTAGACAAACTAAATGCCATGTCAACATAATCCAGGCTCTATAGCAATCAGAATGGAAAATTGTCTTCTTAATTCTTAAAATGCTTGCTTATATTCTTTAAAAGCTAGGCTGAAAAAGAACTGAGAAAGTGGAAGATACATATTTCTGAGCCACTGCTGGAAAGTATGGAGGATTCTTCAAGCCATGCCCTTCCCAGATCAGTAGGCTGAACACCAGTCTGCGTTATATTGGTTCAGACACCCTGCAGCATTCCCAGGGGGTTAATCGTACGAATTAGTAGCAGGATCCCTGCATAACTCCACGCGCTCTCTTCACAGGTGTTATGCGAATATATGCGCGGTACCGTATAAAGGAATACTAGTAAAAGCCAATCTGCTCCAATGGACCGAAAATGTTACATAGTTCGGCAAAAGCAGTTTAATAATCCCTCTTTTAATGCCCAGTGGGACAAGTAAGCTTATTCAATTTAACAAGCATTTACCAGCCCCCCGTCGGAGTGAAGCACGGTGCTGGGCACGGGGGGGGGGGGGGATACTGTGACGATGACGATGATGACGATAGAGGCTCAGCTTCCTGGAGGGCTTCCTGTGCACCAAGCGGTGTTCTAAGCTCCCTACTTGCATCCATCTCAGGAAGTCCTTCTAACAACTGACTGAGGCAGGTCTAATCCCATGGTACAGAAGCAGAGACTGAGGCGTGCTGGTCACTCTCTCTACTCCCCTGAGGCTCAAGGCAGTGAGGGTCAAGCCTGCAGGGAAAGAAAGCTTCTTGCCTCTCCCACTCTCACCGTAAAGGTGTGAGCCAGGAAGTAGAGTAGAGCTCAGAAGTTACCAGGGAAATAAAGTAGTCTTTTATAGAAAGCCTGGATGTTGAGAAAATAAACCAATCCTTTATTTTCATATCGGACCCTATTAAAACATATAATACTGGATTATCTTGATGGTTGTAAAAATGTATTTAGAAGGGTTACAAACAGCTTTGTCAAAAAAGTTGCCTTTTGATTATTGATTGTTTTGGTTAATGGGTAACTGCGGGGGCAGCCATATACACAAGACAATCTATTTTTTTTAAAAAACCTCAAGATGTCTAACAGAAGTGTGAGTGCTTCTAATGAGAACATGGAGTGAATGTGTAAAAAAGCGTTACGAAAACATTCTATTGTGATAATTCGTATTTTATTCGAGTCTCTTCTAATTAAAAACAATGAAATTATGTCTACTGAGAAATATCCAGAAACATTGTATATTTATATCCCAAGACAGTTCTAGGAGCTTCTCTAATACCGAAATTTTTAAGAATCATTTCTGTATTGGAACCATTCTTTCACTAAAACATCTACCTATCATTCCATTTAATTGCTAATATTGGATTTCTTTTAAGCCCACCAAAAAAAAAAAAAAAAAATGTCAGCTACCACTCGCAGCCTCAAGAGTATATACAAATCTGTTATACCATCCTTGGAGGAAAGCTTGTAAATGTTTTAAGTGTTTATGCTGAGTTTATTAACATTATTTAAATAGTGATATAACCAGTGCTGATTTGCCACCACTACCTTGGAAATATTTAAACACTTTTATAACTTGGCTCCGCATTCCAGTTTTATCTCTAAAATTCATGCTTTTAGGCTCAATTTATGCCTGTCAACAAGTAATGATCATAGATGTGAGCTGGCTCATAATCCAGAGGTACTAGGTTACAATGTGTTACCATGGAAACTGTGTTTTATTGCATTTTCTCTTCTTGATTTAAGGCATTTGACAATCATAGCAACTGTTTGCCAGTCTTCCCACATCATAAAAAATTCAAAAACACAAACAAGCAATGCGGGGGGGGTGGGTGGGTAGAAAAGAACAGTGTGTGTGTGTATGTGGGGGGACCCTCTACTGTTCTCGGACCTCAGTAGAAACATAAAAAAGAAAAGACAGCCTTATAGTTAACATGGACCTTCTGTGAATAGTTTATCTCTCAGAAAGTCCAGGCGTGTTGGAAAATTCAATCAGTGGTTAGTCATGGAATGGACCTGTCTGCCTGTGTTCATTTTGTTTATTGCATCATATATCTTTTATGATCCCTGGGACTTTAGCCTGAAACAGCATTTTCTTTAACAAGAGCCATGTTTCCTTTAACGCTGTTTATTGCATCGGAAACATTACTCTTTGAAATCATGGTACGTTTTCTATCGAGCAAAGGTCTGCAACCAAATCTTGCATGAATGTGTTTATTCAGGACCTAGAGCTAAAAAAAAAAAAAAAAAAAAGGGCAGTGTGTCTAGTTCGTGTAGCATTAAGCACTTTGCCAGTGTTCAGCTGAGGTCATTGCCGCATTCCTCGCAGTCTTAAGGCGAGTCCAGATTAATCACGTGCCCTAAACCTTGGAAGGGAGCACGTGAAAGGGATCTCACGCTCGACATTTCTTACAGGACAGAGAAGGGAGTGTAGCAAAGGGGCTTACTGGGCGGCAGCTTGTCTTTTTACTGCCTGCGGTCCATACAACCACTGTGAATTTGTAGGCTTCCTTTTTCCTATTTCTGGGAGTTTATAGGTCAAATGTAAGGTCTTTCTGAGCATTCACCAGGAAGACTCATTCAGGAAACTTTTTTAGTATGTGCTAACCACCAGGCACTGGCTGGGATCTGTCCATACAAAGATGAATGAGGCCCAGTCCTTCCCCTCCCGCCTCCCCGAAGAAGCGCATGGTCCACCCAGGAAGGCCGGGTCCAGATGTGCACAGTGTGCATAGAGGCGGGGAAGATTAATTGTGAAGGGAAGTCAGAAAAGACTGTACTGAAGTAACTTTACAGGGCAGAGAGGGGAGACAGTCAGCCAGAGGGAACAACCAAGGTCTAGTGAGTGTCCTCAGACTAACCAGTGATTGGAGGGGGCCCCTCGGGGAGAGCTGAAGGGAGCCGCAGAAGATGAGGTTGTACAGTAAGTTGGGGCCAGATTGCAAGTTTCTGAACATATTCTTTTTGTTTGTTTGTTTTTTGTTCATCTTTACCTGAGGATAATTTTTTTCCATTGGTTTTTTAGAGAGTGGAAGGGAGGGAAGGGGGGAGAAAGAGAGGGTGAGAGAGACACATGAATTGGTTGCCTCTGGCACACGCTCTGTCCAGGCCAGGATGGAACCTGCAACCCAGGTACATGCCCTTGACCGGGAATTGAACCTATGACCTTCTGTGCTCAGGCTGAGACTCTAACCACTGAGCAACGCCTGCCAGGGCTGTACTTTATTCTAAATGCAATGAGAAGTCTGTGAAAAATTCCAAGTAGGAAAATTTGAGTACTGAGATTGCATTAGAAACCGACTGAAATTTGGGTTGAGGGCAGGTAAGAACTAAAATCACTGTCTTCAAAGAGGAGGAGAAAGTCGTCCAAAAAAGTGATAACAGATGAAACTTTACCATAGAATAGAGCGAGAGAATATTTCATGGAACCGGATGTAACAGGAATAGTCAACTGAGTTCCTGAAAGAAGCCAAAAGGTAGATCGTGGAGAAAAGGACCCTAAAATGATTCTGAGGGATCTAGCTGGGTTGAATATGCAGGTGATAATGCCATTCATCAGAGCATCCGAGGTCATGGGAACATTAAAATGTGATTTCTATTAGGACGTTGGACAAATATATGGCACAATAGGACTGGATAAAGTGATTTGAAGGTGATTAACTTATACTTGGTTGATAAGTCATAGTGGAAGATGAGAATGTCTAAGAGCAGAAGGTAGAACAAGAAGGAAAGATGGTCTATGGAAGAGTTTCTGAGAAAGAAATTACTTCTCATTTGTATGATAGTTTTTACAATTGAGGAACAATAGTAGAGGCTTGAGGAATTTTATGCTTTTCTCCACCTAAATGAAAAGTAAACGTGACACATAAAATAATACTTTCTAAAAGAGAGAGTTTTAAGAAAAATTATTAGATTAAAAATATTTTACCACTGGTTGCTTATATGTACATAATTTCATCTGTATTTAAGATGCTAGTGAGTTTAGATTTAGAGAGTAATGTTTCATATAAGAGGCTAACATTATTTTGAACCATTGCAGCTTTAAATGTTCATAATATGCATATTTAAATATGTTCTTATATTGTATGTGACAGATTTACATACATCCCATGTCACCATCATATACTTCCACTAGATTTATTTATTTTAAAAATACATTTTATATTCCCATAAAAAAGAGAAATTAAATCATAAAAACAAAGTTGGTGTTTATAGTCTAACTTGTACTCCTACAAAACAAACAAACACACACAAAAATCAGAGTTCATGGCTGTTTTTCAGTGTTGAGTATAGAGAAAAGGCTCAGTTAAGAGCTTAGTCTTTGCTCATGAAACCTTGCATTTCACAGACTAAATTTTCCTAATAACCTACTTATAACAAATGCAAGATACAAAACTGTTACTTTCTAGTAAAGCAGAAGGTTGAAATTGTATCATCTCTGTTTGACCTCACCTGCATTAATATTGAAAATGTAAGAACTGGTCATCATCCAGTAGCAAACCCACACTCTATGAGTGGATCTGAAATGATGACACAGTCCTTGCATTCAGGGAATTAATTCTCTTGGCGATAAATCTCAGGGTGCTTTTGTGACTGGTGCTCTGTACTACTCCAGAGGGAACATTCACACCCAGGCTACAGTGTAGCCCTGGAGCAAACCCAACCAGCCAGTTGGCATCCCCATCTCCCTGCTCAGTGATTAGCTCAGAGATTGGCATGCCACCCAAGCAAAGCGGATTAGAGGTGAGGACGTGTTCCTTGCAACTTCTAGGATGTTCCCTGGAACTTCTCTCTTCCTGAGAGTAACCAAAAGGAGCCCACCTTCCTTCTGGATTATGGGGTGTGAGGCTGAGGTCAGAAGTTGCCTCAGGGGTTTGACACTGGGAGCTATATGCCTGGCATTGTTTAGTTCCAACATGTGGAGCATGTGAGGAGGTGGACAGAGCAGGGGCAGGGAGCCCCGGGTCCTTAGGGACACCATAGGAGCAGTGGAGCAGCCTCTCACAAGGCCAGGACTAAACTCACTGGCATAAGCCCATCAGTTCCCTTTTTTGTTGTTGTTAGTTTGTTTATATCAGATTGAATGGGATTTGTGAAGAACATTTATTTATGTATGTTTTTATTAGAGTATAGTTGACATACAATATTACATTAGTTTCAAGTGTACAACTTAGTTACTCAACACTTACACAGTTTATGATGTGATCACTACCACAAGTCTGGTAGCAACCAGCTATCACCATACACATGTTTTACTGTTATGATATTGTTGATTATTGAGTGGGATTTCTTGTCACAATTGCAAGAATCCTGATACCATAACCAACACTAACATGTCCCCTAGATGTAGCTTTGATGCCCAGTCAGGAATCTACTGGTCATGCTCTTTAGATGTGTGTTCCAGCTGAGGGTCAGGGAGAGAATGGAGAAGCTCAGCCTCTCTGAACACTTGACCTCTAAGTGCAGAGGGGAGCCAGCTGCTTCCCAATCCATCAGTTCTCATTCAACCTGAGTGGAGATGGTGACAAAGAGAATGGATATTAAAAGGAAGTGTTTGACATTCAAATCTAACCTCCCAAGGGACTCAACACTATCCTCCTAGATTTGGAGGTCTTTTTGTTTTTTATATCCTCAGTGACACATAGAAAGGTGCTTAGCATTTATGCAATGCTTGATAAAGTTTTGCTTTAAATGTGTTTCTATTGTGGTCAAACACACATAGCCTAAATTTACCACTTTAGCCATTTTAAGTGTCCTGTTTAGTGGCATTAAGTAGATTCACAATATTGTGTGACCATCACCACTGTCCATGTCCAGAGCTTTTTCACCATCCCAAACAGAAGCTCTGTACCTATTTAATAATAACCCCTCTCTTCTCCCTGCAGCCCCGGTAACCTCTATTCTACTTCCTGGCTCTACAATTTGCCTCTTCTAGGTACTTCATATAAGTGGCATCACACAATATTTGTCCTTTTGTGTCTTATTTCATTTAGCATAATATTTTCAAGGTTTACACATGTGATAGCATAAAGGTTTGCTTTTAAATGTATTCTTCTCCTTTATACCCCTAAGAGTGTATACTTTCTGCTATTCAAAAAATAACATAAATATTGGGTCAATTTTTTAAAAAATTTAGAACATACTCAGGAACTGACACTTATTTAGGACCCATGAGGTAGTACTCACATGCCTAACTGTTATGTTGCTTTCAAAGCACCAGGGTTGCAACATCCCATGGCATTGTACGTAGGATATGATGCCAATTTTCTCTGACACAAAGCCCATGCTTTTCCCATTATTTTGCTTTTTTTTTTTTCACATTGAAATGTTCCAGATACTCCAAATCAAAGGTTAACCATAAGCCTATTCCTACTTTTCGAATAGCTTTAAGTTTTCCAGAACAATAGATGTATCCTTCTAATTATGGTTTATCTGTGCTGATGTAAAAACTAACTCACTGTAGTTGGGGTTCACTTACATCTTTGGCTTGGGGCTCCCCTCCAGAAACCTGCTGAGTGACAGATAGTCTTACCTGAGGACTCAGCTTTCTGTGTCCACGCCAGAGGTCACCACACACCCAACACACACATACACAGATTGCTATTTGTCCGAGTGCCTTCGAACACACTTCATGCTCAATAGATTTGCCCTGTGCACATGGCATCCTTGGTTTCTCAGACCTGAGTGCTGATGGACGGCCATGACCATACTTCAGCAGTCTACAGAACCAGTGCCCATTTCAGGGAGAGGTGGAGTTTGCCCCTGCCTTTTCTGCCCTCTATAATCCCTTCACATTCCCTTTTCTTATCCCTTTACAAACAATTAAATGCCAAATGACTTGTGATTTTTCCGGCTGCTTATCATTATGGCAGAGCTCACCGTTCCTCCTGCCCCTCGGTGCTACCATCCGGCCACCCCGGAGGAATCTTGCCCAGCAGCCCGAGAGCAGAAGGACCAGGGCCACGTCCCAGCTCAAATCCTATGTGATTGTCTGGAGGCTTCTAAAGAGCGAAGGAAAAACTCATCTGGCAAAGATATTTTGTTTTCTAGAGGCAGAAAAAAGTGGGTCAGAGGTTTATGTGTAAGACATTGCCCAATTTAACAAGCAAACCACATTGCCACATAGCCAGTTATGAGAAGCATTTCCCTAAGTCTGGATCGTCACTAAATGTGCAATCATGCATTGCATTCTTCACGCACATATAATTTAACCTTGTCGGGGCTCCTGTGGGACACTTCAGGGAAGCAGTGTCTGTACTGGCCAGCGAACAGGCAGTGCTGCTAGCAGCCCTGGCTTGGAATCCCACTCCAACACTTGACTTCTTGTGAGACTGTGAGCAACTCTCTGAACCTCCCTCCAGCATTTATGTATTTATCACCGTGTAACAAAGCAGCCCCGAATTTAGTGGAATTGAAACAATAACAATCTTTTGGGTATGGTTCAAAAGTTTGCACTGGGCTCTGCTGGGCAGTTTTCTGGTCTCTCCTGAGTTAACCATGCAAAGAAGGTCGTGCAGTGGCTCGAATGGGGTGGCCTGGCCGAAGGTAGTATCACTCACATGTCTGTCTGGGGCACCTTTGTTCTCCTCCCTGTTACCATTCCAGCAGGCTGGCTTGAGCTTGTTCACACAATGGTCTGGAGTTGCAACCACTGCCAAAGAAAGCAAACCCATGTGCAAGGACTTTTGAAACCTCTGCACACACTTGTGATGTCCCATTGGTCAAAGCAAGTCTTATGGCCAAGCCTGGGTTCAAAGGGTGGAGAAATACATTCTACCTCTGGCTGGAAGGAAAGGCAAAGTCACTTGGCAAAAAAAAGCACTGGTATGGGAATAGGAGGCATTATTGCAGCCATCTGGAAAAGAAACTCCCTTCTTTCTCAATGAAGGGGAGACGGTAAGATGTGGACATATCATTATTGTGAAAACTAAACTTATTCCCTCCTCTTTGTTAACTGGGGCAGTAGGGCATAGAAATGGGAAGAGTGTGGGATAAGATGGATTCAGATCTTATTTGGAGGGTTGGAATGCTTGATTGAGACATTGGTTGGTGTTTATCTTAGTCAGCAATAGGAACTTACTGACACATCGTGTACCAGTTGAACGACATGATTGGAATTTGTTTAGGCCATGATCAGTATCTAGAGTTATCTGCTACATTTTTTTATTTTCTTGTTCATGAGTTTGTCATGTTACAGAAATCAGTCCAATATAGAAACCAAAATGAGTTAGGGTAAATGTAAATGGTAAAGTCAGGGAGATAAGCAGGAGCCAGGTGATGGAAGACCTTGTAGGCCACGTGCAGAAATTTGGGTTTTTATTCTAATTGTGATAGGAAGGCATTGAAGAGTTTTAAGCAGAGAAGTGATGAGAGTTTTAAGCAGAGAAGTGATGTGCATTTTTTCAAAAGATCATTGACAAGTAAAGAATCTGTTAGAGGGGGGCCAGTACAAAAACAAACCGATGATGTAGCAGGGGACTGCAGAAGTCTAGATACAAGATGATGATGGCCTGGGTGAGAGTATTGGCAGAGGAGATGGAGATTCAAGATCTGTTTGGATGTGGAACTGTCAGGACCTGTTGTTGGGTTGGGTAGGCATCAAGGATGACACCTAAGGATTTGGCCTTGGCAATGTTGGTGCCATTTCCAGAGATGAGGATTAGCTATTACTGTTGTAACAAATTACCACAAATTTAGCAGCTTAAAACTACACAAAGTTACTATCTTATAGTTCTATAGGTCAGAAGTGCAATATGAATCACACTGGGCTAGATAAAATCCCGTGTCAGCAGCACTGGGTCCAGTTGTAGAAGCTCTAGGGGAAAGTCTGTCTTCTTGCTATTTACAGCTTCTAAAGACTATCCACATTTTTTGGCTTATCTCATAACATTTCTTTTGCATCTTATCTCTCTGAGCTTCCTCCTATCATCACACTCCCACTGTCCATAGTCGGGAAAGTTTCTCTGCTTTTAAGAAATGAATTGGGCCCACCCAGAGAATCTAGGATAATCTTCCCATTTCAAGGTCCTTAATCTTAATCACATCTGCAAAGTCCCTTTTGCCACAAAAGGTAACACTCACAGGTTCCAGGAATTAGTAAGTGGACATCTTTGGGAGGGTCATAATTCTATCTACTACAGGGATAATTGGGAGAGGACTAGGTTTAAAATGATAGAGATTTAACTTTGAGATGACTGAGAGACATTTGATGTGTATGTTGGATCTTCACTTGCATATATATCTAAAACCATGGCACTAGGTGAGATCACCTAGGGAGAGAATGAGATAAAGAAGAAAGTCTACAGCTAAGCCCTTAAGCACTCCAGCATTTAGACTTTGGGTAAAGTAGGGGGAGCCAGCAAAAGAGAATAAGAGGCAATCAGTGAATTAGGAGGCCAAGCATAAAAGAACATGGTTCCTAAGAAACTATTAGAAGAAGAAAATAATTTTTAAAAACCATTCTTTCTTTCGTTTTCCCAGTTTTCATTTTTTTTATTTTTTAAAATCTGTAAGTCAGGAGTCATGAAAGATGTCAGGGAAATAGGCAAAAGAGCCATGTGGTCAGCGCTGTAAGTTTAGAGACCAAGGGGCCTAAACTTTCACATGTGAAACTGTGTTGAGGCCATAAAAAACCGTTCTTAATGTAGCATAGAGACAGAATAGAGTAGGTCAGACAAATGACTTTAGGGTTTGGCAACAAGAAAATCATTGGTGAATCTGCTAAAAAATGTTCCTGTGGTGTCAGGTAACCATAAGGTGAGAAAATGGAGATTGTGAGATTAGATAATGTTCTGAGGAAGTTTGTCTATGAAGAGGAATAGGGAACTGGAGCACCAGTTTTGGAGGTGTTTATGAAATCAGGGGAGTGTTGTTGTTTTAAATGAAATGGGATATATTAGGTTGGTAGTTCTCAAAATGTGGTCTTCAGCAGGCTCAGCATCAGATGGGAACTTGTTAGAAATGCAAAGTATATTGCCCTAACCGGTTTGGCTCAGTGGATAGAGCGTCGCCTTCGGACTCAAGGGTCCCAAGTTTGATTCCGGTCAAGGGCATGTACCTTGGTTGCGGGCACATCCCCAGGAGGGGGTGTGCAGGAGGCAGCTGATCGATGTTTCTCTCTCATCGATGTTTCTGACTCTCTCTCCCTCTCCCTTCCTCTCTGTAATAAATCAATAAAATATATTTTTTTTAAAAAGAAAAAGAAATGCAAAGTATTGACTCCTACCTCAGACCTGTTGAATAAGTAATTCTGGGGGTGAGATGCAGCAATCTGTGTTTTAATGACCCCTTTTGGTGATTTTGACACAAAATCAGGTTTAGAACCAATAGTGCAGTGGTAATGGCTACAATCTAATGGAGAAGGAAGACATATTACAGAAGAGAGGAAATGCAAGAAAATTTGAGATGATAGGAGTCCTAATAGAGGGGTGGAACATAGACTGAATTAGGGCTATTTTCTCCTGAAAACACCCTCTTTTTAGAGGTAAGATAAAAAAGGTGGATCCAGGTGTAGGTACAGCTGCAGATCAGTCAACAAGAAGATGAAAATAAGCCATGACCAACTATTTTCAAAATGGGATTGGTTAAATAGGAAGGTATAAAATGGAATGCTATAAACATTGGACATCTTAACTTCAGCAAGACATATGATAAATTGCCAATGATATGCTGAGAAAGGGTAGAAATATGAAAACTGGAGAATAGGGGAGTTGAGTGTATGTGTGGCTGGTTAAACCTAGAGGGAGATTTCTAGTGATACAGTAGTGGCAAGTCTCCATATTAGTGCTGCCCAACATTCTACTATCTACTTTGCTGAAGACAGAGGAAGTGTAATTGCCAAATATGAGTTTGGTACGAAACTGAGAAGGCCAGCAAATGTTATTGATGGCATAATGTGAATTCAGAAAAATCTTGGCAAATTAGAATGATGAGCCAGAAATGAAGGTCAAACTGAACAAGGACAACACTTATTTATGGTATTTAAAAATTATTTTTGGTGACAATTTTGTGATAAGATCTGGATTAATAGTACTTGGTAGGAGAAAAACCCTAGGAATTTTTGTTACCTACAAGTTCCATATGAACCAAGAAATTCAATCTTGCATTAATAAAAGTGCAGTAACCAAATCAAGAGATACCTTTATCCTCTAATTGTGATTGACTGTACCAAGGGGATGGTGTAGTGCTGGAGGACACCGAGGGTGAGAGGACATGGTGCATCTAGATATGGGTGCGTGAACTGAAACTTCTGTAAGTCATATTACAAGAGGAAGTTGGAAGTGACTGAATTCCATTTCATCACGCTGCAAGAATTTCTTGAGCCAGACAAAGCTGTATGTGCTGAGGACAGATTAGAAAACTGGACAGAGTCCTTATTCTGCCTCATAGTCCTTATTGTCTAGCAGGTAGATGAAAACAGATCATGAACAAGAAAATAAACAAATGAAGCAGATAACTCTAGATAGTGATCATGGCCTAAACAAATTCCAATCATGTCGTTCAACTGGTACACGATGTGTCAGTAAGTTCCTATTGCTGACTAAGATAAACACCAACCAATGTCTCAATCAAGCATTCCAACCCTCCAAATAAGATCTGAATCCATCTTATCCCACACTCTTCCCATTTCTATGTCCTACTGCCCCAGCTAACAAAGAGGAGGGAATAAGTTTAGTTTTCACAATAATGATATGTCCACATCTTACCGTCTCCCCTTCATTGAGAAAGAAGGGAGTTTCTTTTCAAGATGGCTGCAATAATGCCTCCTATTCCCATACCAGTGCTTTTTTTTTTGCCAAGTGACTTTGCCTTTCCTTCCAGCCAGAGGTAGAATGTATTTCTCCACCCTTTGAACCCGGGCTTGGCCATAAGACTTGCTTTGACCAATGGGACATCACAAGTGTGCGCAGAGGTTTCAAAAGTCCTTGCACATGGGTTTGCTTTCTTTGGCAGTGGTTGCAACTCCAGACCATTGTGTGAACAAGCTCAAGCCAGCCTGCTGGAATGGTAACAGGGAGGAGAACAAAGGTGCCCCAGACAGACATGTGAGTGATACTACCTTAGGCCAGGCCATCCCATTCGAGCCACTGCACGACCTTCTTTGCATGGTTAACTCAGGAGAGACCAGAAAACTGCCCAGCAGAGCCCAGTGCAAACTTTTGAACCATACCCAAAAGATTGTTATTGTTTCAATTCCACTAAATTCGGGGCTGCTTTGTTACACGGTGATAAATACATAAATGCTGGAGGGAGGTTCAGAGAGTTGCTCACAGTCTCACAAGAAGTCAAGTGTTGGAGTGGGATTCCAAGCCAGGGCTGCTAGCAGCACTGCCTGATTGCTGGCCAGTAGACACTGCTTCCCTGAAGTGTCCCACAGGAGCCCCGACAAGGTTAATCTTCTTCCCATGTATGACTTTTTATTTTTCAAGTCTGAGCTTAAAAATATCATTTCGTAAGGAAGGCCTTCATTAATCCCTTCTGCTGAAGTACCCCCACCACTGACTTAGTCATCCTTTGTCAGATAACCCTGTCTGTAATTATTGACTTTGTTTGCTCTGTTTGTTTTCTTCATCCTCTCCCACCCCCCAACTAGAAGGCAAGCCCCATGACCCTTGCCTAGCTGATTCAGCATTATATCCCTGGCATTACCTCACTGCCTGACACACCGTCAATGGTAAACAGATACTCCTCAAAGTCATAAATGAATGAGCTGAGTGAATTGAGTGAATGATGCGATCACAGTTTTCTTCATTGAGGTGAAATGCACAAAACATAAAATTAACAATTGTAAAGTGAATAATTCAATAGCTTTTAGTATATTCACAATGTTGTTTACCACCATCTAATTCCACAATATTTTCATCACTGCAAAATAAAACTCTTTACCCATTAAACACTTACATTCCATTCTCTACTCCCCCCAGCCAGCCCCCTCCCCCACCACAGCCCATGACAACCACCAGCCACCAACCACCAATTTGCTTTCTATGTCTATGGATTTACTTATTTCCTATATTTCATGTAAATGAAGTCATATAATACTAGGCAACCTTTTGTATCTGGCTTCTTTGCTTAGTATCATATTTTTGAGGTTCATCCACATCATCAGGCCTTAATATGTATCATTATTTTGTTCCTTATTATAGCTGAGTAATATTCCACTGAGTGTGAGTGTGGGGGGGTAGCAATTTGTTTATCCATTCATCTGTTGATAGACATTTAGGTTGTTATCACCTTTTGGCTATTGTGAATAGTGCTATTATCAATAATTGAGCACATTTGTTTTTAACATGTCACAATCCCATTTTTGCATTTGGGGTTTAAGCAGTGATTTCTAGAGCGTAAGCCTTATTTCATTCTTACTTGTTTCTGATTTTCTACATATCTCTCTTACCCCAGGATTTCTTAGAGTCATTGAGAGTAGCTTTATGATCATAGCTGCTTAATTATCATAGAATTCATAATCAAATTGTTTACTCTATAGATTCATACAGCAGGCTCCAAACTTAATAGGGCTGGTAGGTGGGAAGAGATTAAGGAGAAGAGTGGTAGGTGTAATTAAAATTATGATTTTTTTAAAAACATGCACATTACAAGATAATCAATGTACTCATCCAGTGATAAACTCGGTTTCCCTCCGAAGTGTTAGTAGCTGCCAGTGCTTTCTGAATTAAGCACTTGGAACCCCTTGGTGGGTATGTTCAATGCCATCTCCAGTGTTAGGAAATTTTAATCTGCAATTAGATATATATTAAGCCATTAAAATATCATTGCATTTTAATGATTTGAATCTATGAAAATATGTAAATTAGTAATGGCTTATTAAACTTTACAGTTTCGGGTTATTGTACAAAAAAGATCTGTACATATAAAATGTTAGGGGGGAAAGCCTTTTGTGTATTTTATGACATGATTCTTCAGTGAGGGTGACAACAATGAAAATGTTCATGCAATTAATTTTTAAAAATAAATGTTAGCTATTATGAATAGAAACGATTTCCCTGAAAGCTGAGTGCAAATAGTTGTTTAGGTCTCAGCACTTTATCTCGATCCCTGGCACTCTATTTTGTGCTTTGGAAAGCTCTACTCATTCAAAACATAAATTTGGAAGAGGCTTCCTCCCTGGAACCCTCTGAAAGCTGTAGTTATGGTGGTTACTTAAATATTATTTCCATAGCTACGCTGGCTTCTAGCCATGGCTGAAATGCATATCAACAAGCCTGGTGTGAAAATGGGAAGGGCGGGGAGAGAAGAGGAGGCAGAGGACACTAATTTTCCTTCTTCCGAGTAGGAGGTATAATGTCTTTATAAAGTAATAATTAAAAGAAAAACAATTACAGGAACCTTATCTGGACCATGCAGCTGTACTTCCTCCCTTTGCATTAGCAGTGTTTCGAAGGTTATGACAAACCATGAAAATGGCATCTTTAGAGGAATTTTATTCCTTTTCCTATGATTTGATTGAAACAGACAGCTACATTTTGTGTATGTATAATTAGGCAGGAAAATAGGCTTTGAAGGCAGGTTTCCATTTAGTATGTGAGTCACACGCACAACAGCCTTTCATTCAACAGCCAAAGACTGATCTTTTTAATGCCTCAACTCGCTCAACATGTTTTCTGAATGCTACATCTTGCACTGAGGGGGGGAAAGGGAAAGGAAAAAAAAAATCAGCTTTTGCCCGTATTTCTTTCTTTTTTTTCATCTTCTTTCCAAAGGAAAAACAATCTGAAAAGCCAATCTAGGAAGTCTTTGGTGATTTAACCTTACGACAAACTGATTTTTATCGTCCTTTTTCCAGATAGTGCTCGGGGCACCAGCGACCGCTGCACCAGCCCTTGGCGTATCTAATCCCTCTCATAAAAGGCCATTGTGGCAGTAAAACTGAGACCAATGGCTTTTTCATTCTCCACCTCTCAGCTCTCCAAAGTAATGGCACTGGGTCTCCTCCTCATGTTTTTTTTCTTTTCAGATGCATAGTTTCCCCCTTTAACAAGGTTTCTTAAAAAGGGAGGGGGGACCAGGGGGGGAGAAGAAACACAATCCCATTTTCTTAGTGCTTGCTGTGCCCATATGTGGCACTAAGTGCTTTTCTTTTTTCTGAACTTAAATTAGGAAGAGCATTTGAGATGCGGCCTGTTTTATGAAAGAGATTTTCCTCTGAGATTTTGAGCACAATGAGAACAACCCTGGGTGTACTTTTTATTCTCGTAATAGAAATCAGGCCCATCAACGGTGCATCATCAGGCCTTATCTGATGAAAAAGCCGTCGCCTATTAATCTCTATCCTTTCATCTCACTGTATACCATTTGCTATCTCCCGCCCCATTCTGGCAAACCCAGAGATGGAGAGAAATAATATGCAGCTACTTGGCTGATTTATGCAAGTGATAGTTTGTGTTTGTAGAATGCCTTTCATCTGAAGGCCTCAAAGGGCTTCACGAACATTATCAAGTCGCCAGGGCCCAGCTCCCAACATAAAGGGCACAGGACGGCCATAGTCACGTAAATCTCAGTCTCTGGAGTGACTGGTACCCTGTAGCCACCAGAGATGAACTAGGATCTCATTTTTGATGTGAAATTCGATGCCCATGCAGGAATTTCAATTTCCAGTTCAGGCCCCATCACAAGATAAACCACTCGGTATTCAATTTACCTCCTGAGATGTCCCCCTGGGGAGCCTGCTCCCCGACACGAAGGGCTTTCCATGACAGGCAGGTGTATATATTTCTCCAATTGGCCTAATCTAATCAAGCGGGACATGATTTATATGTGCAAAATGTTGCCATGCTAAATAATTCAAAATGAAGCGCCTTTCCGAGTTGTGCTACAAATAGATGTCAACCTGCATTTGATGTTGCCCGTGTCCCATGGAGAGTTCAGACAGACCGAAGGAAAATGCATTCCTTCTTCTGGATCTGAGGAGAAGCTCTGGGGACAGCTCTCCTAACCCAAACTGAATTGGGCCCTAACGGAATGAAATCTTTCAAGGTGGACTGTCCTTGCTGTTTCTGCTGTTGGGAGTAGGAGGAGTAGCTTCCATTGAGGACTGTGGCAATGATCAGGATTTCTATATAAATCTAAATAAAGAGACTTCACTTGTTGTAAGAGATGTGTGTCCATGGGCAAGGCCCCCTCTCCCCCCCCCCCCAAAAAAATCTGCTTCACCTCCTAACAGTCCCCTCATTTTGCTGACTTTTATCGTCCTCTTCACATTTCTCCCTCATTTCTACCTTACACTCTCCCTCATTCCAATCTCTTTCCCCCAACCTGTGGAGTTTCAAAGATTTTTTCCCCTCACGAAAACAATATCTTGAGCAAGTTTTTCATTGCAGTGCATCTCAAATAAGAGCATGACAGCTTGGATTCATCATGTCCATGCTAACCTTATAGCCACAACAGGGCATCAGTTTGTAAAAATAAGATGTCCACATCTCCATAGCACGATGCTTCTGAACGTCAGCGATGGTTTGCATTGACACTGTCCTCCCTTATCCATGGGTTTGCTTTCCACAGTTTCAGTGACACTTGGTCTGAAAATACTGCATGGAAAATTCCAGAAATAAACAATTCATATGTTTTACATATTGCATGCTGTTCTGAGTAGCATGATGAAATCTCACATGTCCCATGCTGTCCCCGCCCGTGATGTGAATCATCCCTTTCTCCAGGTACCATGCTGTGCTCACTCCCCGCCCACTAGGCACTCGGTAGGCATCTTGTTCAGACTGACCGTGGCGGTATCACAGCGCTTGTGTTCAAGCTGCGGCACAGTGCCCGTGCATTCGCCTCACTTCATCTCATCACCTAGGCACCGTATCAGCTCACATTAGCACAAGAAGAAGAGTGAATACAGCACAAAATGAGATTTTGAAAGAGAGAAACTACACCACATAACTTTTATTAAGGTATATTGTTATAATTGTCCTATTTTATCATGAGTTATTTGTTTATCTCTTACTGTCCCTAATTTATAAATTAAACTTTATCATATGTGTATATGTATAGGGAGGAAAAACATGGTATATATGGGGTTCAGAACTATTTGCAATTTCAGGATTCCACTGGGGGTCTCAGAACGTATCCCTCATGAATAAGTGGGGACTACTGTATGTGATAAAGTATAACAGGCATTATTTCCCAATTGGAACCTCTTGGCTTATGAAAATGAAATGGCAACATTATGAAAATGATTTCAGCCAATATTGGGAGTTTCTCGATAACTTCAGAATGCCAATTTACTAGTATGTCATCAACTTAGCCTAATTTTATCAATGGATATGATAAAACAAAGGAAATTTATGTCCTATGCCTTTATTTATAAGCTAACCAGAACACAGCCATCAGTTATTCCATGGATCTTTAACAGCTGACTAGGATCCCAGCGTGTGCTACCATGAAAGAGGCTGTGGCCAGTGGCCAAGGGAGTGAAATATGCCTCCTCCCATGCATCCCTTGGTCACACAGAACCAAGACAGGATTTCTCTGGGCTGGCTCTCTTTCAAAGGGCAGTGCTTAGTTATTATTCCCTTTAGTGTAAGCCTATTTTTGGTGCTTATTTTAAACAAAATTCAGAGGAATATTCTACATTTAGGAAAGGAGATTTTTATTGATTTTTAATGAAGGAGTGGGGGCAGTCAGAGTGTTAAATTCCTCCTGTTCCCATCATGTTCCCTCACATCATCCTCTCCTATTTTCTTCAAAGCATTTCTTATTATCTGAGATTATCACATTTACTTACCTGTTTACTTACTTATTTTTCAACTTCACTAGAATATAAACTCCATGACAGCAGGGACTTTGGTGCATATAACAGATATACCTTGGGTTCCTATAACAGCTTGGTATAGAATGATAAAGTGTCCTCCCTTATCCATGGGTTTGCTTTCCATAGTTTCCAATGGTATGCAATGGATGTTTGTTGAAGGAATTAATGAATGAATATTGGTAATATGGTGAATGTCCAGAAATAGCTTCTTCTAAACATATATATCAACATTTGATAGATTTTTTTTATTCTATCTATAATAATAAAAGCGTAAAATGCAAATTGACCAAACGGCTGAACAGCGGAATGACCATTTGGATGACCTTCCGGACGAAGCCGGGACTGCGAGGGCCGAGCCCCTTGCACGAATTTCATGCATTGGACCTCTAGTAATTCTATATTTAAGTAATATAGAAATGACCTGATTATTTTGATTATTGTTTCTTGTAAGTATCAATCCATTAGAATCATACCTGGAGAAAGGGATGATTCACATCACAGGCAGGGACATTGTAAGCTAATGTCCATTGATTCTCTACATCCACTTTATCATTCTATACTAAAGATGAAAAAAATCACATGCATATAAATGACACTGAATCAGTGCAAGATGCTAATGTGAAGTTAGAATTCTGAAACAAAGTTTAGTGTAGGTTCCAGGTAGTTTACAGTGGTAAAATTTATTGATTTGTGTGTGTATGTGTGTGTGTGTGTGTGTGTGTGTGTGTGTGTATGTAAGTCACACACTGCACCCCTACCAACTAGTCTGTGAATCAAGGATTGGTGTTGTATTTATTCTTACTGTCCCTCTCTTCTTTGGAGGTCATGGATCACAGTGGTTGAGCATGTGGTCTTTGGACTTATGCAGGCCAAGCTCCAACTCTCCCATTATGCTTCCATTACCTCCTCCCCAAAATGGGATAATAGTTCCAATTTTAATTGTGTGTGTATATATGTGTGTGAGAGAAAAAATTTGAAGGGTTATGTAAACCACCTAGCATCATCCCTGGCACATAGTACTCAATAGAAGTTAGCTGTAACATAGTGGTAGCAGTAGTAGTGGCAGTGGTAGAATTATCTTATTGCTTATTCCCAAGCATAATTTGGTTAGTCAGTCTTTTAAAAAAATTTTTTTTTTTTATTGATTTCAGAGAGGAAGGGAGAGAGAGAGAGAGAGAGAGAGAGACATCAATGATGAGAGAGAATCATTGATTGGCTGCCTCCTGCACACCCACAACCCAGGCATGTGCCCTGACTGGGAAACAAACCATGACCTCCTGGTTCATAGGTCGATGCTCAATGACTGACCTATGCCTGCCCAGCTGGTTAGCCAGTCTTAACAGCGATTTTCAACCTTTTTCATCTCATGGCACACATAAACTAATTACTAAAATTCTGCAGCACACCAAAAATATATATATTTTGCCGATCTGACAAAAAAAAAAAAAAAAAGTAGGTATAATCTGACTCATTCACACTGGACAGTTATTGTTGTGTTGGCTGTTGTTAATTTTTTATTTGACAATCTAAGGAAAAAGAGGTCAGCGCCCCTGACTAGTTAGGTATTGCATGTTTTAAACATTCTTGTGGCACACCGGTTGAAAGTTGCTGTTCTAGAATCTACCTTTATGACTTCATTATCTGTGTCTCAAGGTTTTGCTTCAGATAGCCTGTTCTTTCCTTTAGAATTTGTCTGGCTCACTTTTGCTCTTTTAATAGAATCAATTATTCAATAAATGTACCTTTACTCACAGATGTCCATGAGGTTCATTTAGTCTTATAGCATTGTCATTATCACCAGCATTGTCCATTTTACCCATCTCTGGAATGCCAGGTTCTTTTTTTAATTTTAAATCTTTATTATTGAAAGTATTACATATGATCCCCTTTTTCCCCCCATTAACCCCTTCTAGCCCACCCTGTCCCCTGCCCCAGGCCTTCACCACCCTATTCTCTGTGTCCATGGGTTATGCATACATGCATACAAGTTCTTTGGTTGATCACTTCCCACCCATCTACCCTTCCCTGCTTTCCCTCTGAGATTCCACAGTCTGTTTTATGCTTCTGTCTCTGGATCTATTTTTTTCATCAGTTTATTTTGTTCATTAGATGGAATCCCAGGCTCTTAATCTAGCCACCACCTTCAGCCAATCTCTCACTTTAGGCTTAGAGTGATTTTAAGAACAGCTTTGAGTAATCTTGCCGCTGTCTCAGATGTGTGGTCTTGGACAAAACACATGCAAGCTGAGTTCCCATGTTTTCAGCTGCAAAATTAAGGGAGTTGGATTATAATAGTATCTGAGTTCCTTTTCATCTAAAAATATTTGATTCTAATTATATCATACTAGAGGCCCATTGCAGGAAGATTCCTGCAAGAATAGGGCTTCCTCGGGCCTATTCTGCAAGAATAGGGCTTTCTGCAGCTGGAGCAAAGCAGAGAAGGGAGCGAAGCCCGCCAAGGCGGGCTTCCCTCCCGTCTCCGCCACCGCCTCGCCTCCCTCCCTTCTCCACTGCCTTGCTCTCTTCTCCGCAGCTTCGCTCCCTTCTGCAGTGCTTGGCTTCCTTCTATGCTGTCTTCAGTCTCTGCTCTGCACCTGTGTATGCAAATTAACTGCCATCTTTGTTGGGTTAATTTGCATACTCACTCTGATTGGCTGGTGGGCGTAGCGGAGGGATGGTCAATTTGCATGTTTCTCTTTTATTAGTGTAGATTTTCTTTACTCCCATACCTGTGCAGGTTAAATTTTCAAAGAATTTTTACTGTAACAAAATGTTCAACCTCACTTTATTTTATCAAATGTTAAAATAACTGGTCTAGATTCCATATTTGCTATTATGTCTTTATCTCAACATCTCTCTATAGCTATCAGTTTTCAATATATCAGTTTCTTAGGCTCATATGTATAGAACTCTTTTGACTCTATCAATTCATACTGGAAATACAATTTTAGTGTATAATACTAGCAATTTTATTATACCTACTTGTAAAATCCATGACAGTTAAGATGGGATATCATCCAACTACAGGTGTATTTGATAGTTTCACTAGTCAAGTTACAAAATGAAAATGCATTGCATTTACAGGTGGTTTTATGTTTTAAAAGTACACATTCACTCCGATGACCCTCACAAGAAACTAATGAGGTAAGTAGAGCAAGCCTTATTGTCCCAGTTTATAACAAAGAAAAATTAGGGCACAGCAGAACACTTAAGTGGCTTGCCCTAGGCACCACAGTTGATTAGTGACATCTAGGACAAGAACTCAGGATTCTAACTCAGGTTCTTTCCATGGTGTCTGCCCCCGTTCTCAGCCAGCTTGCTCATTCCACTAGGTGCAAGTGCAGACCTCCAAATCCTACACAGGTGTAAGAGACCTCTCTTACCCAGCAGCCACATTGCTTTCCTTGGGCAAAATTAGATAAGAAATTATTATATAAAAATAGAAAATACACACACACACACACACACATATACATACACACACATACACATACATATATACATACACACACACACATATATATACATACATATATATGTGTGTATATATATATATATATATATATATACTGTGTGTATATACATATTATATATATATATATATATATATAGTCTCTCCAAAATGTATATACACACTTTGAATAATTATAAAGGCAGTGTTTATTAAAATACATTTCATTTTCAAAATTGAGCTACCAGCTATTAAAGTGTATATACATTTTGGGGAGCACCCTGTAGTCACAGCTTAAACGCTATAAAAGAAACATGAGAGTACAAAGTACCATTTTCCCACTTGAAGTCTTGAAAGACAGGCACATTTAAGAAGGCACCAGAGGAAAAATACACGAAAACCTATGGAACACTAGGTCATGTAGTACACAGTGCAAAGAAATAATGAAATCAGAGATGTAAAAATTATTTCAGCTAGAAACTATGGTGGGTTTAGGTTTACTTTTTAACCTTGGAAGAAATATCTGATTTGGATTGTGGAAACCAGTGAAAGGAATAGTGAATTACAGTTAGTCATATGATGTTGATTTTAGTAAGACACCATTAAAAAAGGGGGGATGTGAGGAGGGGCTTTAGACACATATAGACCTGCGTTCAAATTCAAGTTTGGTATCATTGTAGCCTCAATAATAGAAATTATTAGTCAAATGCCTATTTTGTGCCAGGTTCTGTGTTACATGGACTATTTCAATTAATCCTCTAAGCAACCTTGCTGCTCTCAGTGCCTGAGAGAATGCCTGGCACATAGTAAGAGATCAATGAGTGTTTGTTAAATTATTTAATACTGGAGCATGGTCTTCATTTTATTTATAAGGAAACAAAGGCTCAAAAAAGTTATTTTACTTGCACAAGGCCACACAGCTAACAAAAAATGAAACTGGGACTTGAACAAAATCTGTCGAACTTAAAAAATGGGGATAATACTTTTCCAGGTTGGCCATGAGTGAAATGAAATACTCTGGCAAAGGTTGAGTACAATGCCTGGCCCACAGGGGGTGCTTAAATAAATAGTAGGATAAATATCTCACAGAAGTAAACTGATAGGGGCTGAATAAGGAACGATAAGGACAGCAGTAGCACAACTGTTTTTGGATTTTCAACAGTTTAAGGCAATGTGTTCAAAGTCGATAGAACTTCAAATGACCCATGTAAAGCAAATATTTGATGAGATGTTTGTTTTCATGCTCAGCCATGGCCATTACTTAGTTTTTTTCGGTCTACTAAATTTAATCCTAAGCATAAGAGAGACAACTAAACGACTTTTCTTGGAATAGTCCCCACTTTCCATATTTAATAGTGGTTTAAGAATATTTCCTACAGTGAAATAAAATGACATTTGATGCTTCCAATTCATACACTACCTTAATAACTCTCTGAGATGTTGAAATCAAACATAAGCTTTTTGTAAACAACCTAAATATTCAGTGTCAGTCTGTTCAGGCTGCTGTAACAAAATACTATACACTGGGTAGCTTATAAACAAGAGACATTTATTTCCCACAGTTTTGGGGGCTAGAAGTCCAAGCCACCAGGTTCACTTTCTCATGGAAGGCTGTCTTCTCACTGTAACCTCACATAATGAACGGGGCAAGCTGGGTCTCTGGCGTCTCTTTTCTATGGACACTAATTTCATTCATGAGGGCTCCACTCTCATGCCCTAAGCACCTCCCAAAGATCCCATCTCCAAATACCATCACATTGAGCATTAGAACATCTTCTTTTCAAAAAAATTAATTTAACTTTTTCTATCACCTTTGATCCCTTCTATGCTCTCTACCACCTCCACTCACTCCCCTTCACTCCCACAATCAACACACTGTTATCCATGTTCATGAGTGTTCTCTCTCTCTATTTTATTTTATTTTATTTTATTTTTTTATTTTATTTATTTTTTGAGCATTAGAATTTCAACACATAAATTTGGGTGGAGGGACACAAATATTCAGTCCATCAATGGGAGAATTGATATAATAATAATGGTATTTCCATCCTAAATATATTATGCAACCATAAAAAGAATGAGATTATTTATATGTACTGACCTGGGAAGATATTTATCATTTATTCTTAAGTGAAAAAGCAATTGCAGAAAAGTTGTAATAGTGCAATTCCAGTTTTAGCAAGAAAAAAACTCTACATCTCTACATGTCTTGTATAAGCTTGTAAATTCATGGGGTGAAATGTGTGGAAAGGTTCATAATAAATTATCGGGAGAAGTTTCTACTGGAGAAGGGAATGTGGTTAAGGAAGAGGTTGACAGAAAGTTTATCCTTTTTTGCTTTACGTACATATGTATTTTTTCCTTGAAAAAAACTTTTTGAAATGAGCATGATTCTTTTTATTTCTTTCTTTTGAAACTCAATAGGAATTATATCAAGGTAATGTCCTAAGCATCTATACTAATAAAAGGGTAATATGCAAATTGGTCACGACGATCTCACAGTAACAATCGAACAGCAGGCTGCGTAGGGCAACCAGGCCAGCAGGGGGGTTAGTGAGGGACGACCAAATGACTGACCAGCAGGCTGCATGGGGCGACCAGGCTGGCAGGGGGGTTAGCGAGGGATGACCAAAAAACTGACTAGCAGGCTGCATGGGGCGACCAGGCCAGCAGGGGGGGCAGTGAGGGGCAACCAGGCCAGCCGGGGGGACAGTGAGGGGTGACCAGGCTGGCGGGGAGGGGCAGTTAGGGGCAAACAAGCCAGCAGAGGTGGGCAGTGAAGGGAAACCAGGCTGGCAGGGGGGCAGTTGGGGGCGACCAGGTCGGCAGAGGGGGCAGTTAGGGGCAATCAGGCTGGCAGGCAGAGGTGGTTAGGGGAGATTAGGCTGGCAGGCAGGTGAGCAGTTAGGATCCAGCGGTCCCGGATTGTGAGAGGGATGTCCGACTGCTGGTTTCGGCCCGATCCCTGGGGCAAGTCAGACATCCCCCGAGGGGTCCCGGATTGGAGAGGGTCCAGGCTGGGCTGAGGTCCCCCTCCCCCGTGCACGAATTTCATGCACTGGGCCTCTAGTACCTATATAACTCCCTTCTACCCAAAACTCCATTGGAATGACAGAAAATCACCTTTAAGAGTGTTACGAAACCACATGGGTTGCCATATATTTTGAGAAATTCCTGGAAGATAGAAACCCATGAAGATGGAAACCAGGATAGATGAAAGCTACTACAAAGGTGATATCAGTCATCTCAACAATGGCCTAAAGTGTATCAAGTTCAACAAGGGCCCAGGGTAATCCTCAGGGCACCTGAAGAATCACATTTGAAAAAGCTTCATAGTAGGGTTCAACTTCTTGCTCCTTAGCCATATCATCAGAACAGCTGGAAACAAAGGTTTCCTACTTTCAGATTATTGCCCTAACTGCTTTTGAAACAAAATAAGAAATGGCTAGTGAAGGCCCCCGGGGTGTGAGTTCAAGTTGGAGAGAAACCCTATGTAACACAAGGTCTACTGAGGGGAAAATATATGCTGGATTTAATTGCCCTCCTTTCCTTTTATATAGCATTTGCTCCTAGGATAAAACCTTGAATAAGGGCCTGTGAAGTAGTATTTCTTATAGATGTGCACTGGAGGCAAGCTCCCCCCGCCCCCCACCAGGTAACTTACAAATTCTACGAGGACCTCCAAACACAGAAGACAAGCCAAGAGTCTACTCTTTCTTCCCAGATGGCGAGAGAAACATGGATTGCTTCCTCCTGCACTCCCCCTTCTGGGGATCGAGCCCACAACCCAGGCATGTGCCCTGACTGGGAGTCTAACCAGTGACCTCTTGGTTCATGGGCGGAGGCTCAACCACTGAGCCACACCAGCTGGGCCCAACAATAATTCTTGATGCCTTTTCTGTCTCCCGTTGATAGAATAAAAGTTTGGATCTGGATCAGAGTTTAGAAGCTGCCTTCTAAACATCTCTTATTTCTTTGAAATAAGGAATTTGAGTCTCAGAGAGATTAACTGGCAGGGTGTTTTTTAAAACATAGTTTTTAGTGCTCCCTTCTGCAGCACATATACTAAAACATAGTTTCAAATTCTTTGACACTCTCGCATAGACCTTCACAGGAGTGGGATCTATACGCCCTCCCCTTGAATCTGGGTGGGCCTGTGACCACTTCAGTGAGGTTTACCAACTGTTCTGGGTTTGCCAGGACTGCTCTGGATTTAGCACTGCACCTCCCCCAGGAAACCACTCAGAACCAGACAAACCAGGATGGTTAGCCACCAGAGGGGTGACTTATGTGTCTTCCAAGGTTGGATCAGGAAAGGCAGGCAGCTGTCACTCTGTTTGCGAGAACACTCCCTCTTAGAGTCCTGAGTGCCACATGAGGAGTCTATCCTGAGGCTGCCAGGCTGGAACCTCCATGTGCAGGCATTTCAGTAGACAGTCCCAGTTGAGCTCAGCCCCCAGGCATTTGCTCAAGGTGCCAGAAATGTGCGTGAAGGCATCTTCCACCCTCAGACCAGCCCATGTTCCAGCTGAGTACTACCATGTGGCCTCTGTTGACACCACATGGAAGAGGATTCATCAGCAGAGCCTGCTCTTAATACTGACCCTCAAAATAAGGAAGTATAGATAATTGGTTGTTATTTTAAGCCACTAAATTGGGGGGAGGGTAGTGCTGTAGGTAATTAGAACAGTGGCTGCAATGCTCAAGGTTCTCAGGTGCCTTCAGTTCTGGCCCAATGTTTGGTCTACCATAATTCAGCACTGTGGTTGTTTTTTCTTTCAAAATTAGTATACATTCTCTTCCCAAATTGAGCCATAGCTTTCAAAATATTAAATACAATTATTGGTCTATAGTAGTGAATATTAAAGTAAACTGTCTTTAAGTTAGGGAATGATTATAAACATTTTTTTAAAACGCCGGTACTTTTGGCTCACAGTATATCTTTATATCACTCTGCATCTAATCAGAGAAAGAAACCAAATATTAAGTTAAACAGGGAAAGTTTAATATAAATAATTGTTAAGTATAACGGGATTGTAGTAATCAAACACTGGCTGGTAAGCAGTTAAAAGAACTTTAAAGAATATAAGAATAACAGATATATAATGTAATGCCAGAAATAACAATACAGTGGAGCCACTATCCCTAGTGTGGAGGTAAAGATCCAAGGAAGAGTTCTCTCCCCTACACCCCCAGAGCTCAGATCCTGACCTCTTTGGAGACAACACGGTCTCGGCTCATTGGATGACAAAGGAGTCATTGGGGGCCATGCCAGCGGGAAGCGCTCCCTACACCCCCAGAGAGCTGCAGGAATCCGCCCCCCGGTGTGTTGGAGAAAGCTGTATGCAGGGAGGTGTCTCCTAAGAGGCATGTAGCTGTGATATGGCCTGTGGGTGCCACAGGAAGCCGCTGGCCACTCTGCACTGCAGGAACAGTGTTATGCTACAGGAACCAGGAGGCAAGACCCTTGCCTTCTGCACTGACTCTCTAGTGCTCTCTACTAATAAGGCTCAGCATTGGGCCAGCTGGCAAGGGGAAGTATTTAAAGAGATCAGATCCACTTTTACAAAGCAGGCAAAAAGGGTCAATTCAGAGTTGAATGGCAAAATAAACCAACAAACAAAAACTATGATAATTATTAACTATGCATCAGGATTTTACTTTAATCATCTTAGTCTTCTCATATCAAGTTCTGTAAAAGGTTATCCAGATGTTTCCAAAAGGTGAATATTTTAGATGGTAATGGTCATATGTTTAAATATCATTTTATGGTCATAACTTTTATGATCATAACTTTTATGTGACTACCACTTTATAGTATACCAAATCATTAAATGTTGCTTCTAAAGTTATTAAAAACCCCATTAGCAACTGTAAATAGGCACAAGACTACTTTTTACTTTTTAGGGTGATAGAAATATTCTAAAATTAGATGTGGTAATGGTTGCAAAATTCTGTAAATACTCTAAAATTCATTATATTGTACACTTAAAATGGGTAAATCTTATAGTATAGAAATTAAGTTTTTCTTAAAATCAGACAGTAATTATATGACAACCTTTTCAAATGGGAACATGGATATACATTTAAAGATCTGTAAAAATGCTAGGTAACCTTTTTTTCCACTGCTAATTCATATAATAGTTTTAATACTGTTACCACATATTATATGCATATCCAATCCCTATATTTTTCCTTTGAATAATATTTTTTCAGAGCTATAATATTTCATGGCTTCCATAAATCTATTCTGATTCCTCTTGGGAATACTATACCACTCCCAATTATTTTTTCCATTAGAATAGCTGAATGTTTTGAAAAAGAATTTTAGAATATTTATATAATCATCTTTAATATATAGTTTGATTCTATTGGCAGCAAATGCTATTTATCATCCTAAGAACTTCACTCTTCCTTACTTACCATTTATTCTATTGAATTGAAACAAAATTTCTGAGATAACTGTTGAGGTTGCACATTATATTTGCTTTGTTTTCTTCTTGAAACAGTTTTATCTTGGAAGTTTTGTTTGTGACCTGGGGTCACCTGAGGTTTTGACAACCTGGGTCCTGGAACCATCTGGGCTCTAATACTGGGTTTTGATACTGACTCATGCCTCAGCTAAGGGAGACAGGAAATCCATTAATTAGTTTCTGGTTTCTGGAATGAAAGATTAATGACTTTGTAGAATTACGTGCATCATCCAACTTTTAAAAATATATATTTGAAAATAAAATATAAAAAGTGGGTCTTTATCAAGATTTAACCCAACAAAGTTGGTGTGTTGTTTGTTTGTATTTTGTATTATTAAGTCTAGCACACTGTTTAGAATATAGTTGGTGTTTAATAAATGATATTTAAGTGAATAAATAAAATGACATTATAAACTGGTGAGATTTTATTGTTAGCAGCTTCACTTTGCATTCAGGCAAGTGCCGCAAATGTGGATCAATGACAAACATTTACTTTTGGTTTACATATAGCGATGTGGTTAAAACTAAAACCTTTACCTTAGACAAATATGACCCAAATGGGATGTAAAGTTGGAATGTAAAGAAAAGTCCTAAAGTTCCTCCTTATTTTTGTCATCTAAACCCTATTTTAAAAAAAGAGAGACTAATTTACAACAATACACTCATTACATTTTCATACTTGGACAAAATGAATCTGTACTAATATACCAAGTTAACTTTCTTACCCCTTAACTCATCAGCTTCCCAGAAAGTTATGGAATATACTGAATTATCAAGAGCTGTAGGTGTTTGAATAAAAAATTCTAATGATCTCAGACTCTTTCTTGTTACCTATCTCATTTCTACCGCCTGCAGAGACTGGCCTGGGTCTCGCTGATGTCCTTGGGCTGCTGCTGCCTAAGGGGCAGTCACCTTGCTGAAGTGGCTTCCTAAGTCTCCACTTCCTCCCTCCAGTCTGAATTTCCTAAGCTAGTGATGACTGAATGGTGTCACCTAAGCTAGTGATGACTGAATGGTGTCACTGTAGTCCAGTGATGGCGAACCTATGACACGCGTGTCAGCACTGACACGCGTAGCCATTTCTGATGACACGCGGCTGCTGAGGCGGCCACATGCCGAGGATGAAACATTTGCTGCTCCTGAGGATGAAACATTTGCGAAATAATGTTTTTTCCTCAAAGTGACACACTACCCGAGTGATGCTCAGTTTTTTGGCGAAGTTTGACACACCAAGCTCCAAAGGTTGCCCATCACTGCTGTAGTCACAACCCAAAGGTCTTCCCTTCCCCACTAAATATCCTCAGCTAGGATCTTTGCTCATCAATTGATCTCTAAAATTTCAATTACTCTCTCTACTGACTCCTTTCTCTCAAAATATATGTTGAAAGCAGTTTCATATTAGACAAATACAAAACAATGACAAAATTCTCCCAGACTCTTTCTTCAAAATACCTCTCTCTATCCCCTTTCAACAACAAGCTTCTAAAAAGAATAAGCCTTGTTTAAAAAATTTGCTCCCCTATATTTCAGTTCTGAACCCATTGGTTTTTGCTACCATTTTATGATCATTAAGTCCTCCCCTAAATAAAAACTAATGGAAGCTTTGAGTCCTAAACTTACTTGATTTCCTTGATGTAATTGGAATTGTTGATCGCTCTCTCCTTCTCAGAGGTACCCCTTGCCTAATTGTTTTTTTGTGTTTGTTCTTTAATCTTTCTGCTCACTCATTCATCATTCAAGCGGTTACCAGGGATACTTTCTGCTCCAAACTTAGATGCTGGTGTTCCCCAGGGATCTAATTTTTGACCCTATGTTCTATTTGTTGACATTAACTGTTGCTTCAATCAACAAGTTTTTGTTCATAAAAACCTATCTTTCAACAGGTTTTCATTCATAAAGACCTCTTCCTGCTCTGGTTAGTTTAATTTGGCTGTAGACTATTCTTGTAGAATTTTTACTTTCTAAGTTGAAGGTTTCTAAGTTCAGAGTTGGTTTATTCCATGCTCATTGTTATTGTTTTTCCACTTGATAACTTGTTGGCTTGAATATTAACTCAGTACACTTTGAGCTGTTCATTAACCATTATTGTCCCCTACATTTTTGGGAAATCCTTTCAACTATTCTCTCATATAGAGGTTCAATATAAGTTCATTAATTTTACAAATATGTTTGAGCATTACAATTTCCAAGAACTCAGACAGTCATGGATGATATAATTCATTTACTACTTCCTGGACCTTTCCTGACATATACATGACTGTAAATTAACTTATAAGAGATTCAAGAGTTTCCCATAGTCCTAGTAGAGACAGTCCATTCATTGCCTTGTGATAAACTCAAACTCCTCATTATAGAGATAAAGGCATTCCTTCAATCCAGTCTGGCTGAGTGTACCCTTTTATACAGGATAAAAGCCTACCCTTTCTTAGGCTGATCCAGCACAGAGCCAGAGCACATAGCTTGGTGAGCAGAGCATGAGCTGGAAGTCAGCTTCCATTGTTCCCTCACCAAACACCTTTGTGAGGGTTTATAATGGCCCTATCTACAATAAAACTTCTACCTCAGTCTGACCACCATCCCTCCCCTCCAGGCTCCCTGTGATCTAGCTAACCTGGACCACACTGCTATCCTATTCTTCTTTGCTTCTACACCTGTGTTCATTGTGCTTTCTCTGCTTGGCATGCCCTTCCTCCCATCTTCATCCTAATGTGGCACAACAATCAGTATAGAGCCTATACTGATTCCTTAGATAAAGTTAGCTGTTCTTCTTCCCCAAAGTAATGCTTTTTGTATTTATTACCATAATCAAACGCTTCTGGAGTTTGGCAAGTGTCTTATGTCAACCATAGAAATTGAAGCATCTCAAGAGCAGAGGTGAAGTCTTACTCCTTTTTGTATCTTCTGTGAACATGTAAACACAATAGAAGTTTGTTGAATGAACACCTCAAACTTAAACACAGGAAATGAATTAATATTTGTAACTTTCACAGAGTAAGTGCTATATTGGTGTTTGTTAAATAAAATGAAAGGTTGATAGGTCAGGAGTTTGGGTTTAGAGGGCTATTGTTATTATAATTAACTAGAGGCCTGGTGCACAAAACTCGTGCACTGGGGGGGGGGGTGTCCCACAGCCCGGCCTGAGCCCTCTTGCAGTCCAGGAGCCCCGCGATCGATTGCCCCATAGAGGGAGGCCCCACCCACCCACCACAGAGCCACCGCTGGGTAGTCTGGGCCTCCCTCTTTGGGGCAGGCAATCGCGGTGCCCCCCCCATTGATCACCCTGCCAGCTGGTGGCCTGGGCCTCCCTCTGCGGGGCGACCAATTGCATTGTACCCATTTGCTGGCCTGGCACCAGTGGGTGTCATAGCATGGTCATCTGGATGGTTGTTCTGCTGTCCGGCTGTTCGATTGATTTGCATATTATGCTTTTATTATTATAGATGATAATTGTGTCCATAATTTATTAATAGATTTAGAAAAACTTTCCTTTTTTATCACTAGACTTTTAGTAATGTGGAACCATGGATAGAAACATTGCTTTCTTTTTATATTCTATTCATTTTTCTAATTACATATCATTTCTCTCACTGTGATAGTTAAATCTCATTATATTTAATGATTTATCCATTTTCTGCTATAACAGTTTTATCAGTGACTCCTTGTGTTATAATCTCATTATTTCACAAAATTATATCCTATTTGTTAAGAATAGTAATTATTACCATGATTTCATCATCTTCAATGCTCTTTTTAATCTCAATGACATAGCCTTCTTTGTGAAAAGATTAAACACTTTTTCCCTTCAGTTAGTTTAATTCTGTTCAATGTTGCTTATATTATATAATGTTGCTATCCTATATAATAAAGAGCTAATATGCTAATTAGAACGAATAGTGGAATGACCGTCCGGACAACATTCCAGATGAAGCCAGGGTTGTGAGGGCCAGCTGGGGCTGGAAGGGCCGAGCCCCTTGCATGAATTTCGTGCATTGGGCCTCTAGTTTTATATAAAAATTTAATTCTGTGTTGAACTGTTGGTTTCATTTCTACAACTCTTTGAATAAGACAGAAAACATGCACTGAAGAAATCTAATTTACCAAATATTTTCTTTTCTTCCAGTGTGTAATATATCTGTAACATAATATTGAATCTTCTTTCCTTAATTTCTAATGAATATATTTCTACATGAGATTTTTTCCTTTTTGATTGAAATATAGTTTATATAAGGAAGTTATTAAGTGTCCAATTGAGTCTCCTAAGTGCATGTTCAAAATATATATAGAACATTACAGATTTTCACCATGTATGGCCTAGCAAGTGAATTTGAACTAAAACAAATAAACAAATAAAAACCAGAGTAAGCAAATGGTAGGAAGCAAGTATAATCTGCTGCTGTTTGTATGTATAACAATGTCAGTTGAGACTATTTTACCCTATTGAACTAATGCCAAAAATGTTTCAAAGCCAAGGGATAAACCAAAAATGTTTCCGAACAGCTCTTTCCTTATCTGAGCCTAATAGATTTTTTCTTTCAATTTTTAATATATAAATTTCCAAATATATGTGTGTGTTACATAAAGAATAATATGATCCTGCCGAAACCGGTTTGGCTCAGTGGATAGAGCGTCGGTCTGCGGACTGAAAGGTCCCAGGTTCGATTCTGGTCAAGGGCATGTACATTGGTTGAGGGCACATCCCCAGAGAGGGGTGTGCAGGAGGCAGCTGGTCGATGTTTCTCTCTCATCGATGTTTCTAGCTCTCTATCCCTCTCCCTTCCTCTCTGTAAAAAATCAATAAAATATATTTTTTTAAAAAAGAATAATATGATCCCAGTGTACACACCACCAGTGTCAACAATGACCAGTCTTATGTCATTTTTAACTTCACTCTGCAACCTATTATGTTAACTTTTTTAATGATTAAAAATTTCCAGTTGAGTAATAACAAAAACTGATTTTTTAAAAAATCCTGCCCTAACCGGTTTGGCTCTGTGATTAGAGCATCAGCCCTCAGACTGAAGGATTCCAGGTTTGATTCCAGTCAAGGGCACACACCTCAGTTGCAGGCTCGATTCCCAGCCCTGGTGGGGGGCATGTGTGGGAGGTAATCAATCGATGTGTCTCTCTCACATTGATGTTTCTCACTCTCAGTCTCTTCCACTCCCTTCTACTCTCTCTAAAAATCAGTGGAGCCTGGCCTGCATGGCTTAGTGGTTGAGCATACACCTATCAATCATGGTCATGGTTCAATTCCTCATCTGGGCACATGTCTAGGTGGCAGGCTCCATCCCCAGTGGAGATCGTGCAAGAGGCAGCCAGTCAATGATTCTCTATCATCATTGATGTTTCTCTCTCTCTCTCTCTCTCTCTCTCTCTCTCTCTCTCTCTCTCTCTCTCCCCCTCCCTCTCTGAAGTCAATAAAAATATATTTTAGAAAATAAAAATTAAAAAAAAAACAATGGAGAAAATATCCTTGGGTGAGGATTAAGAGAGAGAGAGAGAGAGAGAACCCTGAGTCTTAGGTGCCACTTCTTCTGGTTGGCATAATATCGATCTCTGGTGAAAAATGGCCACATGGCTTTTCTTTGACTGAAAAGCATTTAAACTCATTATTCTTTTAGGAAGAGAAGTTGTCGGTCACTGGCAGGTTTCTATTTTCCCATTTAAAAAAAAAAAAAAAAAAAGGGTGGAATTGTTGTCTGGAGCCATGCTTTAGTGGCAGTCTAGTGCAGTGGTTCAGCATCCAGGCACAGGCCAGATTTCCTACATTAAATCTTGGCTCCACCAGGACTTAGCTTTGATACTTAAAAAACGAATTGTCTTTTCTGCGTCTCAGTTTCCTTCTCTGATGATATAGTACTCATCTCATGGGGCTCCTATGAAGATTAAATGAATTAATACGCATGAAGAATTTTAAAAAGTTTCTGGAACATGGTAATAATATTTCCCATTATTATTCATTTTCTAAGTTTAAAAGAATTGTGCATCCTTAAAGTAGGTGTTAGTATTTGAGGATAATGATGTAAAATTTTAAAATACCTTTTAAAATTATAAAGAGGATGTAACATCTTAATTATAAAGAAAAATACATTGTCTTCTTTGCTTCTAAAAATGGTCTGACATGACTACTTTTTAGTATTAAATTAAAAATGTTCTAATTTAATGTTTTAATTTTTTAAATCTCAGAGAAAAATTCTAGTCAGGACAGATAATGTTTAGAATATAAAATTTAAAGCATATGTTAGAGCAATTGATTCATTTAACTTTTGTTAATGGGATTTTTCTAAAATCCAAGGCAACACCATAAGAACCCAAATAAACAAAAAGCATTAAAATATGCTTAGAAGAAATGTCCACATATATCAAATTCTATTCTTAGCAGATCTCCAATGTGATCATTACTCGTAAAGGTGTTTAAAAAAATAAAACACAAGGTGCTTTCTTGGCTGATTTAAAAAATCTTAAAAAGAGAAGACAGAAGGAAAGAAAAGAAGAGCCGGGGGAGGGGGGAGGAAAAAGAGAAGAAAAGGCAGGAAAAGAGAAAAGAAAAGCGATGAAAAAATAATTTTGAAAGAAGAGGGTCACAGAACAGGCTGGCATGGATTGTACACTGAGCTGTAGAAACCTTAACATACTGGCCCAGGGAGTCAGCCAATCAGGATGCAGAGAACCACATTTCCATAATGATGATTGGCTCCTGGACTGGAGGCTCAGCTGAGCTGAGAGGAAATGGGGAGGAAATGCTGGGCTGAGAAAATAGCAAAACAACTTTCTGGCTTTCTGTTGTTTATTGCATATTCTCCAAATGATTATAGTGATTCATCCTTTAGGAAAGCTTGTTTTGAAAACAAAAGAGGCACAGTTGTTCACAACACAAGTGATATTCAGCAGCCAAAGGAGCTGAGTATAATGCTACTCCTTTATTTTTCTTTAAAATAAACTTTAGTTGCCTGATTTTTCCAACCAACTATGTTAAGGTTTCCTAGGAGATTTATAAGGGTTTGATTTAAGTTACAAATTAGACAGGGATAAGCCACTTTGCTTTATTAATCTGTTGGCTTTGTGAAATATACACAAATAGAATGTAGTTTGTAAAGTGTGGGGAAGTCCTTAAATTCTAGCGCCAAAATATATGAGATACTTTCACAATTAAGGGTGTTCTGTTACTCTTCTATTCTCCCAAAAGAAGCTATATTAGGAAATTTTTTCTTATAGCCATGTGTGTGTTTGTGTGTGTATGTGTGTGTGTGTATGTATATATATATTATGTATATGTGTGTGTATATATATATATATATATATATATATATATATGAAAAACCACAGATACATTTACCAGCGCATTTGTATTACTCTCATAAGTTTTTGCACATATATAAAACCCCACTGTCATTAAGTCACAGAGATTTCAAAAATGACAAAAGGGGGAGCAGAGAAAGGGAGGCAAGGAAGAAAGCGTGGAGCATAATGTCTGTGTGTGCTGCCTGTTGGCACTCCTGCTTGGTGGTTGTATTTTGTTGCACTTGTTTTAAAGCCAAACAGAGCCGTGACAATATTTTGCCTACAAGTTTTAAAATTTATTTTACAATCATTCTTTCCACAGACCATCTTTCTGGAAATGAGAATAATTCTATAATGCAGATTAAGCAGAAGTATTTCTCAGTCTCTGCCAGTGACCATTCCTTGGCTGGCTAACAGACCAGCCATTCAGAAGCAATTTTCTTCAGGCTGAAATTATGTGCTGACCGTAGCAGATCACTTCCCATAATAACCCTTCCCCCACCCAACGCTAAATACAATCTGTCTCCTACTCACTGTAATAACGTGCAAATGACTGTAATTTCGCAGACAAGAAACAGCCCAAAGTGAAACATGTCTAAACAGAGGTCGATTTGAAAAATCAGGGCTATTACCTAAATCTGTAAAATACATATTGTAATAAAACCAGCAATAGCAATCTCCAATAAGTAGTTTCAAAAAAAATGTAGCTTGTGTTTTGATCTTCTTTATGCACCCGGTCTCCACTGGCATGAAAGAAAAAATCCTTGTCCAGAAATGGTTTCATTACAGGCGATGTAAATTGCCTTACTTTGCCAACCAATTCGCAGACCTTACTCGGGCACCGGTTCAGATATAGTAGCCCACAGCATACCACAAGGGCCTGGGCCAAGTGGAGGTAAGATTTCAGACACTTAACACTGACCTACATTGCAGTTCTCTCAATTGAGAGGTATACAAATGCTTTCCTTTAGAAGAATGTGCTGGTTTGCAGTATTTTGCTAGGTTCTCTAGAACTGCAGGGCATAAAACGGACAAGATGTGCTGCTTCTCCTTCTTGATTATTTTAAGATTGAGGACTGGGAGAAGAGATGGGGAACTAGCTACATGCAGAGGGAGACGCCCCTCCTTTCACTTTATGGTTCTTTACAGTTAAAATAGTAGTCTTAAATCAGAACATGGAAAAGTTGCTTTATGTCATTTCAATTTGCTTAGGTAAAGCCGTGTCAGAAAGATTTGTGAAGGCGGTCATTATTTTCCTTCCCTTGGCTGTATGGTCCCTTTGTTATACTTTTTGGAATTTAAATGGAAGGTGAGCCAATAGGACATAGAAAGGACATGAAAAGTTAACACGGCTCTGTTATACAGTATATGTAAGTGTACATATTCACAAAATGTATATCAGAATGTCTGGGAGTCCTCCAGGGCAGGGTAAACCTCATGGGTGTCTCTCTTCTCTAACATGATCCCTCACCACCCCGGAAGGAACTGAAATGTTTTCATGTGCAGGGTCCTCTCTCTTCACTGGACACTGTCTTGGCATTTTATTTTCGTCCAGTGATGCTTCAGGATATTGCAAAAATGTCAAATGTTTGACCAAGAACACTGCTCACCTCTTTTTGGTGACACTTGTCTAAAGATGGATATTATTAAAAATATTCCACAGAAACCTTAATTGGAGTCAGTAAGCATGAGTGAGAAGGTAGAGAGAAAGCTTTCTCTGACAGGAAGTTAGGATGGTACCTGTAGGTAAAAGGAATGAAGACCTTCTAGTGTTTGTGTGGGTGTTTAATAAATCACCAATTCTCTATCCCCTAGAAACCAGGGCAGGTCAACTGCCCACTGCCTGGAGGCAGATCTGTTCATAAGCAACCCTAGACAGGTAAGAATTTTTTTCTTCACAATCTAATTGAGCAGCCAGAAAGTTTCTCATCATGTCTAAATTAAGTTTCTCTCCCCATAAATTAAGCCCTTTTCCAGGTATGTTTCATTTTTTTTTATAACTTTGATTCCCACTTTTTTGCCTTGACCTTGAGTAAATCTCATGTTAATGTTGGCATAGATTTAGAAAAGCTAGCTCAGGTATAGACTCCCTTCCAAAAAACAAAAGTCTAAGAAATTATTTCTGATCTTTAATAATATACTGGAAATCAGAGGAAATAAGCACCAAAAAAAAGACCACAGCGTTTTCCTGTATTATTGCTTGAAGCCCGGACCTCCTCAGCTTTGTGTAATTCTGCCCTAAAAAGGGAGGAAAAATCTTGTTCCAGGACCTTCTGAGTACCTGGTAATGAATGCAGCAAATGCAGGGGCAGAGCTGGTGGCGGTAGTTATTGGAGATGGGATAACACCCGTTACCTGCTCCTTCTCCACTATCCTCATGCTCCCAAGCCCTCCATTCCTCCCAGATTCATTTCCAGACAGGTCCTCCCCTCTACCACACTAAAAGGTAAAATCACAAAGTGCACATATTATACAAAACTGCTCTCGTATTATCAGACACATGCATGTGGATATTAGTAGGGAGACGGGTGTGCTGTATCTTGATAAGAGAGAAACATAAAATTGTCTGTTCAAAATATAGTTGAACTTCCCAATTTTGTGAAGGGAGTGGCTCCAGTTTTCTAAGCTGGTAATTATCTTAGTGTCAGTCATCAATTAGCTGACAGCCCTCTGATGTCTCTTGATTGGCTCTTGTCAAACAACACAAAACAAACACATGCAAAGCTAGCATAACAACTGTGGTTTATTCAAGTCTCTGGGAAGAAAGAACTTGGAGGGCAGGAGGTAGAGGTGGGTGCAAATGGAGTGTGGAGATGTTGGAATGGAAGGAAAATGCTTTAATTTATGGAAATGGTTTGGGTTAAATATGTGTTTGAGCTTGGTGTAAACCTCAATCTTTAACCAGTTTATCCAAAAGGTTTAAGATTTAGGGCTAGGTGTTAGAGTTAGGGTTAGAGCAGGTTATTTGAGTATTAGAAAGCCTACACTGGTTTTAGTTATACTAAATCTGTGCTGCAGGCCCTGTGATTTGCTTTTATCATGGGAGTGTAATAGAGGAGTGCTTTTACCCTTTTCCAACTTCACTGGATCTTATTGTCTATGCCTTTTGAAGTCCAGTTGTTTTAAGAGCTAACCATTGATTTTTCAGAACTGACATAACATATGGGGTAGTCACAGACTTGGAAAGGCTGAAATACAGATGATGCTCCAGGGACACAGAAAGTGCCCAAGAGTGATCTGGTCCATTGAGGAACCCCTCTTCTAAAAGAAGAAAAGTTAGAAATCACCATATGGTACTGTATTATTGTCAATGGGACATGCACACATTGTAAAAGCTGCACATTAAAATATATAAAACAAATATCAAAACTAAAACAGAGGGTAAGTGGATATCAAATATCTAATTTGCCCTATTTTATTTGTTTTGACTTGAATACAGACCTAGTTAGGGAGATCTAAGGACTATTATGGATGGCATTTCTCTAGTTAATATACCCTAGAAAAGGGGGGAAACGGCTCTTTATTACTGTTTGCAGCATCAAGTCTAGTTCATCTTGGATTGTGAAACAAGTAATTGGCATTTGTGTGTGAACTAAATATACTGAAAACTAAAAAATTAGTAAACAGACATTGCTTAAAACACGTGACAAATATTTTTATTGATCCACAAAGTTATCCCTGAATATTTATGTCATAAGGATTTTCTGCTAGCAGTAATTCACTTTATATGTCCATTCAACTCAGTTGAGACAATCTTAAATTGTAATTGTTATGTGGAAATTACAATCCCAGTAGCACTAGATATTTAATACTTGGGATCATGATGCTTTTGATTAAATTCAGATCACCTCTGGACTTTAGACTTTCCATATTATAGCTCCTTAAAGTACTGGAAAATAGCAATAAAAATGTAAAAATAAAAATGCTCTAAAGGCTTAATATATACAAATACATTAGCTTAAGTATATCACCTGTTACAGCATAATACTGAACTTATTTCATATTAACCTCTCTTATCCGGTGACCTCAGAGTCCTATTAACTTAGTTGCTGGCATCTGTCCCACAATACATTCTAAAATATTTCTGTATTCTTGATGGGTTGTCCTCTGTAGCTGTCAGAGGACTTTGACACCCTCCCCCCTCCCAGGGAAGGGGAACTCTGACAATCCGTGGGTTTAAAAATGCTGACCGGCCCTGTTTAATGGGTTAATCTTCCCAGTATATTTTATCTCCCACAGCTAGATTTAAAAAAAGTGAGGCTGGCCCGAGGTGTGAATGTGGTTGGCTGGGACCTTATTTTATTTTGCATTTTTTTTTTGGAGCCACTAGGGCCAGGTGGGAAAGATTTGTTACTAATTCCAGGGAAGAACCATTCACTTAGTGTCGGTTAAATGGTTGCCAGCGCTCGCACTTCAGTGCTGCTGGACCAGAAGACTGGAAACAAAAGGGTTACTTTGTTTCCCCACCACCGCCTTTACCCCCAGATCGATTTTTCTTATTTAATCAGCGAGTAAAAAGAGAGACAGAGCGGGGGGAAAAATGGAAGAAGGGCAACGTGGTTGGGGAGGGCTGAAAGCCAGAAGCTGCGATACAGAAAATCAGTCTCGGGAGTTCGCGCTGCCGAGCCCTTGCTGCAAGGAGGGGAAGCCAACAGGACGCCTGCAGTCCCTTCCACACAGCCAGCCGCCCTCTTCTCCCCGCTCCGCGCTGGTGGCTCATTTGGCTTTCTCCGCCACCGAGAGATCACATACATTATTTCCCACAAGATAACACAATCAAACTCGTATTTACCGACAGCCTCCCCTCGCAGCCTGTGTGAGAATTGTTTTAATAAGTAAGTGTTTTAGGTGAATGATGTAGTAATTGAAATGGGCGCACCATTTCCCCCCATTCTTACTGCAGGAGGCTCCTCTACCCCAATCTGGTTGGAAAATAAAACGCTTTGTCTCCACAACCACCCCCCACCGCACCCCCACCCGCTCTCAGTGTGTGTTTTATACGTGTGTATTTCTCAACCCCCTACAGTAGCCAAGAGAAAGCAGCTAGCCAATGAGAGAGCCCAGTTTCATAAAAGCTGCTCTCTGATTGGTCCGTTGCGAAAGGGCAATGGGAACAAAGAAAAGTCCCTTTCAGGTATAGAGGCTGAGAGCTCCTTTTGCTCCACTCCCCCTGTGTGTGTTGTGTTTCAGTCCTGATTTCAGTGTTGCAGAACAAGCTTGTGCGTGTGCACCAGGGGGATTTTTGTTTTCTTTTCTTTTTCTTTTAATTTTTGCTTTTATAAAAAATACACAGGACAGTCTGTGACATTTGATGGTCCATCTTCTTTAATAATAAATTTGTTGAAGAGATTATAATTTCCAAAATAAAGCGGCTGCAACCAAACACATTCAATGCAGTTAGAAGGAAAAGGTCAACTCGATCCAATACAGACCGTAAGTACGGTTGCGTGGTGTGTCTCTATATAGCACTTAGCGGGGACTTCATGCAGGGGAATGTTCGAGTTTTATGCATTGAAATGAGGAACTAGTTACAGGGTTTGGTTTTTGCATTGAGAACAACAACCCAAGAAGGGTGAATTTTAGCCAGTGGAGGGTGAAGCATTTGTAACTTCTTCACACAAATTAAGCTTGACTGGGCACTCGGGGTAACTTAGAGTAAATTGCCTTTTGGGCTCTAACCCAAGGAGAATAAAAGTGACACAGTTACATATCCTGATCTGCAATGTTCATTCTGGGGCTCACCTCAACCCCTCCCGCTGGTAGCCTAGCTGGGCAAGACCTTCCAAACCGAGCCAGGAAAATGGGGGCAAGGACAAAACAAGGCTATTTCAGTCTCCTGTCACATCCTAGTGCCCAATAATTTAATATTAAACAAGGGCATAGTCACCCATTACATGTAATGGTTATAATGACCATTTTCCACCTCCTTAAAAAAAGCAAGCAGCAAAACACCATTAAGGGGGGAAAAAAAAGCCCCACCCAACCCAAACAAACCCACAAATAGTAACAATGGTGTGTTTATTACAGGACCTGGCTTGGAGCTAGCAAAATATTTTTCTTTGTTTAAGACAGGAGGGGGTTCCCTAAAACCAAAGTGGCTTAGAGGTGCCTCCCTCCCTCGCCCAGGCGTCCCTATCCCTGGCCCCTTGGGAAAGCCTACAAATTGCAGATAAGTTGAGGAAAGGTTTATAAGGTGTTTCTTTAAAACATCTGCTTTGCTCTCGTGCTCATTACATTTCACTCCTTCCGAACTTCCGAGAGCCTAGATCTGCGAGAAATGTTTCACATTCATAACTTGTAGCTGCGCCCACTGCAGGGGGTGGGCGGGTAGGCGGCGGTGGGGAGAGTGTGTGCAGGGGGAGGGAGGGGAGAGACCTTCAGCTTTTTTTTTAAAGACCAGATCAGTATTTTCTTGATACGCTTGTCACCATTTTTGTTCTCACGACAACCAATTGAGCCCTTGATCCTCACGTGATGTGAAAGGCTTGCACTGTAACAAAATCGCTCCTTTTAGATGGTTGGTTGTTGCTAACTCGCCCATCCCCCTCTCCCAGCCCCGACATTTCCAGCAAAGCGACTCTCCACTTCCAATCCATCAACAATTCATTACTGCTTTTAGCTTCCAAACGCCAGCTAATTAAAAATACTAAGCCAAGCTCCCGGGCCATCTGACTAAACACAGGAGGGGGTGAGCGAGAGAGGAGGAGAAGAGAAAAATAAATAAAAGGGAGACGCACCGTTTGCTGTGACTATAAATGGGGAACACTGTCCTGGAGAAGGTCGCTTTAAAAAAAAAAAATCTTTTTTTTTTTTTTTTACTCTAATTATCGAATTACCGCCTGACTGATTGGCTTGAGCGACAGCGGATTTTTCCCCCGCGGGGACTGTACTAGGAACTCGGTTCCTTTTTCTTAAAACAACATAAAACAGGAAAACATCACATCCTTTAGGTTTCGAAGGCTGAACCAATTTTAAACGCCGTTATTTTCCCTTCCCCACCCCGACGCCCCCCGCCCGGAGCGAGAGCTGTTATAACTGGTTCATCAGCTCCCTGAACCCTCTGCTCCCCTCCCCCTCCACACCTTTCCTTTTCTCCTCTGGCTCCGCTTCTCATCCCATCCTTTCTTCCTCCTCCTCCTGCTCCCCCTCTTCTTCCCCCTCCTTTCCTCTTAAGTTAGTTCAAGAAATCAAATCTGTCAGGACGGGCGGAAAAATGCCACTTCCCGACTAACAGGCTGAATCCAGCCCAGATTTTCAGTCCTTTCTTCTTCTTCTTTCTTCCCTTTCACTAATTTATCCCGATGTTAGCACATTCTGTCTTGTTACTAGCGGACGCCTGTAGGTTTGCTACATCGGATCATTACTTACTGATCACGGTGACTCTGAAGTCTGGAACTGAAGGCGGAATGAGAAGTTGGGAAAACTTTTTTCTCTAAACTTTCTCTTTTTTAAAAAAAATAACCAATTATTCTCGATGCTTGTTAAGAGGAAAAAAAAACCTTTGGTGCTTCTGTTATGAATGTGAAACATTATCTTCCAGCTGTACAGTGACACTTTTTTTTTTTTAAGGAGAAAAGGACTCCTGATCCGTTTGCCAAAAGGGGGGTGGGGAGGTGGAATAATGTTATCGAGTGATTATTCTGGCTGAGATGTGTTGTTTGGTTTCTTCCTTCTTGATCATTTGGTGTTTAAGTAAAATGAGGCACAAGCTTGTTTGCCGAGTGGAGTGGGAAAGGCATTTTGATTTGCTGGCCTAATTAAAAAATGATAAAGGATTAAAGGTAAGCAATGTCTGTGTGTGTATGTATATTTATTTATTTTTCTTGACAATCAACTGTTAAAAAGGGGCTGATCCCTTTAAAAACCGTTTTAACTGATCTTTGTCAAACACACACTCATTTGCGGTCATTGAGGCCACCTTGGCGCAGATCACTTAAAGTGTATGTCTTAATCAGTTTCCCTGTACAGTCAGTGGCACCATATTTAACAGATTGAGCAAGTCTGTGACTTGGGACTATGGTAGAATTGTTTAGATGCATTTTTTTAATTGAAAGGCAGATACTTCACTTTTTATTTAACACTGTCTTTTCTATAGAGAAATGCTCTTAAAGACATGTTGTGTGTATTTTAAAAAGAAAATTGTATAAACTGTTGGGGAAGAAAGGATAGGAGGGGAGGGGCTGTGTATGAGGGTAAGGGGGGTTATTGGTTGTTGTTGTTGTTTTTTTCTGTTCCTTACTGGGAACAAAAACCAGAATGCCCAGACAGTTTGTAAAAAGAAGCAATAAAATTAGAAATAAGGAAAATATAGCAACATCATTCTGAAACTAACCTCAGAGAACTTCCAGGGTCTGGTCTTTTAAATTGCAAGATCTAGGACATGTTTAGGGATGTTTAAAACCGTGTTCCTCCCTCTTGTCTGAGTGTTTAAGCTGTGTGTCTGGGGTTGAGATCACTTGTATGTGCTAGAAAAAAATCTTAAGCTCTTTTCTTTCCTTTTTTTTTTTTTTTTAAACCTGGAATTGACTCAGATTCTTAAGATATTTTAATGCCTTTAAAAAAGTGATTATGTTTGTGTTGTTGCTAAAGGGACTTTCTTTTTTAGCTACTGTGAGATGCTTACTGTCGTGGGTATGTTTTTGGGGTTTGGTTATTTGCCTTTATACCTGATATTGGACTGTGGAGACAATACATGAGCCACTTTACTCTCTGTCCTTCCCTGTACCCCTTACCGACTCCCCCAGTATTAATCCTTTTTTATTCTGGTAACACCCAGACAAGAAATATTCGACTTTTCCCCCCTTCACAGGAAAAGGTGGACCTGGACTGAAGGGTGTAAAATCCCTGGACACATTCCTGGGGCAGGAAAAAGAAGAGGAAGATTAGAAGATTTTTTTTTTTTTTCCCCTAAGAGAAAGCCCAGCGGAGCTAAACGAATGTCCCCTCATCTCCAAAGGAAAGTTCATCGGATTTTTATTCTAGAGAGCTCATCTTCAGGATGTCAGTGAACATTTCTACTGCAGGAAAAGGTGTGGATCCAAATACAGTTGATACTTATGACAGTGGTGATGATTGGGAAATCGGGGTTGGAAATTTAATAATTGATTTGGACGCTGATTTGGAGAAGGACAGACAGAAATTTGAGATGAATAATTCCACCAATACCACCAGCAGTAGCAACTCGAAGGATTGTGGAGGTCTGGCCTCCGGTGGGGCCGGTGCTACTGCAGCCTTAGCTGATGGCCTAAAATTTGCTTCTGTTCAGCCCTCTGCTCCCCAGGGGAATTCACACAAAGAGACCAGCAAATCAAAAGTGAAAAGGAGTAAAACTTCTAAGGATGCTAATAAATCTCTGCCTTCTGCTGCCTTGTATGGGATTCCCGAGATCAGCAGCACTGGCAAGAGGCAGGAAGTCCAAGGGCGCCCTGGAGAGGCAACTGGCATGAATTCAGCGCTGGGTCAAAGTGTGAGCGGCGGCGGCGGCGGCGGCAACCCAAACAGCAACAGTACCGGCACCGGCACCTCCGCTGTCACCGCGGGGGCGGCCTCCTGCGGGAAAAGCAAAGAGGAGAAACCAGGTAAAAGCCAGAGCAGCCGAGGCGCCAAGCGGGATAAGGATGCGGGGAAATCCAGGAAGGACAAGCACGACCTGCTTCAGGGCCACCAGAATGGCAGTGGCGGCCAGGCCCCTTCTGGGGGGCACCTCTATGGCTTTGGGGCCAAGAGCAATGGAGGTGGCGCGAGCCCCTTCCACTGCGGGGGCGCTGGGAGTGGCAGCGGCGTGGCTGCAGGGGAAGTTAGCAAAAGTGCCCCGGATTCAGGGCTCATGGGAAACTGTATGTTGGTAAAGAAGGAAGAGGAGGAGGAGGAGAACCACAGGCGAATCAAGAAACTGAAAACGGAGAAGGTAGGATAAAGTCGCCTTCCTAGATCCACTGTCCTCTCTGTGTGCCTCTGTGTGGGTGTGTGTGAGGGCTGTGCCTCTGTGTGCCTTGCACTTCTTATTTGTGCTTTTGGTTCCCTGTGAGATTCCTATTACGTGCATCCTCTCCCTTACAGTTTGGTATGGGGGAGCTTACTGGGGTGCAGTGTTTAGCTCTTGCTTCTATTGCTGCTGCTGCTTGTGGTGCTAGTGTTTGGGTCCCCAGGTGGGAGGGCTGGGTGTGCTAAGTACCTTTTGCCCCGCAGACGCCTCCTGGCCAGTCAGCCGGTCGTGGTGTGCTTTTAATAGAAAACCTGTGCATGTACCCACTTGACTCTTGTCCTGGTTTCTCCCCTAAGGAGAACTGTGTTCTGTTTTAATTTACATGTCCTGGTATTTCTGGTAACGTGTCCTTAGGTGCAGGGTTCATGGTCCCTCCCTGGAGAGGTATGTCCAGGATGCTAATTTACACTCCACCCACAATCCATTTATTTATTTATTTATTTATTTATTTATTTATTTATTTATTTATTTTCGTTCGTTACTTTCACCAGAAAGTCAAAGGATCTCATCCTTGGATGGGTTGCTTTTATTGGTCCTGAATTAAACCCCAACCTTGATGTCCTTGGGTCATTGGTTTCATAAGACTGGGATGGTTTTGGTTGCCGCTAGGTAGAACTCTACCCTTCTCTCGCCCAGTTTTTAGCTGGAGATTTAAGATTTGTAGTTTGACTAGGGAGCTGACAGGTTGGTTAAAAGAAAAGTGAAATAGATTTGGTAAGATTGGTGTTCCTGAGATGTGCTAACATAGCCAAAAGGGTACCAGAATTATGTGTTGCATTTGAGCAGTCGGGATCGTGGACTTAGGCAGTATGGACCCTTCCGCCCCTCTTTGTCATTGTCTTTAAGTCTGGTTAGACACCGCCTTTGAGAAACTGCCCCGTGTTCTGCTGCTTGGCGCTGGAGGCCTGTGACTTACTGGTCTGGTGATGGTTGTGCATTGAGTAACGTCTCAGGACTGAGGTGCTCTGTCCACTGGGCAGGTTGGGAGTGAGCTGGGGGTGTGAGTGATGTTTCTATGCAACTAATCTTGAGATTAATTCTACAGGTTGTGCCTTGCAGAAGCAAAATTCTTATCATGTGGTTTGTGGCCTGGTTGTTTGGAAATATGCTTATTAAATAATTTGATTTTTGCTATTTCTAATTTGCTCAGAATTATAAGATGTCTTTGGATAATTATTTTTGTGTACAGTTATCCGCTGCTCTCTACTTAAACCTTTATACGTCTGTGTTCGTGTGTTCAAGATTTAAGTTGGAGTACAGGAATAAAGTTTTGATTTGATGATTTTAGAAGTTGATGAAGGTGTAGATAATGCCAAAATCACAAAAAATCCTCTGAACACTTTTTTTTAATTCATGTCCCCTTGGTCAGACAGCATTTTATGTTGATGAATTTCAATGGGATTTTTTTAAAAACTCAGGTTTTAATTCTTATGTTTAAATGTGTAGTTTTGCATAATTTCTGCTAAAAGGCGTTCTGAAATCTTCTTATTACTTCATACAGTAGGGCATTTACTTTTGTTGCCAATAGTCTTCAAATTGCAGTTCTAATCTGCTCTAACTATCTAGATGAATTGCCCTAATCCAGTGCTCACAATGGCTGTGGTTAAGGAGTCAGAGCCATTTGATTGGATTCACTGCTGCGTGGAATGTGGGAGGTACTGCCCTTTTGCATTCCCCTTAGCCTTTTAATCTTCCAGCCAAATGTTCACATTCAACAATTTTGTTTAGCTGGCAATCGGAACATTTCAGTATCTCAAAGGCTGCTGTCATGGCAACTGAGATTAGAGCGTGGGGTCGCTTCTCCAGTTTTTGTGTTCTTTTCACTTTCCAGTCACACAGGAAACTGGACGAAGAATGGGAGAATTAAATTATTCATATCCATGTAACTCATCTTCAGTCAGAATAGTGTAAATGTGATCATGTGAATTACATAAATGAAGAGCAAACAAGTCATGATGGGCCTGGGGTGGAGGAGGGGAGAGGGCTCAGTGCATTTAGATTCACTCCGCTGCCAACTAAGTCACTGGTGTTGGCGCACAGGGCCACTTCAGGGATGGCTCGGAGGGGCAAGAATCCCGAAGTGTTGGCCACTCTCTGTCAAGCTGGGGTGTTGGCTCAGGGACACTGTTCCATCAGGCTTCCCTCCCCACCCCGACCCCACCCCACCCTAGAAAGGCTTCTCCGAAGCATGCTCTCATCCTTGGCACACAGATGTGTCACTCCCTTGCACAGATGCCACCCAGGGAACTAACTGCTAATTCCACTGACTTGTGGTTGTGTAAATTAGACTTCAATTTAGAAAATACTTTCTAATGTTAGGAGGATACCTATTTAGGAAGTAAAGATTTAGTAGGACAAGTGTCACCTGACAAAAATATTTCAATACTGAGGCATCTTTGAGGGTTTGGTACATTTTAATTTCAATCTTGCTTGATTATCTGGGTTTGTGAAGAGTAAGTGCCTCAAAAGTGGAGATGGTTAATTTTCAGCAATCAGATATGGCTCAGGATGGGCCAAATGTGAAAACCAAAGGGGTGTAGGATGTGTGTGTGTGTGTGTGTGTGTGTGTGTGTGTGTGTGTGTTTTCCTGGTTCACAGGAGATTCATAAGACTGGCTGTCACCGGTTAATTTCACAGCATGCTTAAATGTCTATTTTTGGTGTGTTTATTCTGTTTCTTCACTACACAAAGTCATGTAAAACATGATAAATTGGACTTTATGAAATCTAATTAAATCAATGAGTGTTCTACTCCTTTATGTGGAAACCACAAGTATGTTGTAAAAGTTGCCACTCCCTTAATACGTGAACAAAATCAAAACATGCCATAATTCTAAGATGTTTGAGCTCTATTTCTATAGCCCATTTTGTGGTTAAGCCACCAGTGACATGTCTGAATAAGTAGATTTGACGTGTTGGCTTTTGGTTGTTAAAACCTGCTTCTCCACCTTCCCCCGCCTTTCTTTTGAAGCATAATAGCCTGTGTTGAGACTCTTCTGCATATATCCTCCTTAGCTGTCTTAGCAGTTTTGACTTATCAGACACAGGCCTTCAGCTGGGCTAAATGGTTAGTGTTACATGGTTTTATTTCATCGCTGGGAAATTCAAAAATACATAGCCGATTTCTTAAAAACAACTGATAACTTACATAGACATGAAATGCAAAGGAGATCTTATGGTTGTGCCTGAGGGTTCTGACTACTCAGTATATATTCAGAAAGGAGATTCATTCTCCAATATCATACTGCTTTCACTAAGCTGGTCCTTAACAGCCTGAAGGTGGTGTCTACAAATGGCCCTGTCTATAAAGGATATCATTCATTGTATTTTATTCTCTTGCAGAGGCCTTTTAACACTTCACTGGGGATTTCTGGCACATTTTCTAAGTGAGTGTGAGCAGTTTAAGAACATGTTTTGATTAATGAGTTTTGTGGATGATATGTTTCTTCCCCCATATATAGTGCCCTCTACAAATTCTGCTTAGAGAGTGCAGTTTATCTACTGTGAAATAAAAGGGCAGAAAGGTCACTTGCTATAATTAAAGAACAAAGTCCATTGTTGTAAGACAGCAAACTGTTTTGAAAGCTACACAAGGGAGTTAGCTGTTAAAAACGTTGGTAACTAAGGATGGCTCCCAATCAGCATTGATCCAGCTCCTTACTTTTCTATGGGCTTCCCCGGAGGGTGACAGGGCTTTGGAGGTGGGTGCAGAGAAGCTGCCCTTTCCCCAAGGAAGTGTTCTGTGAGAACCATGCAGCTGGGAGAATTTGTATGATGTGGGCACATCGCTGAGTTCTGAGCATAGTATTTGAAATCTGCTGGGTTTGCTGGAGAGATTTAAAAAAATCCTCCAACTGATCAAGTTTGTGCCAAAAGGAGATAAATAATGCTTAGCAACTTTTAATAACTTTGCAAATAGTCTGTAAAAAAGGTGTGTGTTTGGGGCGGGGGGTGGGGTAGGGAGGGGGGAGGGAAAGGAATTGATTGTCCAGATGTCACAAGGTTAAGAATGCTCTTCAAGTGAAATTGCTTGGCTGCAAGATGGTTTTAATTAGAGTGTTATAAAGACTTATTTTTCCTAAGCAGCATTTTATAGTTAGTAAATGAAATGTATGCCGAAAGTGCTAAGCAGAAATCTCCCTAACCACAGAGGTGTTCAATAACCAGATTCAAACAACATGGAAAGTACCATCTGTTCTTCGTTTTCAGCATGAAAAACAAGGAATGAATGGTTGAGATTTGCTCCAATTTTGACTGTGTCTGTTTTTTTTTTAATTTAAAAAAGTTCACCTGGTACTTCATAGAAACTTGAAATTGCAGTAATATGAGCAACACTGTGAAAACACATGTTTCTACATTTATTCTAACCAGTTCCACTTTTATTTAAAAGATTTCCAGAAGCCCAGCCATTGAATGAACACTTTCTAATGGTTATTCAGTTCCTGCAGGCAATCACAAGGAGAGGTCAGTTCTTCAAAGATCTGACTGTTTAGTCAGTACCTGCATTATTCTGTCAATTTGCTCCCTGGAGGCCAGGGGAGCAAAGGCTCTCACAGGCCAACTCTGGTTGGCATTTATCGGTTAATCTAATTGTAGGTGATAGGGCAGGGGACTGGCGTTTACTATATGGAGACCTTACGCTCCTTAAGAGCTGTAGTCTAGGATTGCTGGTAACGAGGGATCTATTCTTTTAAGGATGCTAACTTCTGAGTCCTTGATTTTTAGACGGGAGTCTTTTTGGTTCTGGATTTTAGTAAGAGCCCTGGGTAAAACATTATCCGGCCTTTGTTTGAGGTCTTTTATAGAAGCTAATAACTGGGCTTGTGCCTCCCTGAGATAAATGACATTATCTCTGAGTGGGCTGACAGGAAACAGACATGTTAATGGTGAAGCTGCGGGGAGGATCTGCTCCAGTTCTGACAAAAGAGTGGAGAAGGGACCCCTGGTTGTGGTCATTAACACATAATGCATTCTTGCTCTTCCTAAGAGGCCCTTGATAATTGGAAAGCTATTTTAGCCACAAGCACTTAAATCATAAATCTACTACTCCTAGTCCCCCTGCATTCTTAAAAGTAGCAAAGTAATGTGTTTTTTGTTAACAAGCGTGCGATCTGGTTTTTTAAATGGTGGCACCTCTAGGCTGGGCGATAGTGACATTTGGGAGAGCTGTGCTTCTGTCTTTATCAGATGGGATCTGTCTTTGTCTTACATCATTCACAGTCATCCCTCTACTTTAATAAAGCAGAAAAGTGGGCCCAAAAGCTAAAAAGAAATAATTTTTAAACTTCAAGATGTCTCATGGGAGAGAGATGAAATCCATTTTTTATAAGTGGGGGAAAAGATTTTGCTCAGTGATGTGAATGTGATGAAACCTGCCTTTTGAAGTGTATGCTTAAAAAGTCATGGGTATAATTGAGTTTCAGTGCAGTTTAAACTCTGCTTCTTGAACGGAGATAATTGCCGTGTTGAACACACTCTAGAGGTGTAGAAGAGGTGGAAGGATCACGCTATTCTGTTCTTTAATATTGAGCACTGGAAGTTTTTCATAGTAATTACTGTAGCACAACATAGTTTTGATTGCGGCACTCTGAACTTGTCAGGGAACATCAAGGGTTTTGCTTGAATACTAAACAGTTTATTCCTAAATTAGTTATTCTTTGTCTAACATTCTTGTAGAACATGGAAGCCAGAACTAAGGAATGCTGGGCTATCCTTCTTAGCAACATCATAGTGGAAATAACCTTTCTTCACTAGGATTGTTGTCAATAAATAATTCCCTCTTAATATGTACATTTAAGGTTATAGATAGGGAAAGAGAACAAGAATGACTTAAGTCATCATTATAGACTAACATAGGGATCACACTGGTGCCCTGTAACCCTGCTATTGCATAGGTGTGTGTGTATAAATGTTGTAGAATTGCATGTATAGATGTGGGATTGGGAGTGGATTGAGAGTATTGAGCTAGTATGGGATTTATTCTTTTTTTTTTTTTAACAAGTGTCCCCGTTGATTTTACTCTGCTGTAGGGTAAGTGGGTCCACTGGTGTCCAGGTCTCTCTCCCAGCTGAAGTTTCACTAGCGACTGCTTGCTCTCTCTTGCAAGATCTTTTTAATTTAAGATAAAGGTTTTGGCAACTGGAATAGTTTTTGCAACTGAATGAAATGTTTGTTAAGCTATTCAATTGGCCAGCAGTTGGGTGGTTTGCAATGTTATTTTGAGAGGTCTAAAGAAATTCCAGAGGGTAAGATGGGCATATCGCTCCTAAAGCTGAGATGTGTATTATCTTCTAAATCTTGGTTCGAACTACCTTTCAGTTTTGCTGGAAGAACTGAAGTGATTATAAAGCAAATACTTCTTATATTTTGATAGGTCAGTAGGCCTTGAACTACATAATACTCATCTGGTATTCAGAAGGCTTCCTTCCCCATTCCCCCTTTCTCCCCAGTGAAGCTAAAAGAGAACTCAAAGGGAAGGGTGTTTCAGTTAGAACAAATGGGTTTGGAGGGATGAATAAATACTATTGCTGATTTTTCAAAGCTACTCTCTTCTTTCTCATCCCCACCCCCTCCCTAGTTTGATTATTATTCACTGTGACATTCTAGCTCAACCACTGAGCTTTGTTGCCTCCTGGGAATCCTCATTGTCAGCTAGCACCTTAAGAAAAATGTGCCTACAGGGACATTTAGGCATATTCCAATAATGCCTGATGAATGTAGCTTTTACAGTTTAAAAATATATTGATTATATTTTGTGTTGTACATAATGATTTTAGAAAGCAGATATTTAGGTTGTGGAATTGGCTTATTATGTTAACCGGAGAGCAGATGGCATGGTGCCACAGACGTATAATTTTACTTAAAGGGACTTTTAAGGTTTTGATGTGTTTTCTTTTCCTCTTATTTCCCTGATGGCTTCTTTTTATTGAAGGGTAACTTAAGGAGACCTGGTAGCAATTTTACTGCCTTCCCCTGACAGTTTGAAATAATAGCTTGGTCTTTGGTTGCACTGATCTTCTACCAGTCAACTTGATTCTGGATTTTGTCATGTGGCAGTGAATTAAAAAAAAAGTGTTTGTAGTCCGTTTTAAGAAATGGACTCTTTTATATGCTTCAATTAGCAACAGACGACAAAGTTCCTATTGGTCACACTTTCATAAACTCCTAGAAGTCACTGTTCGTCCTTTTGATTAAAGAAAAATCCTGGTTGGTTTCTTGGGAAAGCACATCTGGCCCTTGGGCTGCCTTAGGTACACTTTTTTGTCTTTCACATTAGTCACCGAAGGTGCAAAGGTCACATCTAAGTTGTTGGTAGTTAGTTTAGCAAGCCTTCCCCATTCTGAAGGGCTGTAGTCTTTCTGGTTGCTACATCCGCCATGTGTTTGAATTCACTTGGTGTAAAAGTGTCATTTGTTTCTATGCCTAGATTTTACAGTGTTACCCATTCTTCCCTGAGAACATCATTGGGATGAGTTGGAAAGCATCTCCTAACTTTTTTTTTTTTTTTTTTTGGCAAAGTGTGCATAAGCCAGACCAGCTTGCTTTTGGATTTCCTGTCACCTCCTTGGCTGATTTTTATGGATGGCTCATGTTAAAAGCAACAATAATGTTTGAATTGGAAGAGTTGAAGCCTCGGGTTTTCATTCTTCATGGAGAACTGTTTATTTGTGTGTGGTTCACCACAGTACATGGATAATGCTATCAAATCTGTGCTTTATTATAGGCTTATGCCTAGCACAGCAGCACTTCAGTTATGTGTTTCTGCGTTTTAGTTCTTTGCCAATTCTTTTGTGATGGAAATGAAATTAGAAATGAATCTTTGCAGCCAAGGGGAAAATAAGCACAACAAATAGAAATTGTCCCTTGAGCCAGTTCAGAAGTAAGCGGTGGTGATTTAAAGAAACATTTTTTTTTTCAAAGTAAGTGAAACGTACAGAAAAGTACTTCATGTGACTTTTCCATGGAGATCGCTGGAAGATGAGCTGATCGCTTTGACAAATGGAGGCCGCTCCAACCACAAGGCTTTATCCCTTTATATTGTTTCACATCTTAAGTAACTGATTGAAAAGCGATTCACAGCCCCAAACCCTGCAACTGCTTTGAAGGTGGAATCTGAGTCAGTGATATTGTTCGCTTCTGCTCCCCAAAGGGAGCAACATGATTTGAAAGCAGAGCAATGGAGCTTTTCCGCATCAAACTCCATTTGGCCAATTGTCTGCATTTACATTCCTTGCCCAAATCCTTCACCAGCCTTTCCCGTGATGCCGCAGCAGATGCCAGACACTGAAGTAGAAAGCGAGCAGCTGTTTCCATTACTCCATTGCTGTATTATCCTCCACAATCTGCTTTCTTTGCTCTCCCCTCCCCCACTGCGAAAATAAAGAAACCTCTCCCTCTGACTCTTCCGTGCTCCAGTTTATCAGTCCGCAGGTTTATCTTATCAGGACCTCTGGTCCCTTCGGAAGGCCCAGTTTATTGTTTCCGGCTGGAGCAGATGGGACCCCGGGCCCCGGGGGCGTGGTCCGCTCGTGCCCGCCCCCGGCTGCGCGCTCCCTGTGGGGGCCGCGGGTGCGCGCAGCGCAGCCGGGGACGCGCCCCCTTCCCTCCCCGGACCCGTTAATAGCCCCAAGCGCTGTAAATCTGTCAGCTCCTCGCGACGCCCTTACCTCTTTCTTCATTTGCTCCAGCTTCTAGTTTGACAACGTTCCCTTGAGGCGGAATTCTAATCTGCTTCCAATTAGTTGCAAAATGTGACTGAAATTTCCACATTATGACTGCTGTTTTACTTGCACGCACACATCTAGAAACAAATTAATGCTCTTGAATATTTATTTTTTGAGCCGTTGGATTTACTTTAAGAGGAAGAGTTTCCAATTGTGTGGTATGACTTTCAGGGCTTGTATTTTATATTCCTCAAAGCCCTGAAAACTGGGAATATATGTACACACACACACACACACACAGCAACTAGGGTGAGGTCCCTCCCCAACTCTTAATAAGCCTTTTCCATCTTTTCAAGATTTGTCAAAATGTATTACATATGTTTAAGTTAAACATAAATTTTGTAGTATTTCTAAAATAAACAAAACAGGGATGTTTGCCCAGGTTGAATGGAAGGGTCCTAGTGCAGTGTTTTAATGGAACACAAATACACACAATTTACTTCTAAATATAGCATAAGTATTTTTGGCCAAAGCATAAAAGACTTGTTACACACTTTTAAATTCTTTCATTGGATATTCAAAAGCTATAAAGCCAAATAAACAAATCGGTGTTTAAAATTGGCTTAACAAATAAAGGGCAGCACCATATTAAAGATATCACAATGGCCCTAACCAGTTTAGCTCAGTGGATAGAGCGTTGGCCTTCGAACCGAAAGGTCCCAGGTTCGATTCTGGTCAAGGGCATGTACCTTGGTTGTGGGCACATCCCCAGTAGGAGGTGTGCAGGAGGCTGCTGATCGATGTTTCTCTCTCATTGATGTTTCTAACTCTCTATCCTTCTCCCTTCCTCTCTGTAAAAAATCAATAAAACATATTTAAAAAAAAATAAAGATATCACAATGGGCTTTAAATGTACCTAGCCCTAGCTGGTTTGCTCAGTGGATAGAGCGTTGGTCCTCGGAGTGAAGGGTCCTGGGTTTGATTCCATTCAAGGGCACATGCCTGGGTTATGGGCTTGATCCCCAGTAGGGGGTGTGCAGGAGGCAGCCGATCAATGATTCACTCTCATCATTGATGTTTCTCTCTCTTCCTCTCCCTTTCTCTCTGAAATCAATCAATCAATATATATATATGTATACACACACACACACACACACACACACACACATATATATATATTAAAAATAATAGTAAATGTGCCTAGATCTGCCCACACCCAGTAGAGGAAGCCCTCTGGAAGCTGTTGGAATGTTAGGGCTGCAGTAGGCATAGTCCATGGCTTCCCGTGACTTTACATAATCCACTATGAGGAGAATGCGCAGGGCCTATGGGTGTTAGAAGTCATTACCCCAATTCTGTTTCCTCCTTTACAATATTTTTTTTTAAACAAAGATATTGATTATATGTAAATATTAGAGTTCTTTAAATCTTGATTGCTAAGGTTAAGTTTAACTTAATTTTATTACTTGCTTTAAAAACTACTTTCTCATGTACTGGTGAATTTTAGTACCAAGGCGTGGTCTGTGGTGCAGTATTTGCAGAAAGGTGGTACTTTTAAGGTAAAGAATGTAAACAGCCAAATTTACTGGTGCATTTTATAGTAACATTCATTCCTCAGCATCTTGGCAGATTGATATCAACAGTAAGAATGGGCTTTAAAGAGGTGTGAAGGTAAAGTGGTAAAGTGGTTATGTTGATCACATTACTTTGTATTAGTTTCTAAATAACACCTTCACATGTAAACAGATCAGTTGGTGTGGTTTTTTTTTTTTTTTCAACATCATTGTCATATATAATCATAAAAGCTCTATGGTTGATTTATTGTCTTTTTTTAATGTGTTGTTTTCAATCTCTTTAACCCAGAGGTGGAGCATTTACCATATTTTCCAGCGTATAAGACGACTTTTTAACCCAGGAAAATCTTCTATACGCCCAGTCGTCTTATACGCCGGAAAATACGGTATTTCACTTTATTTAAAACAAATTTACTTTAAATTATTTATTATATATAGGGTATAAAATTGAAATTATTTTATTTGAGGACTTTTAGCTATTGTTTCACAAAAGATGTAGGAGTGCTGTTTGTACTGCTTCCTTTCTTCTTACTCTGTGACTGGTAGAAAAAATAGCCAGATTGAAATCCTTAAAAATTTTAAGTGTGGGCCTTTAAGATTGTAGAGACCTCCTAGGTTAAAAAAAGAAAAAAGAAAGGAAAAGGAAATAGTTGCCCCATAGTGAAATGCTCACAATAGGCACAATTGTGAGCCCCTCAAGTCCCGGGTTCACTAATTACCCTTTAATGAGGTCAGTCTGCCCAGGCTTTTTTCCTACCTTGCGAGGAAAATCACACAAGACAGTTGGAGTTCAAGTGGATCTTGCTGTATTTGCAACTTAGCATAACTGCTTTGAAGGCCCCCAGGGCGCTTAATTGGGGCTGGGCATTTTTGTTTTGGGGGAGACTACACACAGCTCCCCATTGTGTGAGTAGAGGCCACTGTGCATCTTGGAAGCATTACATGCTTTTGTTGATGGTGCATAGTTTTATAAACTCCAAATGAGCTGATTGCCTTTTAACCATTGGGAGCACTAAATAATGGAAGAACCTAGAAGTCTTTGGGTTGGGTAGCTGCCAAGCAGTTTAAAAAAAAAAAAAAAGAATGAATAGTTTAATTGTAAAGCAAACCATTTGTTTATAGATTAAGATTTATTCGGTCACCAAATCCTATGGACCAGGAGATGAAAGAATGAGGTCGTAGGTATAGGAATTGAATGCCCAGTGTTATGTTTTGTGATCATGCTCAGCTGTTTTACCCATTTTCTTCACAAAAGGAGAAGGAATGAATGGTTTAATGGTGAGAACTGCCAGGCCAAGTGTACTTCTTAAGCTATAAAGAGAGAAGGGAGGAAGGCGGAGGCAAGTTGTCATTTCTTTGCTGCTTGGTCAGGAGGCTAAAATTCAAGGTTCTTCCAACTGAGAGAAGGACAATGGCTACTGTTGAATTTTCCTGTTTGTTCAAATGACTGGGAATGGTGGTGGTGGAGGTGGTGGTGATGGTGGTGGAGGTAGGGAGTAAAAAGTAGAAAGAAGGTATGTGGGAAAGGGGGTAGACAATGCACTTCTCTTGAATAATTGGGGCCCTTTATGGAAATTCCCCACTATTTCATTAGTTAGGGGCCATGGTACTGAATAGAGAGGAACTCTCTAGCAACAGCAGTGAAGTGGTATGGCAATGGGGGGGGGGGGGGGGGGGGGTGGGAGAAGGGAGAGGGCAGGGGAGCACAGTTGCCTGGCAGCCAGAATTTCAGGACGCCCTTTTTTTTAAGGACTGCATTGTATCTAATAGTAGAAGACCAGAGTCATGGCATTTGTTCCCATTGTAGCTGTAGCCTGTCCTTCTAATCCTTTTGTGAATAATAGGTTTAAGGAAATCACTAGTAAAGTGTTGTTTTCCAGAAGTATCATTTTGAACACTCCCCAATTTAGTTTTTATTTTTCATTAATCTTGGGAGTGAAACCCTTTATCTCAAAGTGCTCTTTTGTGTATAAACTGTCACTCTAATGATGACTCAGGATACTTAAAACTATTGTTTCTCCAAGATGCCTTTGTATTCTGTTTGGCCATGAAAAAGCAAAGCCCTTTCCTTAAAATTACTTGTTTGTTGCTTGATACTTATTAGATAAATAAAATATGTTAAATTGTCTTAACATGATCTCATTTGTTTTTCTCCTTACTAAATTCTGGTACTGCTACTTTGGTATGGTCCGTTCCAAATGGCTTGATTTTTGAGACCAAATTATGGCTGATAGTTTCATTTTCATTTTACTGATCTGTCTCTTTTTTTTGGGGGGGTGGGAGTGGTGATGATGAGGAACAGGAGGGTAAAAAGAATGGGGAAGCAAAAAGGGTGTAAAGATTTAGGCCTAAATGGATTCAGCATTGTCAAATTAGCGACTTTTTAATGTGCTATTGTTCATTCCAAATGCTTTTTAATTAATATTTTATATATTAGTGAAGAGACTGGATTTTACTTCTGTGAGCATCCAACATAATTTTTAAAATGTCAAACTTTAAAATCTCATAAAATTTATGACTTTCATAGCCATTAAGTAGGCTAAATTTGTGTAAATACATTTTTAAAAGATCATGCAAAAGAAAAAAAAAATCGTGTTTTACCAAAGATGTAAATCCCTGCCACTGCTGACCTAAATTTGATTTATTTGGGTGTTTGCCTGTTAATATGTGCTCAACCTAGGTTTACTTAGCAAACTGAAACAGAAGTGCCAAGATAAAAAACATAGCTCATGTTAATATTCGTGACAGCAAATCTCTTTACAGTTTTAATCCCCCTGGGAAGGAAAGTTTTTTTTTTTTAATCAAATTGTGTTTCCACAATGTGAATGCTTCCGAGGGTTTAAAACACCTTTTAAACATACCATTTTTATTTCAGTGAGGTTAGTCCTGTTCACATGTATATAAAGCATGGGGGAATTGGGGTGAGCTTCCTGCTTATTAACAAGGGTTCCCCTTGTGTCTGGTTCTTCCCCTCTAACCTCTCTACCGGTACCATTTAAGTAGATGCTTTCTGTTGCCCACATAAAGTGTGAAAGGAAAAATGTCAACCTTTTTAAGATGCTTTGAAAATGATTTTTGGGAACCTGCTTACACCCAAGTCTAGTACTTCCTATCTTACCTCATCTTAAAGGCTTAGTTCAAGACTCCCTTGGAAGACTAGCATATGAATCCATACGCCTGCTATACATTCATGTGCATTATTACCTTGTAAGAACTATTGTTTTCCACTTACCTGAGTTGGTACAGCTGCGGGATTAACTTCCAGCAGATAATCCCGTCCAGTTTTAGACAGATGGCTGTTCTGTAATATCTACTGCTATTTATTGGTGATTAGATGACAACACAAAATCACTGTCCATGTAGGATTGCAGCTCTCTAAGCATATTGAATCTTAAACATGTTGAATTTTCCTTTTCTGACACTTATGGTGAAATGTGAAGAGGTTCGAAGACTTTTGTACTTAAAAAAATCTAGAAAATGCCCAGTGTATTCAAATGACATTTTTACTGGTGCTCAATACATAGATAGAGATATCTTCAAATGGCCTCTGGATTTGGTGAGCACACATTGGAAGTTAAATGTGGTGGGAAAATAGAAACTGTTTTCTCTTTTGTCTGTAAAATAAATTCTGAAAGGTTTTTGAAGAATTTCATTTTGGATCTGTTACAACTCACTTCGGGATCTAAAGAGTGACACTAACTGTACAAATGCTCTGTGCAATGAGGTGTACTTGCCTCCATGTTATTTGAGCTGAATGTGCGTGCATAATTGGAGAGATTATTGGAGAGAGAGTGTTTTGCTGTGGTAGATGTGGTTTAAATCCTAGCACTGAGCATAGCATTTACTTTCTCAGCTTACCCACAAAATCTGTGACTAATTTGGTGAATGTGAAGATTTCAGTCCAGATGGTTAGGTTTAATTGTAAAAACTGGAAAGATTTCAAAGTACCCTTTGAGGGAGTGCAGGAAACAACAACTAAACAAAAAAGAATGAAAAGTAACTACAAGTCACTAAATATAGAATATTTGTATGTTATATATTTATATAGACATATATACTTAAATATATGTGTGTGTGTGTGTGTGTCAGCAATTTTCAACCTTTTTTATCTCGTGGCACACATAAACTAATTACTAAAATTCTGTGGCACACCAAAAAAAAAAAATGTTTTGCCAATCTGACAAAAATAAAAATACAACTTTGATTCATTCACACCGGATGGTTATTGTCGTTTTGGCTGTTGTCACTTCTTTTATTTGACAATCTAAGGGAAAAGAGGTCAGTGCCCTGACTAAATAGTTAGGTATTGTGCGTTTTAAAAATTCTTGTGGCACATGGGTTGAACGTCACTGATAATATATAGCAGTCAAGGACAAGCTTGCAGAATCTATTCCACCGGTCCACATGAACAGATAGGATTAAGAAGAGAAGTGATGTTTACTGTTTAATGATTTAGTATGTCTGTTTAAAGTGACTTGGCCTTTTCTGGGCTCAAAATAGGTTTCCTCTCCAACGTGTTAAGAAGTTGCCACTTCCCTGTCAGCCGCTATTGTTGGTTAGAGCGTTGGCAGTTACCTCATCAGACCCTGGGGAATACCACTCTGCCCAGGCCTTGGCTCCCATCCCCTAGCTGTGGTCCTCTCTGAGGCCTGCTGTTTTGAAGCTGCAGCTGTGAAGCTCAAAGAGGGAGTCAGCTTGCAGAAAGGGGAGGTTAGATGGCGATTAGTGCTGTCGAAGGACCAGCCTACTTTTCAGCATCAATCTATTCTTCACAGTCCTTTCATTTGATGGCCACGCTGGAATGAATACAGTGATCTGAGCTGATGCTTTTAAAGCTACCCAGACCTTCTGCTGGTTGCCTCCTGTGCAAATCAGAGCTTAACAGGATAGAAATGGACCCCTCTTCTGTTTTATTTTATTTTATTTATTTATTTATTTATTTATTTATTTACCCCTCTTCTGTTTTATTTTTATTTTATTTTTTTATATTTTATTGATTTTTTACAGGAGGAAGGGAGAGGGATAGAGAGTTAGAAACACGATGAGAGAGAAACATCGACCAGCCGCCTCCTGCACACTCCCCACTGGGTATGTGCCCGCAACCAAGGCACATGCCCCTGACCGGAATCGAACCCGGGACCCTTGAGTCCGCAGGCAATGCTCTATCCACTGAGCTTTACCCCTCTTCTGTTTTAGATGGGGACACCACTGCCCTAGATCTTGGGCCAATAAATTAGCTTTGCAGTTGGTAGGCTAAGAGGGCTTTATGGTGAAATTTATTTGTATTACCTAGACTAGTGGTCGGCAAACCGCGGCTCACGAGCCACATGCAGCTCTTTGACCCCTTGAGTGTGGCTCTTCCACAAAATACCACATGCAGGCGCGCACGTACAGTGCGATTGAAACTTCGTGGCCCATGCGCAGAAGTTGGTTTTCGGCTCTCAAAAGAAATTTCAATCGTTGTACTGTTGATATTTGGCTCTGTTGACTAATGAGTTTGCCGACCACTGACCTAGACTTATAAGGAGAGAATGAGGGAAGAAGAGTAAGGCATCCTGGACAGGAGAAGGCAAGACCATGGGGCTGTTGATAAGATCTGCTTTAGTCTAGTAGAATGCTAGGGGTTTATGGCATCATGATTTACAAGGCAAGCAAATGGCCACATTTCTTTCACAGGAATGAGAAATGCCTAATATATGTAAATACATTTCATAATACGTATTCAGACAATGTAGAGAAATGGGTTCAACTTATCATACCCAATAAAAGAGTAATATGCAAATTGACCCTAACGCCGATACACCCACAAGCCATGCCCACCAGCCATGCCCACCAGCCAATCAGAGTGAGTATGCAAATTAACTCAACCAAGATGGCTACAGCCACGGAGAAAGTAGGAGGGAGGCTTGGGTTTCCAAGGTGATAGAAGAAGCCAAGCTTTCCCCTGCCCTGGCTGGCCTAAGCCTCCACTCAAGGCTACAAAGTTTCAATTATAGAAGGTAAACAAATCCAAAGAGAAATGGCTGCCGGCCACGGAGGGAGCAGGAGGCTTGGCTCCACTCCAGGATACAAAGTTTTAATTGTAGAAGGTAAATATATCCCAGATACCAGGGCCTCCGCTTGGGTCGCCAGAGGGCGTGGCCGGCCTGCAAACCACCACAGGCCCCTCACTCAGGCCGCCCCACGCCCTAAGGGAACCCCCACACTGATCCGGGACACCCTGCAGGGCAAACCAGCTGGCCCCCACCCATGCACCAGGCCTCTATCCTATCTAATAAAAGAGTAATAGCAGATTGACCATCACTCCAACACACAATATAGCTGCCCCCATGTGGTCAAAGATCCTGCCACCATGTGGGCACAAGATGGCCACCACAAGATGGCCAGCAGGGGTGGGCAATTGAGAGGCACCAGGCCTGCAAGGGAGGGCAGTTGAGAGGCGATCAACCCTGCAGGGGAGGGCAGTTAGGGGTGACCAGGCCGGCAGAGGAGGGAAGTTGGGGGCAAACAGGCTGGCAGGGGAGCAGTTAGACATCAATCAGGCTGGCATGGGAGTGGTTAGGGGGTGATCAGGCTGGCAGGCAGAAGCAGTTAGGGGCAATCAGGAAGGCAGGCAGGCGAGCAGTTGGGAGCCAGCAGTCCTGGATTGTGAGGGGGAGGTCCGACTGCCCGTTTAGGCGCCTAAACGGGCAGTCGGACATCCCTTGAGGGGTCCCAGATTGGAGAGGGTGCAGGCTGGGCTGAGGGACACCCCTCCACCCCCGTGCACGAATTTGTGTTATATTTGCCATATATGTGTTATATTTGCCATATATCCATTGCTTTAATATTTGATTCTTGAGTCCTCAGAATTTTAAAATGGCACAAGGAATGAGCTTAAAGCAGCAGGTCAGCTGTACCGGGCTAATGATTTTCAGATTGTGGAAAACCTGTGAAATATAGGCCAAGAGAAGGTGCTCCCTGAGGAGGAGTAAGTGTAGATCTTCGAGATGATCAAGGTGAGCAGAGGTGATCTTTGCTCTGATCCCCTTGGGTGAGTTCCTTTTTAAAAATATTTTTCTTTTACCTTCTGATATGTCCCTATCTGCTTAGAGCCTAATTTTTCTCCATTTATCAAGATCTTTGCCCTCCATTAGCAATCCTTTGAATGATCCTCATGGTGACTTGAAGAAAGACTTTTAAAGGCCTAAGAATGGAGCTCAAATGTGGGGACAATCTGGTGGGGGAGAGGCAAGAGAGCTTTTATGGTGTCTTAAATCACACCTTTTCTACCCCAAAAGCTGGTTCTTTGTAAAGCTGGTTTTGGAGAGAATCTTTTCTGTAGATGTTTCTTAAGGTATTTGAAGCTGGCAACAAGGTGTAAGTGATGAGGTTGAAACAGGGTCTGACGTGGCTTTTTTTTTCTTTCTTTCTTCTGATTTTACAGTGGATATTTTAAGGTACTTTTATAACTAATGCAAGGAGTGAGGTTCAATAGGCAAATGAGACCTTGAGGATTGACACTGCCATTAAGTTATGGGTGAGTTAGACTTGAGAGTAGTATTATTGTCGTACATTTCTATTTTTATTATTTGTTAATACGTATATGTTATATAATATATAGTATATACATGCACATTTATATACGTGGTCTTGTCTTCCACTGCACATTTCTAATATACCTGAGTAATTAGATTTGAGGAATAGAAATAATAGCAACGTGTAACTGCCAAAAAAAATTCTGTGAGTGCACATGTACAAGGTCAAGGTGGAATTTCAAGGACACAGGTCAGAAAGATAATGGGTGTGATACACTTACAGTGTACCTCTCACCTCCTCTCAGTTCACAGCAGGCCAGAATTCCCCACAGTTTATTCGAGCATCACTGAGTGCACTTGGACAAACCTAGACGCTATTCCTCACTACTGTAATCGCACATGCTGTACTTTTATACGCCAGTGCTAATTATTTTTTATTTCCTCCGATACCTTGATTTGAGCAAAGGAGAGGGCTGACAGAGCACTCGGTTGTGTATTCTTTCTGTTGAAAATCTTGGCACATCTTAGGGCATAGTGGAGAAGAGGTTCACTGGAAAACAGTAGAAGATTTGCCTACTTGTTGAGAACTTCTGTTGACTTTTCTTTAAGACCTTTTGCATGAGGGACTGGGTGTAAGAGATAGGGTTGAGGCAGGTCTGATGTAGTTATGGTTTTGAGGCCCAATTAAAGAGTAGAGAGCTGTGTCAAGTATAAACTTGAGATGGGAGAGAAAAACAACAACAACACAAAACAGATTGAGCAACTGACTTGAGGGGAACCAAAGCCTGGATTCTCGATTGATTAGATGTTTGCACTTTTTTCTGGACATGCTCCTTAGTCTTCCTCTCGGCTGACTGCACATGCTGTTAAATCCATCCAGATAACACACATGGAATGTGTTCTGGACAAACCATGTGCAGATTGGATTGGGAGTTGGGTGCAGGCCAGATCATGCAGGGCCTTGTAGGCTGTGGTAAAGATTTTAGTTTGAGTATGATGAAAAACCTTTACAGAATTTTGAGCAAGGGAGTGACATGATTTGATTTGTTTCTGAAAACTTTCTCTTGACTGCTGTGTGGAGAATTGATTATAGAGAGGCAAGAAGAGAAACAGGGAAATCAGTTAGTTACAAGACCTTTTTCAGTAGTCACAGTGAGAGGACGAATTTTTGTTGTCGTCATGAAATTGGTGAGAAGTGCTTAGATTGTCTAAGGTAATGAGGACAGGACTTGGATATGGAGTTGTGAGAGAATGAGAATTAAGGATCAAATCTAGAAATTTGGAGGTGGGTGGAATCAAGAGTTGGAAAACATTTTTAATGTACCCCAGGGCTGCCAGGTGATGATGCCCAATGGGATGGCCAGTGCTGGAAGCATAGACTGAGGAAAGTGGGCTTCAGAGTTTTGGGGCTGGAGAGTATTCTTAGAACAGAAGGGGAGCCTTGATGGGAGCCAGCATCGAGTCTACAGTGGAGGAAATAACCCCAGCCAGTCTGGTGTTTCTGGAAAGCAAGTGAAGAAATTTTAGCAAGGAGGGTGTGATCAGATGTGTCAAATGCCTCCAAAAGTCAGGTTTAGATGAGACTCAGAAGACTTTACTTTGGGAGGATGACTATTGTTGTTGATCTTAACACAAGTGGTCCTGGGGTGAGAGGTGGGGATGGGGGCAATCAAAGTCTGATGGGAGTGCTTGGATTTTACTGGGAGGTGAGGAAAGTGGAAAATGATGGATAACACACTTTTTCTATAAGGGACAACATGAGGTCAAGGGAGTATCTATATCATTTTTAAAAGTAGGATCCTCTAATAATAGCCTGTTTTTTTTATTTTATTATTATTTTTTTAAATATTTTTTTATTGAGGTATTATATGTGTACATATCTTACCATACCCCCCCACACACACCCAATAATAGCCTGTTTATATGCTGATGGGAATGATACAGGAAAGGGAAAAAAGTTGCACATACCAGAGAGAGAGGGGCTAGGGTGGGGGAAGCTCCGTGGGCCTCTGGAGCTGGGGCAGGCTCTCCATTGGAAAGTCAGAAAATAATGTACAGATGCAGGTTAGTAGGCTTTGTGGTGGAAAAATTAAGAAGTCTTCATTTTTATCATTTATGTTTAGGATATTGTTGCTATGTTAAGGGATTCTTTGTAATACAGATAATTGTGGACAACCATTAAGTATCCATTTCTTCATTTATTCCCTGCCTCCTCCTAGAGTGTAGAGAGCTTTGACTATTTTGTGTTCTCACAATAGACATATTAGAAAGGGGGGGGGGGTTGTTAGTGCAGGTCTCAGTTTATCCTTTCATTCATCCCTTTATTCATTTGTTCACTCAACATATTTTTGGAATGCTGATTATATGCCAGGAGTCTGGGTCCTGGAAATACAATAGTAAGCAGAATTTCTGCTCTCATGACTCTTATATTCTAGTTTATTCTGGACAAATAAATACGTTTTGGTTGCTGTTAAATCCTGTAAGGGAGAATCAAGCAGGAGGAGGAGGTAGAAGGGGATGGCGGGAAAGGAGAGTTTATCTTTGTTTATGTTTGAGTAGGGACCTGATCATCAGTCATGTGCTGCTTAACAGCAGGGATATGTTCTGAGAAATGCCTCATCAGGCAATTTGATTGTTGTGCGAGCATCACTGAGTGCACTTGGACAAACCTAGATGCTATCCCTCACTACTGTAATCACACGTGCTGTACTTTCATTCGCCTGGCAGGGCAGTAGGTTTGTTTACACCCGGATCATCACAAACACGTAACTAACGCATTGTGCTATGATGTTAGGATGGCTACAGTGATGTCACTAGGCGACAGGAGGTTTTCAGCTTCATTATAATCTATGGGTCCACTGTTGTATATGCGGTTTGCTGTTGACTGAAATGCCATCATGCGTGCATGACTGTGCAGTGAGGAGGAGCCAGTTCTGTGTCCAAGCCTGGAGGAGGGAATGTGTTTGGTGTGTTTGAGAAGACATCAGGGTGGTCAAAACTGAACGAGGGTGAGAGGAGAGGTCTAGGAGATGAAGTCCAAGAAGGAGCATGAGGCCTGAAGAAACAAGTAAGACTCAGAGATGGGAGGGTTGGGGAGTTTTGAGCCGCACATCGCCAGGCTGTGACTGTGTCCCAGCGGGATCTCAGTGTGTGGGACCTACCCTGAGCTTCACTTCTGGCTCTGTCTCTCAGGTCTTTTGATTATTCTGGTCTCTATAAGTGGGTAAGGGAGATGGAGGTGTTATCTTGTGTGAATTATATCAGCTGATTTCAGGTGCGAGATCATAAATACTAAGTTTTTTTCAAAGACAAAACAGTACCTTGCTTAGAAGACATAAAAAAGAGGCTATTACTTTCCTAGAATAAACGTTTTCCAGGGGTTACTAATTGTGTGTGCACACACCCTCAATTGTATTGATATAGTTGATTACTAAAAGTATGAACAACAGAAATTTAAAATGATGAGATAGTAGTATAAATAGAAACCCCCCCCTTCTAATGCCCCTCATTGGAGCTTTTGTATATCCCCTGGGAATTTAACATGCCTCCTACTTTGGAGACTGCTTTAGAGTCCTGAGAAACTAGTTGCATTGATTAGAATAGTTTTTATTTGACTTAAAAGAAAATTTAAAAGCAGTACATAAATCGATAAAAGTTTAAATTATACTACAATATTATATAATGGAAAGTAGATTTTACTTCCCTCTTAGATCTGCTCCCCAGAGCCTACTACTTTTAACAGTTTGTATGTATTTCTTGAAATAGTCTCCATATGTTCAAGCATATATACTTATATTTCTTGTATTGCTACACAGATCACAGCTTAGTAAAGAAACATCTGCACCTTGTTCTTTCTCCATAACTGTATGTTTTGGGTATCATATGTTACCTTTCTACCTTTGATTCCATAATTTATTTAACTGATCCTCTGCTAATAACATTTAGGTGTTTTCCAGTCTTTCTCAGCTACAAAATATTTTGGTGGGTTTCATTCTGAATGCATTTCAAAATTTAATTGTCCCCAACTTGATTTCATCAGTTGAGTTCTCACCAGACAATGGAACATGAATTGCCTATATGCCTATAATCTAATACTGTGAATTATAAATTTTTGACTTTAATCTGTGATAATCTGATAGTTGTCCATCATTTTAACTTGCCCATTTCATGTTAACAAGCCACTGTATTTTCCTACATACTGACAGTTTCTAACCTCTAATTTTCTAGTGAGTTGTTGGCCATTTCTTACTGATTTTAAAATACTTTAGTGTATATAATTAAATACACTTCTTTCATGTTTTGCAAATATTTTTCATGTGCTCACAGATATGTTCCTCTCTTTATTTTTGATTCTGTTTATACTAGTTTCTCCCTTCCTCCCCTGGGCAGGTATCTTAAATTGTGTAGTTAGGTTTATAATTCATTTATTTTTCTGGCTCCTACATTTTGTATTAGTGTAGAAAGACTCTTCTCCAAGATTATTTAATTTTTTTTCTTGTATGACATTTATGGTAGTTGACTGTATAGTTTTCCAACTTGAAGGTGAGTATAATTTTCATCTTACTGCAGGGGTGGGGAAGCTTTTTGTAAGGGCCATTTTGGAGATTTATAACATCATTTGAGGGCCATACATTATCAGCTTAAAAATTAGCCTGCTGTATTTGGTCAAACATTTAATTAACTCACCCCTAATGCCTTGGCAGGGCCAGACCAAATGATTTTGCAGACCTTATAGGGCCCATGGGCCGGATGTTCCCCACCCCTGTCTTATTGGTTTTTGGGGTTATATTTCAGTATAAATAATTTTTGACCTAATATCCCAAATCCTTGAACTCTTAATCTAAAGCATTACCTCTCTTTTTTAAAAATATGTTTTTATTGATTTTTAGACAGAGAGGAAGGAAGAGAGAGAGAGAAACATTGATGAAAGAGAAATATCAACATCGATCCTCTGCCTCCTGCACACCCCCTACTGTGGATCCAGTCCACAACCTGGGCATGTGACCTGACTGGGAATAGAGCCATGACCTCCTGGTTCATAGGCCATTGCTCAGCCACTGAGCACACTGGCCAGACTAATGCATTGTTTCTTTTTTAATATATTTTATTGATTTTTTACAGAGAGGAAGAGAGAGGGATAGCGAGTTAGAAACATCGATGAGAGAGAAACATGGATCAGCTGCCTCTTGCACACCCCCTACTGGGGATGTGCCCGCAACCAAGGTACATGCCCTTGACCAGAATCGAACCCGGGACCTTTGAGTCCGCAGGCCGACGCTCTATCCACTGAGCCAAACCGGTTTTGGCAGTGCATTGTTTCTTAATCAGAGCTGTGCATCCTGAATCACCTGAAGAGTTCTTAATTTTTCCTTTCCTCAAACACCCAGTCCCAGGTTCCCTACCATATTATAATTCTCTACTTCTCGGCTTCTTTGTGTGCATTTAGACAAAGCTTCCCATGGCTCATTTGAAGATGTCTATTTTTGCTTTCTCTCCCTCAAAGGCAGATGTTAGGAATGGTTATTAGAATTTCCTAGTGTGTGTTTTTTCTTAAAGTTCTTTATAGAAAAATCACCACAGTATTGCTTTAACCACAACTTCATTAAGTGTTTTGCAGGTGGTTAATTCGTGTACTTGGTCAAATGGGAGGTGGAGCAGGAAGGACTAATGATTTACAACTCCAGCCCTAGGAATATTCACAGCCAGGCAAATACCCATACTCGTGTTTCCTAGGCTCCTAGAGCACAGCCCTCCTGCACAGTGAACTGCATAAGTAGTAAAAATGAGCCATGACTTTGCTTCGTTAGCCCTCTGGTTTAGTAGCACGCAGATAATTGTCGTGGAGGCAGGAGGAAGTGTTTGGGAGTGCAGGAAGCATGCAGTTGTGAGTATTAGCGCTCTGGGGCTGGTCTGTGGAGGTCATCTCTCTGGTCAGCTGGGCTTCAGAAAGTCGCCAGCCTGCAATCACGCCCTCGCAGTCAGCAGAGCACAGCCAGCACGTCCTGCTGAGGTTGGTCGCAGGCGGCCTTCAGGTGGATGGTTCCTGTAGCAGAGTCTTGACTTGGACTCCTGCCTGGGTTGTGGGCCAGGGGAAGAAGCTCTGGGAATTGGGTGGATTTTTTTTTGGCTTTAACTTCTTTTATGACCCTGGGCAAAAGCCACTGTCTCTGGGCCTTTTCTTCTTGGACTACAATTTCTGAGTGCCCTTCCAGTTTCAAAAAGAGTTGGAATTTTCTCCACTCCTACTTATTGCACTGGAGACAAGTGTGTTGTGTCTACATCTCCCCTGTTTTGCTATTGTCTGTGAATGCACATTTCCCCTGCCAGCTTGAGACCTTTCAGGGCATGGAGGCTGTCTTACTTATTTAAAATATATATAATTGTTAATAGTATTTCAGATGTCTCCCATTTCTCCCTCCCCATTCCTTAGCACCACCCCCCCCAGGTCTTTACCACACTATTGCTTGTGCCCATGGGCTATGCATATCCTATCTAATAAAGAGGGAATATGCTAATTGACCGTCACACCCTCACAAAGATGGCTGTACCCACAGCCAATAAGGAGGGAATATGCTAATTGACTGCCATGCCCTCAAATATGGCGGCGCCCATAGCCACAAGATGGTGGTGCCCAGTCCCCTCAGCCCACTGGCCTTGGCCGGCGCCCAGTCCCCTCAGCCTCACTAACAGCATGGCTGGGCCCACCCCCAGGGAGGTCTGGCCACTCTGCATATCTGCCTCCAGAGTCCCCTCAGCCCCCCAGCCGTCCAGGGCCAGCCTGAGGCACAAACAAGCCTCAGATGTCAGCTGCCCAGCTGCCCAGGGCCAGCCCAAGGTGCAGGGCCACCCGAGGCTCAGGTAACCAGGGCCAGCCAAGGCTTGTGCTGCCGGCAGAAGTGTCGCCTTCTCCTGATCACCGGGTTGCCTCCCGCCCCTGAGGGCTCCCAGACTGAGAGGGTGCAGGCCGGGCTGAGGGACCCCCCCTCCAGTGCATGAATGTTCATGCACTGGGCCTCTAGTAAGTATATAAGTTCTTTGGTTTATCTCTTCTTGTCCTCCCTATCCCCATCGAGGTATGTCAGTCTGTCCCATGCCTCCCTGCTTCAGGTCTTACTTTGTTGGTCATGTGATACTTGTCTTTTTCAGATTGGCTTATTTCACTTAGCATAATATTCTCCAGGTCCACCCATGCTGTCCCAAAGGGTAAAAGATCCCTCTTTTTTTTTTTTTTTTTTTTAATAGCTGCATAGTATTTCATTGTGTAAATGTCCCACAGCATTTTTATCCACTCATCTACTGATGGGCATTTGGGCTGTTTCCAGATCTTAGCTATTGTAAATTGCGCTGCTATGAACACAGGGGTGCATACATTCTTTTTGATTGGTGTTTTGGGGTTTTTAGGGTATATTCGCAGAAGTGGGATCACTGGGTCAAACGGAAGTTTCATTTTTATATCTTACTAATTTTTATCTCCCTAGCACCCAGCACTGTGCCTGATTCCAGGAACTGCTCAGTAAACATGTGCTGTGTTGCAGAGAAAGGAGGGTCTCAAGGATGGCTGCTCGGGGTCCACACCTTTTTGTCTTTCTACCCCATCGAGATCAGAGGCAAAAACGTTGCTGGGAATTATCTGGTTTTTCACCTATCTTACCTTTATGTGGCATTTTAAAATTATTTAAAGTGTCTGTACAATCGGTTATACTGCACCTGCTTTCCTGGGTCTGGTAGAGCATGTCTGTTGAATTTTAACCAGTTAACTGCCACGATACTTTGAATTTAATTAAAAAAGGTCCACCGCTTGTGTCTCTAGATGCTTATGGTGTACATGGTTAAAGAATAAAGATGCTTTACCCAGAAGGGTTCTCCTGTGTCAGAATAACAGATGGCAATGGCATCCTGTTTGCTGGCCCATTTTTGTCTGATGATTTCTTTGTCACCCACAAAATCCTCCGGGCTATAAAGTGGAAGGCTACTCTTTAAAGAAGTCATTATCCAAGTAGGAGAGATATGCCTATTATAGCTTAGAGCTTAGGTGTGACCTTGGGAAAGTTGTTTAAACTGAGTTAACAATCTAATTTGTGTGTATATATATATATATAATAGCCAGCCCAGGCGTTCGGAGTGTAATAAGACCTTAGGAACTCAGGGATGGAATTTGGCCCCTTCATCTTTGGCGAAATTTGTGTAAGGATTTGAAGCACAGCCCATTCTGACAGCTTTGGTCTATAATCATTGATTACAATCATATGTCATTAATAGTCATAAACTGTTGTTAAATAGAACAGTGGTTTGATTTTTCTTTTTTACCTTGAAGTAGCTCATTAAACTCTACATGTTATTAAAACACATTTTTTTGCAAAAAAAAAAATACACTTACCAATCCAATATACATTGAATAGATTGAAATGTATGTGTTTATTGTGAAAGTCTTTTCACCTGAATGACTGGTTGCTGTGTTTGACAGCTGGGGCAAGGTTGTGGTTCTTCTAGAGTCTAGTAAGTTGTGTGCTTTTCTGACATTAGGGAGCTTTTGCTGGAAAAGTGGTGGGGAAAATCTAAAAATCAGATGTATTATAAAAGATGATGTTGATGGCGCCCATTAATGAGAACTCTAACATCTTTTGGAGGGGGCTGCTAGCATATCATCAACAGGGCCTGGGAATCATTTCCTTTTGAGGGTCCCTCCCACCCCCAAAGTAAGTTTCCCAAATTAGTTATTTACTCTGAAGGCTATTTCCTTTCTAGTATCAAAAATGTAATCAATAATAACGAATCTTTTTACAACATGTAGCATCTAGTTGCCCAAGGAGTGTTTGCTTAATTCAACAACACTGTAAATTATGTGTAAGTATTTCTAAAGCCATAACCTGTTGATTTTCACTTCGGCCTTTGGTCGGAGAACATGATATTGCTCTGTATTTACCTGTGAAGAAACTGAGGTGTAGAACTAATGCCTTTACTTAGCAAACGTGCACAGAGCATGCAGCACAATGAAAGAGAAGGACTGCTCTTGTCTTGACTTTACCACCAGGTCCATGCTTCCTAACTTTAGGTTAGGATTTTATTGAGCATCTATGCACTCTTTCTCTCAGGGGTGGGGGAGGGGAGGAAGGAAGTATATCTATTACAAACGCATAAACCTTTGCTTCTATAATTACACTAGAGGCCTGATGCATGAAATTCATGCAAGAGTAGGCCTTCCTTCCCCCGGCTGCCAGCACTGGCTTCCCTATGTCACCCATGACCCGGGCTTCCCTCGAAGCCCTGGCTTCATCCGGAAGGTCGTCCGGAAGGATGTCTGGTCTAATTAGCATATTATGCTTTTATTATTATAGATGATTTCTCAGACTCCACAGAGACTTTGAACTCCAGATAAAGAATCTTTGATTTAACAATTGCTTGTCAGCAAGCCCTTGAATTAAGTGACTTACTTAGGGGCCACACAGCTTGACCCCTGAGAAGCAACAGGAACCCCATGCTTCTTTTTCCTCCCCTAATGTTTTCCCACTACCCCATGCTGGGTTTGAAATGATGGACAACAAATGAAATATTAGGAAAACACTCTGTAAATATAATGTTGCTACAAATAAAAATTCAAAGAGATTTCTAAGTGTTAGCAGAGGAAACCCAGGCTATGCATTTTGTAGTATGACTTATGTTCATATATTAGGGAACGTGCTGGAACCCCACTAAACCATTAGTGCCAGCCTTTTGGTTTAATTTGATCATTTACAAAAATACAGCAGGTCCTCACTGGTATGTATTCTATACTGATATAGCTGAAGTAAATACTGAAGCCTGGGGCATCAATTTTTGCAGATGCTTTCTATATATGGGTTGTGAGAGCTGGTTTAATTCTAATTGCAGAAATATCAGTGGGATTTATATCTGTCTCCCTGAGATGGTTGGAAAGAGGGAATTTCAGTACTTAGAGTTAGCACACATTTTGATTTTTGTTCTACATTGGGAAGAGCCATGTTGATTTGAGGTAACTTATTAATGTGCAGATGAGTGCTTTTAGCTAATTAAATTTTCGTGGATGGTGGAAATATAAGAAATATGTGAGGTTTTACAAAATTTCTGATTTTCAGGGTAGAGAAAAAGCCAATGGATAGTAATTTAAAAGTATTTCAATCATGACTTCATTTGTTTCATTCTAGCATTAAAAAAGGGATATAAAGAAGGCTGGCCTGTCTTTCTTCACCAAATAGCAGTTTTGCAGACCTTTACAAGTTCCCATATGTTAGGGAAAAACATTTTCCAAGAAGTTGGCAGCATTGCACTTTGTAGCTGATGCCAGCTTCTTCCTTGGGCCAACTCAACAGAGAGGAGAGGGGGAAATGCCTTGTTTTAGTGGCTGAATTACTCTGACAAGCTTTCACATCGCCCCTCCTCTTATTAATATTCTTTTTGATGTGAGCTTGTAAAACAGAGGATTGGCTGTTAATCTCCATCATCTCAAGGGCTTTTGGCAGTGGCCCATAATTGATGTGTTCACATGGCTGTTGTCTGACTACTAATGATTAGACAGCAGTGTTATCTACCAGCTACATCAGTGTTGCTTATAAATCACACTTGATAAAGTGCAGTTTCATTTCTTCAAAGAGTCCGTACATGTCTACATACTTTGATAGAACTGCCAGAGGCATTTCATGATTCTATGACAGCTTAGATTAGGCTTATTTTTCATTTCTGTTTGACAAAATATTAGACTTTCTAACGCTTGTGGGAGAGAATGTTTTTGTTCCCCTAACAAGGCACTTGGAGCATGATAGGCAGAGAAAGATTGCCTGCTCTCCGTGGGCAGGTGTACAGGTTGGGGTGGCAGGTCGGAGTTTGGCCTTTGTTAATCAAATGCCGAGGCGAATGGAGTGGGGCCAGACCACTCTGAAAAAGCAGAGAGGAGGCCACCGGGAAGGCAGTTCTCAGAGAATGGGCCTGCACTCTGACTGTGACATGGCTGGGACCGGCCACCTGGAGCTGTGAAATTGCACTGCCAGTCACGGTGTGCAGAGCCTAAGCGTCAGGGTGTGACTCCACTCTGTGGAAGGGCAAGGAAAAGCAAGAAGGCTTTACAAGAGGAGGCAGTAATAGCCCCAGAAATCGTATTTGTTGTCCTCCTTCAGTGCCCATATGGGGACGCTTTGCTGGCTGCAGACACATCCACCTGCCCAGAGCTCCGGGCACTGCAGAGATGAAACCAGGTTGCACATTGCATATACATGGTGGGCTTTGATTGGCAACTGCTGAGTGTTGGGCCTTTATTCTACTCTAAACTCCTGTGTCCTTGAGCTAACTTTATTCATCTATAAAACAACACACACACACACACACACCCCAAAAAAAGAGAGAAAATAATTTCTAAAATCATTCCGCTACTCTCCTTGTATACCTTTGCGTATCCTCGGGCTGTATTATTCCAGAGTCACTCAATCCTCTTGCTAACATTTAGTTCATTAATCTTCACTTATTCTTTTCTAGGTCAAATATTAGATGTCAAAGAAGTGGTTATATCATATTATTTGACTTTAAGAAATATATTTTTTTCTTACTGGGTTTAAAAAATCACAGTGCTTTTAAGAGATGTTCATATCATTTTGAGGTGTTAGAGGTTAAATATTTTCTCAAAATATACAACTTTTATGTAGAATAAAATTATGTGGCAAAGATTGGGAGTCGGGGTTTTGTTAATAAATTGTTACAGTTATGAGTTACTAGATTTCTAGGATGTAAGAATGCAGGAGAATGCTCTTACCACCAAAGCTACCTGAAACAGATTTCCCCCACTCCACCACACCAAGCAAAACAGAAGTTACAGCACATCTCAGAGTGCTTCCCAGTTCTTTTGTTTTGCTTCCTTTTTTAATTAAAGACTTAAAATTGTTAGATAAAACAAATGCTAGATCGATGTGCCTTTTATATAACCTTTGGTATTTTACGTACATAGAGCCATTTTTTCCAGTTTAGCTTCTTACTTGTACCCTCACTTCTAGGTGCCAGGTTTATTGCTTCACTGCCTGATAGTGGCTTTGACATGAGCACCCTTTCCCCTCCAGTATATTTTAGGGCTATAATTGAAATAAGCACTATAATCAAGTAATAAATATTTATTGATACATATTAGCATTGAAAACCAAAGGTACTTAACTGAGCTGCTTATCTTAAAATGATTTGTGGTTGAAGGAAATACCTCCTCCCCTTTTTTATTAAACAAAACAATTTAATGTAAGTTAGTTTGGTTATGGTTATGAGATTTTAATGCACCATAGAAAAATATTCATGATTAACTTAGAGAAGATAGTCTTTCAGTGATGTAAATGGATTCTTCATTTAGTTTTGATACATAAAGCAACTAGAGTTCCTAATGTAGCTGAAAATAGGGGGGGAAAGCCTATTAAAAGATTGAGTATGATTTTGATTATATAAAATATATGCATATGTAAAGGCTGGATGGTACTATTAAAAATAAAAATTGGAATAGTTTTAAACATTTTTTTGCCATCTTTACATAATGTTTTCTTTAAAAAAGTAATATATGTATGTGAATTTTATGAAGTGCATTACCATCATGGCAAAAATAAGTATGCATTCTTCCATTTAAAAAATATAACAGTTCTACTTGACTGATGACTTAAATCATGATTCAAATGAACTTAATTTAAATTTAGCTTAGTCTAATGCTAACACTGTTTGCAGGTGTTTACCAAGTAACTGGAAATTACTGTAATATTAAGGGAGGCATAGTAGAAATACACATTTAATGTAACCATGGAAACTCTATCACCCACAGGGTGCTTTTAGTTTAATGTTGGTATATAGAATATGTCCTCCATCATTTTTTTTTTTTTTGCTACATCATATAAAATTTTTTATTTACTGTCTGAGAAACCTTGTCCACTTTAAAAGTTGCAGCCACCCATTTATTTTGGAACTGATCTCTTACCATTCTATGTGACCAAGATTTAGGCAAGTATTATTTGATAAGTGTGAGACTGGGTGAATTGGCCCTAGTATTAGTCTCAATAATTTGTGAGAGCCATCTAAAATCTATTCTGAAACACAAAATCACTGTCCCTTGTAGGACTGCAGCTCTCTAAGCATATTCTGAAACATGGCAGTAAAATGAAATTTTCTGGAAATAGGGATGCTAAGATAGTGCGGCCCTTCTCCCATCCCCCACTAAGCCCTCATCATATTCATTTTCCATGTACTTTTGTGCAATCTTTTGAGACCATTTTCATAGAATTTATTTTAATTCCTCAGGCTAGCATTCTTCATGCCATTTTACAGATGCTGACACTGGAAGCTCTTGATCTCATTCTTAGGCTAGGATTCCTCCCAGGACAACAGCTTCTAGACGAGGAAGAAATTATTGCATCTGTCAAATAAAACCTTGCTATATGCCTGATTCTAAATAACTAGAAATGTTCAATTATAGAACCAGATATCTTGAAGTCTTCCATTTTATTTGGTTTTCAGAGACCACAGTAGCATGTGTTGGTTTAGCCATGTGAGAAGTTCAACAAGGCCTGTAAGCATGTGCTGTTCAGGTTGGTGGGCACAGTGCATGCTAGAGATGACAGTGGAGGCTAACTTTTGTTGAGCACCTGTTATGTGGTTGGAATAATAAGGGCTTTATATGGATTCTCTTGTTTGATGTAGCTATTACATTAAATACAAATTGGTGACCCCACTTTAGGTAAGGAAACTGAGACTTAGAAAAGTAAAAATTTAAGATTATGTAGCTGGTAAGCTAATGGTCTGAGAGTCAAACACAGAAACTGCATTCTTATTTTTTACATTTTTTTATACTCTGTTACCCAGTTCAAAAGTATTGCTGGGACACTTGGCCTGAGACCCTGACCTGCCGTCATTATTCTCTGAGAAGGAGCTTCTGGGACTGATGATCTTAGCTGTCCCATTCATGACCTGACTTGTGGGTGAAAGAACTCCAGGTGTCTGGGATTGCTTGATTCATTTATAGTCTCCAACAAAATGTGTTTGAGAACATTAATTATTTCGTCCAGTGCACTCACTTATAAGGGAATGAAAGTATCCTGGTTTTCATAATTAAAACGTTATTAAAAAACCACCTTGCGACTATACAAGATGCTTAAGTTTTGTTTAGTCTTATAGGAGTAGAGAGGTCTAATTTGTTGAAAAGTTTTTGTGCTTGTTAATTAATTTATTTATTTAGTTAGTTTGCTTACATGTAGACAGGGATCTTGTGCAGACAGGGATCTTGTCTGTCTTGATTATCATTATATTAGTGCCGAGCAGCACAAAGGCTGACATTATAAAGAGATGCTCGATAAACATTTATTGAATGTTTTAAGTTAAAATTGAAATATACCTCCTTGGGTCTCTTTTCTGGGTTATCACTCCTGGGTTTTATTGGGAAAGCTGAAAAGTAGTGTGTACACTAATTCTTTTCTTTTTCCCTTATTCAGAAATAGATGTGTATGCTTACTTCTTCTCATTCCCCATTTCTTCCTGCTCTCTTCTGACACTCCTCCCCCATTCCTTCTCCCTTCTCCCCCCTCTCCACCAACCTATACTAGAGTCCAGGTGTAGAACTAAGTGAGCTATTGAAAGTAGAGTTGCGGGGGTGGTAGTGGTGGTAGGAGAGGGTAAATGGTGATGGAAGGAGACTTGGGGTGGTGAACACACAATGCAGTGTACAGATGCTGTGTTGTGGAGTTGTGTACCTGAAACCTGTATAATTTTGTTGACCAGTGTCACCCCAATAAATTCAATAAAAAGGGAATAAAAGAAAGTAGAGTTGACGCTTGACCAACATGGGGTTAAGAGAGAGAGAAACATTTATCAGCTGCCTCCTGAACACCCCCACTGGGGATGTGCCCGAAACCAAGGTACATGCCCCTGACCAGAATTGAACTGGGACCTTTCAGTCCGCAGGCTGATGCTCTATCCACTAGCCAAACCGGTTTTGGCCCAGATGCCTCTAACTTTTGACTGCCCTAAAACTTAACTACTAATAGGCTCCTGTTGACCGGAAGCCTTGCTGATAACATGAACAGTCAATTAAAACGCATTTTATATGTTATATGTATTATATTCCATATTCTTACAGAAGTAAGCTAGAGAAAAGAAAAAGTTGTTGAGTAAATCCTAAGAGAAAACTACATTTACAGCACTTATTGACAAAACCTAAAGTGAACCTGTGCAGTTCAAACCCACGTGGCTCAGAGGCCAACTGCCACTAATTAGACCAAAGGTCACCCAGCTCTTTCTGCAAAGAGCCCGTAGTAAATATTTTGAACTCTGGGGGGCCCAGATGCAACAGGATATTATGTAAGTACCTACATAATGAGGGAGAGAAAACAATTCCTACAGATTTTTTGGTTAAGTGGATGAAAATGCAAACCTAATGATAGTAATTGAGTCCAATTTGTTGGTAATACAGGTCTTCTATGAGAAGATTGGAATTCTCTGTATTGGGAGGGGGGGCGGTGGTAATACCATTTCGCGTAATATGGGTTCGTAGTTAGTGATCGCTATCATTAAACCGATTGTAAAAATTCATCTGGAAGCCAATTCTTAGCTTGTGGGCTGTACAAAAAGTTGGCGGTGGGCCGGCGCTGGCCTTGGTTGGCTGACCCGTGGACTGGACTGTGGGCTGGAAGACAGCCCCAAGCAGGGAAACCGGCCCTGGATGTTCCTCTGTAAAGGCTCCTTGCTCTGAGACTGGGAAGGGGAGGAGCTCACATTCGGAGGAAATGGGATCGGAGACTGGGAGCCGGGACACTGGGTGGAGAATAGGGAGAGAGAAGGGAGCAGAGGGGGTTTCTCTGTCCCAGGGCCGCAGTGCGTCCAGCCAGGCGCCGCGCGGCATCGCTCTGGGCAGAAGCACAGCCAGGATGCCCGGGGTTCTGTGACCTCGCCTCCTGAAGCCGAGGCCTCCTTTCCTTCTCGGTGGCCTGGGACAAGGAAAGGTGGAGGAGCTGGCATCTGGGGGAGGGTCTGGGCTCCCAGAGAGCAAGTCCGCTCGTGGGAAAGGGCGGCGGCAATGCTGCCGAACCAATGGAAACGGAAGATTCCCATTCCACACTGCGGGCCGCCAGCGGCTGTTAGGGCGAAGTAAGGGTTCCATGGGCAATCAGCCTGAAAAACCTTGCCCTTGAGGGGAGGGAGGGGTCCCTCGAGGGTGGAGCTCTTCCGGGCCCTGTGGTGCTGGCCCCCAGCCCCTGGCACCTGAGCCTCTGCCTGGGCTTCAGGAACTCCGCCCGCCCTGGTTTGCTGTGACCTCGACAGCCGCCCTCCTCTCCTCCTGCCCGGCAGTGTGGGGCGCAGTGTGGGGGCGCAGGGTTCTGCCCCTTCTCCTCACACCCTTGACAGGTCCCTGCGCCGGCTCACCCCCTCCGCTGGCCGCACCCCTTTCTCGCTGCCCGTGCCTCCTCGCTAGTAGCGCACCCTCTGGAGTTCCACACGGCCTCCCACCTGCCCGGCGCCTCCCCCCACGGGTGGGGGTGCGCCCTCACCAACGGAAACAGAACCTGGCCCCGTCTTTGGGTTTCCCAACCCCCCCTCCTGCTGAGAGTGCTCTGTCTCCAACCTCCCCCGCCCCCCATGCCCCTTCCCCGCTGCCATCTCTTCCCGGGACTGCGATGGCCTCCCAGCTGCCCTCCGTCCTTTCCCCACACGCAGCCCCTCTCCTCTCTCCTCCCCGCAGCCTCCTGTGCGCTTTCCACCGCAGGAGCCACCGCATCTCCCGTGCCCCTGCCTTCCCACCGCAGTGCTCGCTTCTAACTTCACAACGACACCCCCCCCCCCCCCCCCATTTTCTTAGCCTGGCCTGGGCTCATGAGAACTCAGACACCACCCCCAAATGCCTCCTTCTCCAGCCTCAGCTCCCCCTCTGGTCCCTCCCCCGCCCCCCCCCCCCCCCCCACATGTCCTGATGGCTCAGCTTTGCACCTCCCTCCCTCCCCGGGTTCCCTTCCTCCCCAGGTTACTCCCTCCCCGGGTTCCCTCCTGAACTTGCTGGGTACCCCCCCAACCCCCCCCCCCCCCGCTCCCACAATGCCCCGGGCCCAACTGCCAGCTCAGCCCTGACACACGCTGCTCCGTGGCCCCGCGGGTGCCTCTGCGCTTCGGCCCCTCCACAGCTCCCGGCGATGCTTGGCACCTCCTGGCACCTGGCAAAAATCTGTTGGATGATGAGACGACTGCCCATGGTGAGGCGGCTCTCGGCGGCCGTGGGACCCGTGCACTGTCCCCTGTCGCCCAGCGAGGTCCTTGTACCATGTTGGCTTGTTGGTTGCAGGGCCTCATCCACGGGCCTTCTCCTGTGTGCACTAGCGTCTGGTTACTTTTATTCTAGAGCGGAATGGCTTAGCATCTTTTAATTAAAAATTAGTTTAAAAAAAAACAGTATGAAAGGAATCCGTGTTTGTATCCAAACTCAAGCAGCACAGAAGGCTGTGAAATGGAAAGTGAACCCCCCCTCCCCTCACATGCTTTTATGGATAAAATGTCTGGAAGGATGAGTGAGACACAGAGGAGAGGCTCCCCCTGGAGAAGGACCTCCGCTGGCTGCCCAGTCCACTCTGCTCAGGGGGAGGCCTGCACTGGGGACTGGGAACAGCTATTTTGTGGGGGAGGGACAGTTCACGAGAAGAAGCTTTTAAAAGTTTGGGTTATGGTACAGAACTCCGTAGAGGTCATGACAGTCCCTCCTAGGATATCCTCCAAAGTCAGATGGGAACGCCACCCTTGCGCTCATGGAGCTGTAAGAACGAGACACTCCAGTGTCTCCAAGGTGCCCTTGGACGTGGGCATGCAGATGGCTGCGGGAGCAGGACTCTGTGATTCTATCTCCCTCTGTACCCTTTGATCTCTGTGATAAGCTATGGAGCTCTTCCCTGGGTTGTTTGATTTGCTATGAAATTAAAATTTCAAAGCTTTCTTTAATTTATTGAGATGGATCAGTATTTAGAATCTGCACTTAGGAGGCCTGGAGGGAAGAGAGACAAGGCATTCATGCTGTGACGCAGATATGCATTTATGTGGGCAGAGAGGAGAGTGAACGGTGGTACCAAGATCACGTGTGGGCAGGGGGTCAAAACTGCCCCCTCCGTGGCTGGCCTGCCTGAGTTCCCACACAGTGTGACGCGGGCACTTCCTTGTTATTTGTAGGGCCAGCATGCATTGTGTTGATCATTCAAATGTCTAAAATACTCCTTTTAGGTGGTTGCAAATGAGATTTCATGGTGTAAGGTAAAGAAGTGCTATGAATAGAAAGAATTAGGAATAAGGTGACTCCCCTCTCCCCCAAACAAAAAAACAAAACAAAACAAAACAGGCTTTTATTTCCTCCCCCAGCTCCAATCTCCCTTCTTATAATCATGTCTGTCCAGAAGAGTGAGGGTGAGAGGCCTGCAATCTTTCCCTAATTTCAGGAGAAATTTAGAGTCCTGCAAACACCGGCAGTGTATTGATGTTCAGGATCTACTATGATACTTAGTGTTCAGAGGTTTTGAAGTTGATTTGTTAGTATCAGTGCAAAATCCATAGTTAGAAATCCAGAGTAAAGTTTCACTCCTAAGGTTTGGGGACCAGATCTAAGGGATAAATACGGGATTTGTGTGAAACTTTCCAGGAATTCCCCCTTGTGCAAAAGTAAAGGGATGTGTGGAAAGGATAAATTCCAGGAGACAGATGTGTAGTACCTTTAGGACAGTCTTCATTTGTGGGTGATTTTTGTCTTTTAAGCGGCTTTGGAAGTAGGCAGAACGAGAGGAAATCAGGCAACCCTTAGGAACACGATATGAAAACACGGGTCATTTACTGCTACTATTTAAAGCACACCCAGCTCCCTGAGCCCTGGGAGATGTCAGTGGCACTTTTGAAACAGATGAAGAGTCTGTGGCTCAGCAACAGGACAGGATTTTTCAAAGCACACAAGTGAGGCTAAGCATGTGATAACTGATGTGGTCTGGTGGATATGTCCCTCCACCTCCATCGTGCCACGTTCCTGTGGAGCTCCTACACAGGGAGAGCCTCCTAGGCAGGAATCTGGTTTAGTTTCAAAACAACCAAATACATTTAAGACACTGAGTCGAGTAGTTTCATCAAACTCGGTCTTTATACGCAGTACCTTCTCTTTTGCTTTGCAAAACTGTCACTGTTAGAGGATGACGTTAAAAGCAGTCACTGCAGTTTAAGGTATATTTTACACAGGTGGCTGGCCCGCCTGTGCCTCTGCTTCGGGCCCTGTATGTAGGGCCACCTCTGGAGTGACACACTAGCGGTCTGTGACCTCCCTAGGCACCTCTCCTCCTGTGATTTTGGGGTGGCTGGAGTCCTGGCTGGAAATGGAAGCATTCGTCTTGGCCCCACTGGCCTTGGGGCCAGAGCCCTGGCCCATCCCCAGGCCGAGCTCGCCCAGATCAGAGGCTAAAGCCTTTAAAAGCACTTGAGCAGCTAAACGTGTGGCTTTTTATTTAGGGCAGGCTCAGGTCTTCACACCTGGGAATGAGAAAAGGAAAATAGTGGTATAATTCCCAGTCCGGTACATGGTTGTAGCTTTTGGAGTGGGGTGATTTAAAACGATGACAAGACAAAGCTGAGCTTCGGTTTCAGTGAGGTTTGTAAATGCGGCTTCTGAGGGGATTGCAGTATTTGAGCGGACGATTGAGGGTCACGGTTTTGAACTCCGTGCAATAAAAGGTGACACAGGTGCGTGTGGCTTCCAACATAGAGCAAAGGTCAAAAGATAGTAGGAAGGTTTCTTTCCAACGTGTGTTCTGTTTTACATTTCGGAGAGCTCGCTTTTGGTGTACATCAATGTGGGTTCAAAATCTGGCGCGGCCACTGACCCTAAATGACCTTTTAAAGTTACCTTTCCCATTTCTTATTTCTCATCTGTGTAGTACTTTCCTGACAATCTTGTGAAGATTGAATGAAAGAATGCACAGTAGAACCTAACCTCTCCTATAATACATGTGTTGCACAGTAGCTGCTGCTGATGTTACTATTTTTTATAAGAAAGCCCCATGCACTTTGAACTCGGCGGGGTTTGGCCTTGAATTTCAGCTCCTTAGATAACTTGCCCGTCCTCTGAGATCTTCAGTTTCTGCCTCTATAAAATGGGGATGTTAGGAGAGTTAAAGGATGTAGGAAATGTGTGGTGCCTGGTACACAGTGGGCCCTTAGTGAGGATTTGCCTGTATTGTTTTCAAAGCGAGCTGCAAAGCACACATTGCTTTGACGGTGGTTCTGAAGGGAGGTCTGCTCCATTTAGGAAAGACAGAATTAGGGACGACCGAATCTGGTTGTTCCAGGTTTGCCTTTCAGGGATGGAGAAAAGGTCAGTGCTTCAGGAAACAGTCTTTTCAGCTTCCCTTGCTTTGCTAATGAGGCGGTGACGTCAGACAGAAAGGGTGGTTAAAATGCAAAGTGCGAGACTTGCTGCAGTGGTCACCTTTAAAGAGCGGGGATTTCCCCTCACACGAGGTGCAGTCTCTGTCTAATGCTTTTTAAATTAAAGAGGAGACTGTGGGCAATCTCATAAAACAGCCAAACACCAGGGTATAGAGAAAACGTGAGCATTAAGTAATTGTGCCCCAGCACGCTCGTAGAATGTAAAAGTATTGACCGAGCAAAATAAAACGCCATTCTCACTCTGGTTGTTGGCGATCTCAGAACTCCAGGATGGAGGGCTTAATAGCAAGACGTGGAGCTTTGTGGTCACCGATGGAAGAAACCTGGGGCAAGGCCCGGTAGGGTTCAGATCTGCCCCAACATGCGGGTGTGAATTTCTCATTAAGGTTTCCCCTTCTCCCAGGCCTGGTGGCACTTGCTGTCCCCGAGCCACCTGACTGGCTCTTTGTTGGGTCTGAGCAGAGCAGGGAGTGCCCACTGGAGCGCCCCCAGCCTGGCCCTGGCGACTCTTCCTCCTTTGCTGTCAGTGTCTGGGTCCTGGAAACCATCACAGGCTTACCCAGTCGCTGCTCCAGGGATGCAAAGCTGCCGCCACCAGCTCCCCAGCTTGGGAGCCTCCCAGGCTCATCGGCACTCAGGGAGCCCTTGAAATAAGGTGAACAGAGAAAATATTGCCAGAATCTCGCTGCAGATTTCCCCCAGCCCTCTGATTACACACACTAAGTGCCGCTATCTGTGTAAATAACCTTTTCTTCCCCACCTCTCGCTCCCTCCCTGCTCCCCCACTCCCAGGCTCCGGGCTCTCTGGAGTGATAAATAGCCAGGCTACTGCTCAGCGTGCACCAACACCTGGGAATAATCATGCAAAAATAACAGTGAGAGACTGCCGCGCGTCTGTTCTTGACATTAACTTTCCTCAGTTTGACAGGCTGCCACCACCAGCTGTTAGACTTATGGGTCTTTTTTTTTTTTTTTTTCTTCCACTGGAGATAGCTGCTTTCCTGCTTCCCTCTTTTGGGCTGTAATAGGCTACATCAGTGTCCCATCAAGATGACAGAAAAGGGCTTTGACAAAGGAACCATTGCTAAAACCAGCCAGTGCTCTGTTCTCATCTTTTATTCCAGTTATTCGTGTTATTTGACTACTAATTCCCCACTGATTTCTTCATGGCATGTGATTATTGCTACTTTAGGGTACCCTCCCCAGAAAGGTGTCTAGAACGGCTTCTTTTGAATTGTCTTTGAATGTAGCAAAGCCTAGCATTTGGCCTTGTAGGAGCAAAACACCTATTGATTACCTTTTAGTTCAGGTCTCAAGTATGTTTGTAATAATAATAGTAACCCTGACAACGGCAGTCCCTTTTATTTTATTACAGCTGCTCTGTACTGGGCCCTGAGCTAATGTTGTCTGGGTGATCTCATGTGGTAGTCACGTTAGCCAGGGGTTATTTCCATTTTACAAATGAAGCCACTGAGTTCCACAGAGAAGAAGGGACTCGTCTGAGTTTATGTCACTAGAGGTGGAGCTAGGTTGCAGTTGAGAGACGGACCCTGCACCCCCTACATGTTGCTGTTTGCCCTCAGGCCACCTTGGACAGCCCCTGGGGTGCGTGTCTGCAGTTACAGCTGTGATTTTGCTGTGCTTGTATGATCTTATTTGATTAGTGCCACAGTTTTGCCCACTCTTGTTTTGTTAGCAGGCTGCACAGTGCCTGGCACACAGCAGGTGTGTGGAAGTTATTTATTGGGTGGATATGTGACTGAGTGTAGGTGAATAAAAGGAGACTTTGCGGGGAGCAGTGTATGATAAAGGGGTGCCATGGGAGATGAGTGGGCGGGGATTTTGTAGCAGTGTAGGGCTCACCTGACCAGATGCCAGTTTATGTAAGGAGTGTTTCCCCAGGCTGAGCTTTTCAGGGTTAAGCCCTTTTTCTTACACATTTCACATACTTTAATGGCACTTACTCATGCATTTGGAGGGGATTAGAGATTTATGTTAAACATAATAGGATATAAAAAGGAGCTTTGTGAGTTTGCATGAAGAGTTAGGGAACTGTACTATTAGACCAGGGACATTCTCTCCCCCACCCCTAAACCATTGTTTCTGAGCTGAGTGCTATACTGAGCCTTCATTTTACATGAATTATCTCATTGAGTCTTCACTCTGACCTTATGTGAGTAATGTTATTCTTACTCCCACTTCTTAGACCCAGAGTAGCCAGATAGCTTGCTCAGGGTCCCACACAGCAGGTAACGACAGGGTCAGGATTTGAACCCAGTACATCCCGAGGCCCACCACTACCAAGTCCAAGTGTAAGCTGCCTCTTCACTTGAGGGAGTCCTTGTGAGAACTGTTGCTACCCTCTGTCTTAACTTCGTTAGCTGAAGAAATTATGGTTCAGTGTAGGGGATCAGTGACCTGAGAAATCAGGGTGCAGTGGAGTTGATCTTCTGTGGAAGGCAAAAATAACCATTAAAAGCTCTCTAAAATCCTGCTTTACATATGGTGCATGTGGTTTTGTGTTAGCCACCGTGAGATACACAAGAGAACTGAAACCTTTTGGGGGGAACATCTCCCACTGGGGGCGTTCACAGGCAGAAAGAGTTGGCCACACTCTGCATTATTTCCCACCCACACCTGTGTTTTTTTGTGTGTGTGTGTGTCTTCTGAGTGCCTGCTGTTAAGTTTCTGCTTGTAGGAGGCTGCTCTTTCAAGCTCACCTGGGCTGCCTCTGGGGAGAACTTATCGCCCGGGCCAGATAGGGGCCACATTTTTCTCCAGAATCAGAAAGTTGGGCTACATGACCTTCTACCTAAAACATTCTGGGATTGTCACAGGGGGGAAATGGGGAGACAAACTCCGCGGCTGTGCCTGGCCGGGTCACGCAGGCTGAGGGAGGCTAGGCCCTGTCAGTTGATGTCACGAGGAACGTGGGCCCAGCATAGCACATTATTCAATGATGATGTTAGGACAGCGGCTCTTTGGCCCCTTGAGTTTTTAGCAAAGGCCAGCTTAGGAGTACCCTAATTAAGTTAATAACAATGTACCTACCTATATAGTTTAAGTGTAAAAAATTTGGCTCTCAATAGAAATTTCAATCGTTGTACTGTTGATACTTGGCTGTTGACTAATGAGTTTGCCGACCACTGTGTTAGGAGATAATGGAAATTCAGGTATTTTCCTAATTTTTTGTATTGGCAAAAATAAAAATAATTGGAAGGTTTCTAAAGTAGCAAACCTACCAAATAAAACATCTCCGGGATGGCTGTAATTCCCTACCCCCTCTCCCACGGTGACCTCTGGGGAAGCGGGACCCCCAGCAGACCTTGTGGGTGGTCTTTGTTCTTCACTCCAACTCCTGAAATCCCAATGGGGAAAAGTTCTCCTTTCCCCTCTCACTGGTCATGGTGATCCTGTGCCTATGAGAATGGCAATTTTGAGCTACTGTGAGGAAGCCAGTGCAGTGGGAAAACTAAGAGAGAAATTCACTTGTGTAACAAAGAGTCATCTTTAAAACTCTGTTACCTATTGCGTTTTCCTATCAAGTTTAAGGGTTTTAGGCTGTTAGCACATTGCGGGACTGTTTAGGGTTAGGTTAGCTTCAGATTTATAGTCAAACTCTCTGAACCTTAGCTTTCTCATTGTGAAACATGAGGGGACAGGGCTCCAATGTCCCTTCTGTGAACGTCATGAACTAAACCTTTTCATTGCTTTTGGATTGTGTTGATGGAAATAAACACAGTTAACTTGCTAGAAGGCCCAGGATACCTCAGTCTCTCCCCACGAACCGTCTAGATGCTTTAGAAATGTGCTCTTTGGAATTACATACATATCCCAAATAGTGATAGGTAATCACATGTGAGTGTCTGTATGCAAATGTAGTCAGAAGCTGAGTTATATGGATGTAAGGACTTATTCTAGAAATTGTTGTGATAGGATTTATCATCAATATTAGAAGGCCAAAGAACACATTTTCCAGTTGAGGAAAATGGACTTCATTGAGGTTAACTGATTCTCCAAAATCACAAGCTTAGTGAGTGTGTCAGAGTTGGGGCCCAAATCCTAGTGTTAACATGCCCTGTCTCTGTAGCCTCTCTTGTGCACATTGTCCCCTTGTGTCCTGATCAGAGACTTGATGCTCTCCAAGACTCCTCACCTCTTCTGTTTTATTTCATTTTCTTGTTTATCCAATTGAAGCTACATTTGTTTCTCTTGAAATTAATGAAGGCTGTCGATCAAGTGATACAAAGAATAGTTTGAGAATATTGTTCCACTTAGTCTTTTCAGTTTATATGTGTAGCATTAAATTACAGCCAGTTTACAACTAACTACAAATTTACATTTTGTTGGAAACACTGGACAAAAAAGTGCAGTAGCTGGTTTATAAGTTTCCTTGCTCTTTTTTTTTTTTTTTAAATTCTAGAAAGCTCTTCCAATCACACACAATCTTTTAGTCATAATAAAGACTACAAGGTAGCATTGATTCCCCTCATCCCTAAATTTCCTTTCTCAGAACATTTTTTCATTTGTCAGCTCGGTTTTAAAATAGGAACTATCAGTGTGAACTTTGATCCACATTAAGCTGCATTTACACGAAAGCATAAATCACCAGATCTGGGGCTTGGGGCTGTTAAATGCTTTTCTTTCTTGGGCTCTGTGATCAAGAATGAAGAACAATAAAAAGCATGGAGCAAAAGAAGTTTTATGGCAGCTTTGAGAGCAGGAAATTAAGTTTCTTTAACATGCAGTTGGATGAAGGGCTGTTCTATTGCATCTTGGATCACTCAGGCAAGTGAACGTCATTTTATCATTTTAGTGAAATGCAAACTGTAGAAATAGCTCACACAGTTATATGAACAAGGAGGCCACACAGATGACTGCTTCAGCTGTTGAACGGGGGAGCACACTTCCTCATGTGACTTATCTTGAAATGCACTCTTGCATTTTTTTTTTTAAAAAACAACAAAGACTATATATTATGTCTGTAGCCAAGTGTCGATTTCTTACAAAGGCTAACTTGGAATATATGTACAACAGACTAACCTGGCATTTTACCAGAACAACCATCTATGTGTCTTGTTATATATACAGCTTTCTAGACCAGCTGATAAAACATGCAAGGTGTTGTTTCGGATATGTAGAGGGTGTCTGTGTGCAACATGAGGACATAGGGGACCTGATGTCCTGGTGTAGACATGCTTTTTGCATGTGGCTCTTTCACATTTGATAACCTATCAGCAAGGCCAGAGCTATTGTGTAGCAGTCATAATAGTGGTTAAAATGTGTCCAATGAATGGATGAGTTGGTTGGTGACCTACCTATTTAATATGTGCATAGCCTTTGGTTTCATTTTGGCCAGATGCCTAAACTTTTTGAGGTGAAGAGCTCCTTTACTGTTCTCAGGATAGGGGTACGCAGGAGTCATGGTATCACAAGGTCTTGTGCTGGCTGTCAATTTCATTTTCTGGATTAAAGAGACAGGGCTGCAGAGTCTCCATTGAACTCATCAGGGATCTCTCTTTACAAGTTGAACCACTAAAGGACTTGTGCTTTGAAGAAACTGAAATTCTGTTGATGTTGGGCACATTCATTTATTTGTCCGTTTATGTGAATTCTCCTGAACTTTGCAGTAGAACACTTAATTAGGAGTTGATGCTTAATAAATACATGCTAATAATATCCAGTTTATGTGTTTCAGTGTGTATATAATCAAGTTTATGTATTTTATGGATTTGACAGAGTAAGTTAATGTGTTTTAGTAGTGACTTTAATTCATTATGATTTATAAAGTACTTTGAAAACAATTTTAGTCCATTTCCTCTGCTTAGATGTCCAATGAGGCATATATGGTGGTTATTGGAGTTTCTCCTTTGGAAAATACTGTCATTTTGAAAATAAGATTTTATTACAAGTGGTAAATAGCCCTAATTTTGCAAAGCATATTTTATTCACGTCTACTGAGGCTAAAGTTTGTCTGTTGGTGAATTTAGAAGGACATGAAAGCCTGGCTAATCTTCAGGAAACTAGAGCCCTGATAGTTGCTTTCTTTGACAGGAAAAAAGAAAATGCTCACTTTTATTCTGCTTTATGTTTTGGCACCATTAAAACGCTCAGAGCGTATTTCAATTGCAAATGGCATTTGGAAGGGTGATGTATTCTAGAAGGGATGTAAACAGATTGCATTGAAAAGAACTCACAGCAAGCAGCACCACTGCAGTAAGCCTGTCTGTCTTTCAGGTTGACCCCCTGTTTACAGTGCCAGCGCCTCCACCGCCGATTTCCAGCAGTCTCACGCCTCAGATTCTGCCCTCCTACTTTTCCCCGGCTGCATCCAACATTGCAGCCCCGGCCGAACAGCTTTTGGTGCGGACTCGTTCCGTGGGGGTCAATACCTGTGAAGTTGGAGTAGTGACGGAGCCCGAGTGTCTCGGGCCCTGTGAACCTGGGACCAGTGTGAATTTGGAAGGGATCGTGTGGCACGAAACAGAAGAAGGTAAATGCAATTATTTTTATATATTTCCTTGTGCCCGCTTCCCTGTGATGTGTTTTTGTCCACCTGTAAGGGGAATTTGCTTTGTGGTATTCAGAGAGGAAAGAAAAGTGGTTTTTATGCTCTTTGGATTTTTGTTGAAATAACTGTTTGTCTTTTTGTTCATGACTGCTTTTACTTTCAGAATGACTCAGGTGTCCCTGCAAGTGGTTTTTCACTGTAAGTGCTAACAGGAAGGCCTGTGAGAAGCAGGGCGAGGGTTACCCTTTCCCCTAAGAGGTATCATGGAAATTAGAAAGTGACGTAGATCTCAAGTTCCTTTTCTTCTTGGTGTGCCAACTGCTCTGTTTGTCTTGATGTGGTGTCTTTTGTGTTGTTGAGGCTTATGTTTACCTTCTGAATGGAGCCAGGGTTCTTGCATTTAGCGGAGGCCCTCACCGTGATGTGGCTCTGGCTGGTGGGTGCTCAGGGCTGGTGAAGCAAAGGTCACAGGCTTAAGCCCCAGGTGAGCTAGTCACTTCTCTTGTATGGCAAGGTGGAGACCATAGCACCTTCCCTGCCCCTTAAGTCAGCAGGCCATCTGGTAAATGCAGTCCATGAGTCACAGTGAGGTGCAAGAGAAATGGACCAAGATTAATCTATCACTGCTACTGGAAACACAGATCAGACTTATGCCATCCTGATAGTGGATCCAGACCCTGGTGACCACGTCTGCAGCACACAGGCATCCAGTACAGCGGGTTTCAGATGGCTTGTGTCATTAATAGAGGCCAACAGATCATTGAAAACTAGAGAGAGCTGTACTGCTCCTTGGGGCATGGCAGAATAGAAAAAAGATAAGGAAGAAGCTTGCCAGGCTGTACCAGGAACAGAGGAAAAGGAAGACACTGGGGAAACTTTTTCCCTCTAAGCTAGACTGGTCAATGATAAAGGACGTGCCTGTTGTCAATATCATGGTCTTTTGAGAGAAGGGAAAGGACAAGGGTGTGGGTAATAAGAAGGGTCTGAGACTCAAAATCATCATTTAGGTTCTTCTATAACAGGGTTAAAAATTGAGGGCTGAAACTTAAAGGGAAGAAAATAAAATATATGCAAAAAAGGCTGAGTGGATGGGAAAAGGGAATATTGGGAGTAATTGTGGGAAAGAAGTAGTTGAGAGAATAGTTAATAGCGACAAACTGGAGAATGAAAGGAGAGAATAAAAATAAAGAATGAAAATCAGGTGACAGGTGTAAACAATTATCTGAAGGCAGAAAATAGCTTAAGTTGTTTTAAGATAGAAAAACAAATTCTTAGAAAAATCTTTGAGTTCTACATATTACATTAAATATACTCTTATAACCCTAACCGGTTTGGCTCAGTGGATAAAGCGTTGGCCTGAGGACTGAAGGGTCCCAGGTTCGATTCCGGTCAAGGGCATGTACCTTGGTTGCGGGCACATCCCCAATAAGGGGTGTGCAGGAGGCAGCTGATTGATGTTTCTCTCTCATTGATGTTTCTAACTCTCTATCCCTCTCCCTTCCTCTCTGTAAAAAAAAATCAATAAAATATATTTAAAAAAAATAAAAAACATAAACATACTCTTATAGGATATATTTCATAATTAGATAAAACATTTGTAGATAGCGTCAGTAAGGAATAATAAAGATTTAATTATCTAAGAAGGAACCAGAGACGGGAATGAAAGCAGTAGATGTGAGGAGTTCTCTGGTTTGCTCAAATGGAAGTGATAGTTAAAATTTGCTTTTGGCTTTAAAAAAATTGGGGGTTTGGGGGACCCCTCCTCCTTTGTACTTTTAACTGGGAAGCCATTTAAAACAGCACTGTGCAACCACATTAGGAGGGATTGATATAAGAGGAGCGGGAATTAAAATTTCCCCAGCCCTCTTGCCTGTTCAGACCCCATCCAGCGTGAGGGTTTCCAGGTGAGGCGCAAGCTTCTCTCCTTGCCTCTCTTTAGGCTGTGTGAATAGTTCCCCCCACCCCCCCCCCTCAGATTTTCCCTAGAGCAGAAGTGACATCCAAGGGCTTCAAACTGGTATGCTGGTGTGAAATGTATAGAAGAGGACTCAAGACACAATAAGGTCACAGTTCATTAGTTTAGGCGCTGGTTTTTCAGGAACAGAAAAAAGATTTGGGAAGAGTAAGGGCTATACATTTCCATAAACTTGAAAGTAAGATTTTCTTGTACTTGGATAATTTACTCATTGGGGTGAAGCTTTGTCTTCCGCTTCTTAGCTGTGACTTAGCGCTTGTCGTTATTTTATTTATTCCAGTGTGAGCCGGGATTGAATTCCTGCAGTGTGACCTCCCTGGGTGGTAGATGTTGTAAAATTAGCCACAGACTTTCTGGAACAGCTGTAAGGCTTGGGTTATTTTCCACTTTGCTTAGAAGTCTGCTGGGTTTTGACTTTTAACCTTAGCCTCTAATAAAAGATGGGATTGTTTAGAAAAAAAATAGGCGTTTAAAAACTTGATAAAGTTGATATGGAATTCTGCTCCTCGGCGCATGAGCTTAAAGAGCTTTACAGTATTATTATCCAACATCATTATTATTGCTGTTATGTGGCCTCTCCATTTCATCCTCTTCTGAAAAATTCCATCTCCTGAGTCCGGTGGACCTGCTTTGTATGCCGTGATCCATCCCTCCCTTCGGATGTCTTTCCACTCACACGGCAGCCTGATGGCTGGGGAAGCTTTTCACACACAGTCATGGACCTGTGGGCCGCTCCAGCCTTATTTCCACCGCTTCACATTTTCCAGGATTTGGGATGTATGGATGTTCACTGTGGTGACAACAGGAGCTGGAGCTGTTAATAGAGTCATTCTTGCTGAACAAACTAAACTTCTGACCTCCATAGAAGTTAAGAACAAATCTCAATAAAGGCCTAGGTCCGAAGATGTGTGTTTAATGTGCAACCATTTCCAAGAGCATTCCATTTGCATTTTCCCCTCCGGACAGTGTGTTTAAGGCTCTTGTACCAATTTAAAAATTAAACCCACTTGACTGTTAATTTTTCCCTTTCGGGAAGGACAAAGAACAAAACAGAGCAAACACATTTGGAGAGCTGAAGGAGCTGGGTGTGGGGAGCAGGGGAGGAGGAAGTAAGCCACATAGTTTTCTCGCGTGAGCTTCATGAACAAAGAGCAAGTCGAGCAGTTATAAAACTGTCAGGAGCCTTTGACTAATGTCCTGTAGATTGAGTTGAATAAAATCTCTTTCCTGGTGTTTTCATTCGGAGGGTATTGTATAGCGTAGTGTTTTTCACAAACCTAATTTATGTGCATTCATGTGTGTGTGAAGGTTGTATATGTGTGTGTGTTTCAAGATCCGAGAAATTTGGAGAGCTCCTCTCTGCAGTCTTTGGGGGGATATTGAGTGTTCTTGTGATTTCTTTGGATAGTGCTGGGGAACTGCAAGCCTGGAATGTGAAATCCCCACTAAAGACCTAACCTTTTCTTGTGCTTGCAGTTCCTCGTTTGAGGGAGGATACTTTTAGTCACAGACTCTCCCCTTCGTGGTCCCGCCAATGCATGGAGTCTGGTTGCTGAGAACCAAACTGTGCTCAGGAATAAAGTGTTCCCGAGCAGCTTCCTCTGGAAATAATTAGTGGGTTTCAGATCATACTTAATAGGAGAGAAAAACTATTACTGCATTTGGATGTTTAGTTATTCTACTCTGATCTTTCTACTTTAAGGTGCATGCATAGGAGCAATGATGTATTGTACGAAATGACTCACAGATGTTGGAAAGAATTTCCTTAGCATTTCATTCCTGACATTTGGGACACACATGCCTATGTATAGTTATTTGTTTGAAAATTTGCTCTTTTTTGCTGGGGAGAGGGGTAAAACAAAACAGACAAAACATGGTGTATATAGCAATGTGTGTAAACACATATGTGTTGAACTTGGCTTTTAGCTCTTGTGAATGTATTTTCCTTTTGATTTTTATTGAATTACTTTTCTTATTGGGCTTATTTGTGGGTTGTTGTTTTTTTTTTTCTACCAAGAACATACTTGGTGTGGTAGTGTCCGTATTCTCTCTGTCATCCCCGTCCCCTCCACTCTCCTATTGATTAAGCAAAGCCACTGAAGAAAAGGAAGCAAGAGAAAGAAAACTGGCATTTGCCAATGACAACCTTTTAAACATCTATAAGTTACAGGATGGTGGTTCTCAGCTCTGGGCCTGTGAAGCACCTGGAGAGCTTTCATTTTTCATTTATTATTATTTTAAAAATATTTATTTTTGAAAGTATCACATATATCCCCCCTTTTCCCCTCCATTGACCTTTTCTAGCCCATCCCTGCCCCCTACCCTAGGCCTTCACCACCCCATTGTCTGTGTCCATGGGTTATGCATATATACATGCAAGTTCTTTAGTTGATGTCTTCCCACCCGCCCACCCTCCCCTGTTTCCCCTCTGAAGTTCGATAGTCTGTGTTCCATGCTTCCATGTCTCTGGGTTTTTGTTCATCAGTTTATTTTGTTCATTAGATTCCACATATGAGTGAGCTCATGTGATACTTATTTTTCTCTGACTGGCTTATTTTGCTTAGTCACCTGGAGAGCTTTTAGAACACGCTGGTGCCCAGGCACCACCTCCAGGCATTTCCTGGGCCTGGGTTGGCTGTGTGGTCTGGTGGGAGACCTGACATTGGTGTGTTGTTTCAAAGCTCCCCTGGGGATTCTAATGTGCAAACAAGGTTAAGAACCACTGTCTCCAGGGAGAGAAGGGATATCCTGGTCCTTTGCAAGCTATTTCACATTTTCCCTTTAAGGAATTACATGTGTTATTGCCTCATTTTCTTGGGTATGCAATGGAGAGAGACACCTTCCTACTTGACCTCACAGGTAGATACTGCCTGTCAGATGCTGTAGTGTGGCAGGTGAGCATAGTTCTTTAATCACAGTGCTGATGAGAAAGAGGGTCCAGCTTTGATCCTGAACGTGAACTGCACAGAGGTTTGGGGGCTTAATGAACAGCTAACTGGTACCCCGCTTCCGAATGAATCACTGTGGTCAGGTGGACCTCCCTGTTTGCTTCTGCAGTGAGCCAGTCCCAGTTTTTGTGTGGTTTCTGTCGAATTATTTTTTAAATAGTTCAGAAACCCAGAGTATTAAAGAAGTTAATGGGGTAGCAAATAAAGGATTGCATTTGGAGAATCACTGGGGGTTTTCAGAGGGGACAACTTGTGACAGTCTGTGGTTTTTTGAGAAGATGTAACACCTGGTGTGAGAGGAGGAATGCTTGTTTCTGTGAGGCTCTTCCCCTGATGTGCTGCGTGTTTTCCGAAAAGTGATCTTTGGGATTAATGTGTTAAAGGTAATTAACTGGAGAAGTACATGATGCTCTTTAAACCACCAGAGATGTTCTTAAATTCTTTTGCTTCTCCTGCATCTCAAAGTCATAAAGAGGATAAGTGTTTAAATGTGCAGTATAGGGGGTTTCAGGCTAATACATTAACTGGCAAATGATTCTATGTAATTAATAACAGATCTAACATATGGTATTGTTATTCCTATTCTGCAGTATTTACCCACCAACCTTATTACTGACAATAGAACATTCCTTTTCAAATTTTGATTTGAGGAGAGATGAAATATTAATCCAGGCTTACTTGGTATTTTTAGTAACTGAGCATAGAGTTGTTGCAAGACTCTACCAAGTGAAATATTACTACTTATTGAAGTGTTTCCCAGTGACGCACAAAAGGGGAGTAAGATGCCCACTTTTGCTTCTGCGTTTCATCCTACTGGGGATCAAGCCCACAACCCGGCCATGTGCCCTTGACCGGAATCGAACCCGGGACCCTTCAGTCTGCAGGCTGACACTCTATCCACTGAGCCAAACCTGCTAGGGCTTGTCCTGGATTTTGCTTGGCTCTCAGTCCTGCCTGTTTCATGTTTTCCTGATGAGGTCATGTGGCCAACATTTGGATATGACAAGCGATTGTGGGTTTTGCTGGAAAACAAAACCATGGACAGTCACTTCACCTCCTGTCAATTTGAAAAATAAGCTACTATTAGGTAGGATTCAGCTTAATGTTTTTAGACTAAACATTTGTTCTTTTGTGTCATTTGTGTGTATATTTTGGCAGTGACATTAGGTGTTAAGTAACGAAGCATTAAGTTTTAAACTCATGGTGTAAAGGCGTTTTGTTACCCCTTTTGTTGGTTGATATTATAGCTAAACTTATTCTTATATGTGAATACAGAATGTAAGACATTTGAAAACCAAACTTTTCTTCAGACTTAAGTATACGAAAAGATTTAAGAAGTTGTCGCATTAGATTTGTGTGTGTGGTATTGTCTTATTTCCTTTTTTTTGGTCTTTTCCCTGTAAAGGAGTTGATTAGAAAATCTTGAAAGAGTTGTAATATACTTTGACTTTGAACTGAAGATATATTTCCTAATTACAAAATACAGATGGTCCTATTTTTTGCAAAGAATAGCTGTTGGCTCACCTGGGAATACTGATTGAAGTATTTCATTGACTTTCTAAAAATACGATTTTTATAGCAGATTTATTGAGATATAGTTCACATAACATATAACCACCCATTTAAGGCCTACAATTCAGTAGTTTCTTAATGTATTCAGAGTTAGGCACCCATTACCATAATTAACTTTAGAACATTTTCATTAACCCAGAAAAAACCCTGTACCCATTAGCAGTCACTTCCACAAAGCCCCAACCCCCCTTTTATTGATTTTTACATATTTATCCTTACTTGATTCTTCACTGTTATTTGTGTAAACATGTATATTTCAAGAGAAATGATTGATTTGCTGAGCACTTACTATGTGCTGGGCATTGTGCTGGGCTTGCTTGCCAAGTACCGATTGCCCTACTCCCCAGAACAAAATCCAGCGTACCCTATTAACATCTGTATTTTACTAAGGAAGATACACCTGTGCAAGGCAGGCAGCACACCTGATGGGTGAATTTGAGTCAACATTCTGAATTTCTATCTACCACCACTCAAAAGTTCTTGTGTATATCACAAATGGAAAGTGTGAGTTTTTATTTTTAACACAGAATGATAGGAAATTCTTTACAGTTCTAGCATCTGATTTTGGCAGGAGTAATTGAGTCAGCCTCAGCTGGGTTGATGTATACACACCCTCCCTTTCAGCCCACTCTCCTGTCTGCTTCCCAAGTGCACAAATTCCATCTGTTTTGCTCGCTTTTGGATCCCCAGCACCTGGCACAGAGTTAAGGGTGCCATACATATTTGTTGAATGTTGAATAAATTCATGGAACAAAGTGATATAGTTTTATACCTGTTTAAGTTTGAGTAGCGTAGCTTTTCTAGTGAAGAATATGTTGTTTTAAAATTCAGTTTGGCCTAGACAATCTGGAAAATATAGTTCTAGAAATCTACTTTGTCATTGATTTTTTAAAAAAGCCATTATAAAATCTGATTTATTATATTTCAGCTCTCAACCTTGCTATTATTAGCTCAATTTCTACACAAAAGGAGAAATAAAATATTTGGTATGCTTTTTTTCTTCAGTCGTTTATATCTTCAATATGGTTTTTATTTGCTGATTAAAAAAAAAGAATATGTGGTCATTTTAGGACATTTTGGGGGTGAAAAAACCCAAGTAGAAGAAAAAAAAATCGATAGTCTCTCTGAATAGGCAACCACTTTAATTTGTAAGTTTACTTCTTTCTCTGCTTTTGCAATATGTTTGTTTGTTTTTTTAATGTACTTGAGGTCATTTTGTAGATTCACTTTTGAATGTTGCTTTCTCTTTTAATCTTAACATTAAAACATAAGCATTTTTGATGTTTAAAGCATGCTCTTTAAGATAAGACCATTGATAAATATTCTGTGGAATAGATACAAAATTTAATTTAAATTCCTCTAATGATGGATATTTACATTGCCTTCAACTTCTTAGATACATACAACCACTACATAGTATATCTTTGTGCATGAAGTTTGTGTGGTGCTTTGTGAATTTTTTATTATTATGATAAGATTAGTTTTCAAGGAACAGAATTGCTGAGTCAAAGGACACATTTTTTTAAAAATTTAAATTCTTTATTGTTTAAAGTGTTACATATGTCTCCTTTTTCCCCCATTGACCTCTCCCCGACCCCTCCCACTTCCCAGCACATGCCCTCATCTCCCTAGTGTCTGTGTCCATTGGTTATGCTCATATGCATGCATACAAGTCCTTTGGTTGATCTCTCACACCCCCCACCCCTCCCCCTGCCTTCCCTCTGAGGTTTGACGATCTGCTCCATGCGTCTCTGTTTCTGGATCTATATTTGTTCATCAATTTATACTGTCATTATATTCCACAAATGAGATCATGTGATATTTATCTTTCTCCAACTGGCTTATTTCGCTTAGCATAATGCTCTCCAGGTCCATCCATGCTGTTGCAAATGGTAAGAGTCCTTTATTTTTTACAGCAGCGTAGTATTCCATTGTGTAGATGTACCATGGTTTTTTTAGCCACTCATCTGCTGATGGGCATTTAGGCTGTTTCCAAATCTTAGCTATTGTAAATTGTGCTGCTATGAATATAGGGGTGCATATGTCCTTTCTGATTGGTGTTAACACACTGGAGTACATACCGCTTAACTGCTTTCCCAAAAGGTTGTGCCAGTTTCCGCTGTCCTGGGTGAGAAAGCACTTCTCACTTAGCCTTCCTGACTAGGGAGGTTGTAAGTCAGATGCAGAGCTTGCGATGCCCGGTGCCCGTAGCCAGGGTGCTATCCTAGATAGAGCGGGAATGAGACTTTCCCCTTGGAGCAGAAATCAGAACGGTTCAGCCAGAGAAATCAAGTGTGCAAGCGATGTTCTCGAGAGAGCATGTGGCTGGGCTCTGCCCTGGTGGCGGGCTTTGCTCTGGATCATAGAAAGGTTTAGATTCCACTTTTTGCTTGTGTCTAGAAGGACATTTTATAGCCACCCACCCCGAAGTGTAAGAAGTTCAAAGAAACTTTTCGATATGAGGAATTCAAACACCCAGCCGAGGACATTTGTAATAAGCATCCATTCTGAACTGAGAGGAGTCTCAGCCACTCGTGTTTCTCTCTGCAGCCATCTTTCTTTTGGGTTCTGCTCCTTCAAAATAAGGACAGACAAAGGCTAGGATCTTAATAGACAACCATTGCGCCTCATGACTTGTTGATATGTGTAATTTGTCACTTGATGTACTCAAGCAATTTGCAGCCTCTTCCCAGGCATACCCCAGCCCCACATTGACCCCCACCCCCATCGCCTCTTCCCAAGGCTTCTTCCATGTGTAGCTGCCGTAGGAGGAACTATCCATGTAGTTTTAAAAGGTAATATCTACCAAGCATTCCCATATGTACCCTTCCCAGCCCTTATGCTCTCAAATAAGATTGGCTATTATTTCCCTGCAAAAGGAAAATAAGCTATAAAGCGGGAGAAGGCATATCATAGGTTGCAAAAAGCCATTCTCAGCAAAGTAAGTTGGAGGAATTTGGCTCATGGGCACAATTGCAGGGTATCTAGCCACGTCTGATGTAACACCGTCAGGAGACCCAAGAGGGGTCGGATAAAGAGTGATGTGTGAGGTAGGCAAGACCCTTATTGCTCATTTGATCATTAATTGCTTATAGCTGAGTAGGAAATTGAGCAACTATATACACACCACACCCATATGTGTTTATTTCATCATTAAGCCTGTGGCTCATATATGTATTTGAGACACTTGCACAGTATTTCAGTCCGTGGGCGCTAGATATGTGGCTGTTTCCTTTACATGACGCAGTTGGTGTGTCTGAACATTTAGACACTTTGCCTGGGAAACTTTATGGTGCTCTGCCAACACCATCTAATTAGCATCGGCTCATTTAAGTGGTAGATTCCTGTAACTTGCCCCGGTACGCTGATGGAGAAACAGGTCCAGACAGTCTAAATAAAATGACTGTGTGTCCTTTCTGGACTTCTGGTTTCTGCCTAAAATGATCAGCTTTCCTATTTTTAAGTCTGTGCTTCTTTATGGATGTTGTGTGTGTATGAATATAACCAATTATTTTAAAAATATGCTAACAGGCAAATAAACATTGGCTTGTCAGTGTGAGGTTTTGGCTGAAATGTGGGAACCTAATTCGGCTTATAGAGTGAAATGTTTTTTAAATTTAATACTCACCAAATATTTTTACAAAAAATACCCCAAATGTCGTTCTCAAGTACGTATTTCATAAGAAGAAAAAATAGTGGCCCGTGCCTCTGAGGCGGTGCCCGGGTCCCTCTGGCTCCGTGGGCAGCTGGGTCCCGCCAGCTCTCCCGGGACCCCAGGTACATCTGCACAGTTTGCCTGTTGTCACGTAGGTGGCTCTTTGATACCCACGTTGACAGACAGCTTTGGAAGCCAGTCAGGTTGAAAGAGCTGGCTGAGAACATTTACTGTGTCTTATTTCGCTTGAGTAGCAGCACAGGCCAGCTTGTTTAAAGGGGACCAACAAAGACCTCTTTCCACCACCTCCCTCAGCTTGGTGAGAAGACCTAAAAGCCAGCCAGTTCCAGACAGTACCCACAGGGAGCCGCTTCTTTCCAGCACCTTGAGCGTACACACATAAAATTATTTCTTGTCCAAACAAACATGTAGGGGGGTGGATACTGGAAAAACAGAAAAACCGTAATTGGGATTGGGGGCATTGGCTTGGCACCCTCTGGACCTGGAACGGAGCTGGCTGTGGTAAGCAAGGGTGTGAGAGGCGCTTTGAGTTCAGTGCGCCTTTGAATACTCAAGGGCAGACAAATTAGGAGGCCGGAGACTGGAACTGTGACAGCCTCCTTTGCAAAGCTTTAGCACCATATTGAACTTGTCTCTTCCGCAACACCTCTGCCTGGTAGGGCGACTGACGGGCATTATCCTATTCACAGGGAGTTCTTTAAAAATGTGAAGTTCTAAGTTGACAGTGGGACAAATGACCTGGTGGGGTTAGGGAAACGGCGGGTCAGTTTTCAAAGGAGCAGAATGCAGTGAGCTACTTAAAGTCACATTGACTGCACATGAATCTTCGGTGATTCAGAACCACAAAATCCTCAGTCAGTTGCTAGAGAACCTCTGAAGTGTACATCCTCTAGAACATCGCACTTTAAAGCTGGCTTTTGAATTAAATAGCTTCTTAAAATAAACATCATCACTCATACCAGTCCTCCTGAGCTTGCACTTCCTTGCAGTAGCACATTTCCAAGTACGGAATTTCAACAAAGCATGACATATGTTGAGTGTGACTGTTAAGTATTTGAGACTGTGGTTGGCATCACCATCCTCATTTTCTCAAAGCAAGGAAAATGAAGTGAGGGGAATTTATGACCTGGGTGGAAATCAAGGCGGGGTCTAAAGAAGAATCAAATGCCATATAATTTTTTGTAGCTTCAGCGATGGCTTGGGAGGGATCTAGTTGTCTTGTCCACATTTGCTCACCTCGGGGTTTCTGAAGAGGGTGCTCTGGACCATACTGGGCTCCTCCCCCAAGGAGTCACTCAGGCCTGGCAGCTGATCCAACTCTCCTGGGGTCTGGGTGTGGGCTCTTTGATAAGTTCCCACCCCCGGGGTCCCCTATGACTCAGATTTGATTCCCATCCTGACACTGTGATGCACAGGGTCAGAGTTTACACTGCACTTTACCCAAGGGAGGTACAGATACTTAGTCAAGGGTATGTACCTTCAACAAGTGTGCATTTCCTCAGTGGAAACAGTTTGCATATTTGGGAAATTAGAAATAGTAGTCTGGTTTTTACAAAGGTCTGTTGGGGGACCGTTAAGGAGCCTACATTTGTGTTGTTGTTTTACCCCACAAATTCTGGCAGCTTCAACTTGTTGTGGTTCAGTGTTTGGTGTCATTGGCCCATTTATTTCACTCTGTTCATTAATGAAAAGTGAAAAGGGACAGAAAGAGGACCAGGCCAGTTGGTAAGCGTAATATGATTGATTAGAACCCAAATGAAAACATTAAAATTGCTTGAAGGCAGCCAGAGGCTCTCTCCTACGGCACATGAATATTTTGTTTTTTGGTTACTTGAATAGTAGAGAGTATCTGGAATGATAGTACCTGACTAAAAAAACGCATGAGAAGTTATGCACCTTTATAATCCCCCATGATAAGCAGAATGAGCATTTTATATTTCATACAAAATACTGTGATTATTAAGATATTCTCAAAGGGCCTGATTGCATACATCAAAAAGTGCCTGTAATATGTTTATTAAAAATTCTCCTTTATCCTTTTGGCTGCAAGGTTCTAATATCTATCCATCAAGCAGATTTTTAAAAATATATTGTTACAGAATCCTCAAGAGTCTTGGTATTCTAGTTATGACTGCTACTAGACAAACTTTTTGAGAAAAGATGTGTGGTCATGCCATGAGAAAAACCAATTAAAACAAAATTATGTGATTGCTATAACTTTGTGTTTACTTCTTGTATTGGTCTTAAGAGAAGAAAAAAGGGAGACGGGTTGAAAGAAACAGGTAAACTATGTGGCTATTTAACTTCTGTTGGGAACTCCCACTTCCCACCCTCCATCCCCATTTGTCCTAAAAAATCTATGTGTAATCTAATGACCTAATGAAGTTCTTTTAGTGTCTTCCGGTTGCTTCCTCTGCTTCCGCTGACATTCTCCCTTGTTTACTGTGAACGGTAGTGCATTTTATATAAGCTGAATAACATGTTGCAGTTCAGAAATGCCTTTGGATTGTGGGGAGGTTTGATAAAGTACAAGGGAAAGCAATAACCCCAGGAAAAACATTAGACTCCCTGTCAAGAGAACCAGGCAGTCATCTCACTGTTCTCACCATCAAGTTGTGTTTTCTTGGCTTTGGGCCTCATTTTCCTCCATGTGTAAAATGGAGGTATGAAGGTGGGGGCGGGGAATTTGGCATACATAATCTCTTGAAGGTACCTGCAGTTTGGGGGAGCATAGGCGTATGAAGATCATAGAGTGTTCTTGCCAGAATCATTTCAGACTTGAGGGTTTTTGAATAAAATTCTTAGCAAACAGCCTTGATGGCCATACCCTTTATATCACCATCTGGGTTAGTGCCAAGGTGCTGTTGAACAGCGGGTAGGCATGACTTGAGTCTCCAAAAATTTGGATCAATTTCTGGAACTCTTTGTTACTCAGACCCCTTATTGGCCTCGAAGCAGTTGTGCAGTGGAGTGGAGTCTGGTCGGAGCAGCTGACATTTACTTTATGCTCTGATCACTCCAAGGAGGAGGGAGCACCTTGGAGACATTATCTGTTAAGATTCCTAAAATGTAGAATCACAACAGTTTCATTAGCCGGTTTTCAAGTCCTTGGTCCAAAATGCCTGCACAAGCTCCATTGACTTCTAGTGCTACTGTCTCTACCTTGTATTAAGACTCATTATTCATATAATATTATTAACTAATGTCTCCCTTATAAATTTAATTTAAAAAGACTCATCAAGTTTCTTAAAATGCCCCAAAGATGACAGTGAAATGGAGAAATAACTGGATGCTCAAGAGTTAACATACAAGTGTAGTTTAATTTCCTTTTAACTCGATTCAAGTTACATGTGTGTATAGTTAAGGAAGCCACAGAGTTCTACAAGTTCTAACAAAAATCAGTAGTTTCTTAGTCCACCTTTCCCTTCTCCTAGTTTTTACTCCCCAGAAACAACTAACTTTAAACTTTTTTAGCTGTTTTTTTTCTCTATATTTTGAAAACACATCTTTATATGGCTATTTCTTGATGTATTTTTTCAGTTTTCACTATTTTATATTAACTTCGTATTATGGAAGATGATGAGTTAGTTCTCTTACTCCCCTTTCCAACACATATATTTTAATGCCTCTCATTCTCCCAGTGTAGTTAGGAGTTGTATGTTGCTGTGTAACAAATTACTCCAAAGTGTAGTTCCTTAAAACAACACACATTATCTCAGTGTTTCTCTGGGTCAAGGTTCTGAGAGCACCGTCACTGAGTGCTTCTGGCTCAACTTGTCCAATGAGGTTGCAGTCAGTCTGTGAGCCTGGTACCACAGTCAGCTGGGAACTTGACTGGAGCAGGATTCATGTTTAAGTTCACTTAACATGGTTGTTGTCAGGCTTTAATTCCTCATGGGCTGTTGGACTGAGGACCTTAATCCCTTGCTGTCCCACATGAGCCTGTCCCTAGGTTGCTCATGACCTGGCTGCTTGCTTCCCCAGCAAGATCCAGGAGAGAGCAAGCCCAGCGTACTCCAGAGTCGTGGTATAACTTAATATGAGAAACGACAATCCATTACTTCTGCCATTTATTCTATTCATTAGAAGTAAGTCTACCCAAACTCAAGGCGGGAGGGCATCACGCAAGTGTGAGAATACCAAGATACAGGGGTCATTATGGGCTAGCTTACAGGTTGTCTACCACAAGTAATTTTCAGTTAGATCAATATTCATTGTTTCTGTTATGACTATGTTGCTCATATGGAAAATAATATAATAATTAATAAGTGAGAATACAAGACTAAGCTCTTTCTCAGACTCACAGCTGTAAACCTGCCTTTGCCCCACCCTGTGTTATTCACGGCACAGCCATGTACCTTTCCTTTCTCGTTCAGCTTTCTTCCTTTGCCTAGTGTTCCATGTACCCATCACTAATTGAACATAAACTGTCAGGCCAGAAATACAAATCACTCTCAGTTTGTTGCAATGCATCAAGCAATTTATAGATTTTATCATTTGAAGTAGTCTCTGCAGGGTCTTCTGACAGGCTCCAATCGGGACTGATAGCTCGAGCCCTGTGCTGAGCTGTAAAATTCTGAGCTCTCTCATACGCCATCCTGAGGATTCCATTTGCCTCTTATATTAAATATAAATACCCCATTTCTTGGATCTGTGTACTCATCTCTTGTTCCTGTCCCTTCATTTTGGTGAATCGTGTCTTCCAATAGCTTCTATGAAAGGGTTTATGGGAAGTAAAATTTTTGAAATCTTGGATGTTTGAACATGTTTTTCTTCTATCCTCACACTTGACTGATAAAGTGGCTAGATGCAAGAATTGGTTAAAATCATTTTCTCTCAGATTTTTGAAGACGATGCTTCATTGCTTTGAGCTCCATTGCTTTGACAGTTCAATGCCATCCTGATTTGAGATCTGCTGTTGGATGCCTATTTGTTATCCCATCTCCCAAGCCTTCATCTTTTCTTTGTCCCCAGCATTCAGACATTTCTCAATGACATCTTTGTTGATCATTTGTGCTGAACTTAGTCCTCTCACTGGAAACTCAGGCCCTGTAATGCTAGAAATTTTGCAGATGTATTTCTTTGGAGAGGATATAATTTCTGTTCCCATGTTCTCTTTTTCTGGAGCTCCTTTTATTTCGAAGTTGAATCTCCTGTATCAATCTTCTACTTTTCTGACCTTTTTTTCTCCTTTTTCAAATCTCTGGCTTATAGGTTCTTATATACTTTCTGATTTGGAGAGAGTTTCTCAGCTTCCATCATTCTGTGTTTTTGTTTGGTTTGTTTTCCAGGGTCACCCTTTTTGTTGGTTTTTGTCACAGGTGGTCACGGGGAACAGGGGCAGGTATTTGTCTCAGTTCCCCATGTGTCTGAAACACTGAGTCAGCATTAGGCTTTGAAGAGTAACAATCAGCCTCATCCTCAGGCTAAAGGCCTGCAGGAGACCAGATAGGTTGTGTTGCTGGACTTGGAGCCAGAGAACCCACCTGAGATCCCTGAGCGCCGAGGACTTTCAATTATCACACTCTGTGGGGCACCAGGTGAGATCTGTGGATACCAGCCCAGTGTATGTTCCATCCTTGTTGCTGTTTTCAGTGCAGGAGAGGGTTTACCTTCTGGCACACAGACATTGGCACTGAGGCTTCTTGCTTCAGCTCAGACTAAGCCCAGGATGCTGAAATGGAGGAGTCTAGAAACAGAGAGTGAGACTCTGCTTACTGTCCACAGCCTGTTCTCAAAATGTAAGAAAAAAAATGTAGCCACAGGCTTCCCTCCCCTCCCCCATAGTCACTTCTCTTGTTTTCCATAGTCAGTCACCGACCTGGACAGCGAGTGTGGAGGGAGACAGGGAGAGGTTTCCAGGCCCTGGTGGAGACCTCCCAGGCTTTGCTTTGGAGACCAACAAGTGACAGAGCAGCACAAAATCTCTCTTATCTTCTTCCCTCCTGGGAAGCATTGAGGAAATCTTCATGCAGATCGCCCCCCAACCCTTCCTTGTCTGCCTGCTCCCCACAGTTGGGCACGGAGTCCCTGCTGCTGTCGTGGCTGCTCCTGCTCTCTCTGCAACCTGCTAGGATTTATGATGGCAGTTCCTGTGTGGTGAAGAGAGGGTAGGAAATGGAGGCAGGGATGATGGGCCGGAGCAGCAAGGCGAAGGGCCTGGCATTGGAGACAGCAGTGCATCCTCAAACAGCAGTTCCACACTTATGACTGCAGTGATGAGAGTTCATGGGGGTGAATCCTTCTGGTATTTGTTTATGGAAAAATGTCTGTGCTCATATAGTTTTTATTTCTGAAAGCTCTTTTTGTTATTGGGATTGTTTCCTTAAAATCCTATTCTAGTTTCATCTATACCGTGTCTCATTTCCCGAAGGGTATTAATTTCCTCCTTCCTTCTCCCTGCCTCCGTCTTGACCTCCCTTTCTTTTTCTCTCAGCATTGTTTCTAAGTCCTCTAAGTTACTTGGTTGGTGTGTTTGGCCTCTGTATTTGGTGTTGGAGACCATCCTCAAGTGCCTGGTGACGACCCTTAGCTGAGTGTGTCAGTGATATGCCAGTTTGAAGTGCCACGTGCTGAGACGGACCTTTTGATGGTACCAGGCATCTGGGTGGATTATTTCTTCCGGGAGTTCCCCAGCTGGGCATTTCCATGCGCCTTTTCTCTTGCTGTGATCAGTTTCCCCAGAAAAGAGTTCTCTAATTTCTGGGCCACCAACTTTTTTGGTGCCAATTTTCAAAAAATATGGGTAAAGGTTTCGCTTTCCATTGTATAAGAAAAGTAATCTTCTTGTTTTTTTTTAAAAAAAGTTAATCATAATATCCTTGATATGAGAAAACTCTTAAAGAGCCTAAGTGTCTTTGTTGAGTTTTCTTGGTAGCTACCATTTATTTTATGACCTGAATCTGAGATGATTTCAATTGATTTGGAATGTGCCATCATAATGATCACTTTACACTTACGGAGAGATCGAGTCATTCAGTTTACTATTGTCATAGCTTACTTGGCCTGTGTTTTTCCAAATGTGTCTTTAGTTATGCTTGCTTCTCAGGCAGACTGTAAGTTTAAAACAGCGGCACATAAATGAAACAACACTGCCTTTTTTTTGTTTGGCTGTTGGTTATATAAACAAAAGAAATTTAGTCGCTTTTGGGATGAGTTGTTCCACAAGCTGGTTTTTCACAAATTCCTTTCAATGTTTGTAGCAAAAGCCTCATCCGCTTGGTTGTTGCCCCACCTTTTAACACCTGCATCTCTAAGAGGGCAGTTGAGGCAGGTCTCTTAAGCGCTTCACTGAAGACACCTCGTTAAAGCCAAGGTTCCCTGGCCTTGTTCTGTGGTAGAATCAGGCCCCAGGGCAGGGCGTATGTGGAAGCACTCTGCTCACTTACCCAAAGCACAGGCAATTACAGCTGACCCTTGAACAAGGCCGGGGTTAGGGGCGGACCCCCAAGCATAATTTCTGTAGGCTAAGCACACTTGGATTAACAACTGTGGATCTAAAATTCAGTTGTTGATCTGCGGTTCATTGAATCCATGGATGCAAAGTCTGGAGATACACAGGGCTGACTGTATTTTTGCTGAAAAATCTGCAAGTGGACCTTCACAGTTCAAACCGGTGTTGTTCAAGGGTCAACTGTACTTGTATTTTCAAGTTTTTCTTCGCAGCCTAGGAAGGTGCTTTTCCCCTTTAGTCCATCTCCTTCAGTATAGTTAAGGGTGCTTACCGTCCTTGTTGAGTTTAAACACTGTAAAAGATGATTATAAATAATCACATTGATATCTTATTCTGAAGCATTCTTGTCTGAATGAATGAATGGTGAGGAGAAAGGAGTCAAGTGAGCTCATGACTTTAAAAGCCACTGTCCTTCCTCCTGTCTGTCTCCCCCCATGTTGTTCGAGCCCATGTTGGTGCCCAGGGGGAGCTCACTGGGTGGATTTCACGCAATTCTGTCAGTCGAGTCAATAACGTGACAGGCAATAAGCTGAAGGAAACGTTTTTATATCCTTACAAGTGTTATCTGCGAGGAGCACAGTTTGTAATGCTGGCGTGAAAAGAAGGCTCCTTTTAGATGGCCAGCTTGATGCAGGCAAAGCTGCTAATTTGTTTTCAGCTTCAAGGAGATTTAGAGCCTTGGCCTCCCTGGCCGTAGCTCACAGTGGAATTGTTTTCCGGCTCCTTCATCTAAGCCTCCTGCTCGTGGATAGCAAAGGCTGGATGTTGACAGAACTGGCAGCACCAGGCCCTTCTTTTGCAGACAGGCATGGAGATTTGTTGCCAGGGACTTTTTCTGACTTAATGGTGTGTTCTTGGGAAAACACACCGATTCTTTTTCATATTTGAGGGCAACCGCAGAACCTCCCTTGGGAAGGCAGACTAGAGTTCAGTCACTTACCTGCCGGGAAGGGAAGCGTCAGAGCGAAAGTTCTTGCCTTGCTCGCCCGGGCAGAGCTGTCAGCCCTGCCTGGAGTAGTCAGCATACAAAGGAAACACGCACGGCTGCTAACGTGCAACCTCAGAAAACGCCAGTCAGACCCAAACCTGTGGCGGGTCGTACCCTTGGCCTTCCTGCCAGTTCGAATACGGACATGAGAACTGACACGGCAGCCCAGCGTGGTGGGGGTGGCGGTTCCAAGATGTCCTTTCTGGCCTTCGGTGAAGCCCCCACCCAGCCTGTTTAGACTGCGTTTACAGGAACCTGCCAGTGGCACGTGTAAGGGGAACGCAGAGAAAGGAACGCCAGAAGGTGCACTCTTGGTTTGTGCACTCTTGGTCAGAACTTTCATTATTCTGTAGATTTCCATCCTTCATTAGATTCATTTCAGTCTTTCACAGTTCACTGAGATTGGTCCCAAAGTGGGGGCGTTTGGGTTCTGAGAGTTGAAGTTTTCAAATTTCCTGTAATGCCTGGATCTACATTCTAGGAATTGCTTCACTGCCAGCTCTCCTCTTTTTTGGCAATGGAAACTGCATGAATAATGCCTTCTTTGAAGCTCCAAGGCACACAATAAGCTAAAAACTCTAATTAAACTTTACAAGCTGAAGGGGCTGACTTATGGGGCAGCATTTGAACAAACTTCTAGCCACCATAATTTAGTAAGGGTTAGCTGCCAAAAGCCAGGGAAGGCTTTATTTGAGCCATTTATGAATTAAGAGCCTGCAGTAAATTAATTACCATGTATTGGGGCTAATAAAATCTAGCAGGATGACAAGGCCTGTGGGTCCCTCTGTAGAAGGGAATCAGGACAGAGCTGCTTCCTGGTGCCTGAGCGCTTCCTGGCCCCGGGCCCCCCTCAGCGCCAGAGAAGGCTGGTGTTCACGCTCCATGTCCATCGAAGAGGCATTTGAGCCAGCTTTTGGCTCAGTAACTACTGGAAGGCTTTGCTTTATTGATCATAATAAGCTGTTCGGTCTTATTAAAGTTGCATCATGGAGTCTGGTTTTTAGGAGCCCTATTGAGAATTAGTTGCAGAAGAAGTGATTTGCTTGTATTTTCCGGCAGTTAACAGGCCAAGCAGATGGGAGAGCAGGCCTGAAATAGTTCGGTTGGCTGCCTGCCACTGTTCTATGAATTTTGATTTGCACGGATATGCAATAGTTTTATTTTTCCCTGTTTGGGAAGTTCTTGCCTAGGAACCTGGGGAAAATGAATGCTTGGTTTTCTGTAAAATGCATCCTGGTAAGCGGCTGTCGCTGCAGTGAGCCTCTTAGGCCGGGTGGGTCAGTGGAGCAGGACCCTGCGGACTCCGGGTTCTGTCAGAGCAGGGGAGCCGGCTCCAGGCTCCCGGGCTCTTTCATTCACAATTTGCCCTGTGTTTCCAGGCCGCTTGCTTCCCCTTCAGGCTGTGTTCATATTGGATAAACGGAAGAAAGGGTGGGAAATGTAGGCTTTAAAAAAGCACTTTGATACCAATGTGAAGTCAGCCAGAGCAGCGTTTGGGTGAAGAAGGCCTGTGTTCTACCTAAGTCTGTTTTAAAGACTTGTCCCATTAAATATTAAGTACAGGCTATTTTAAACACATGTGTAAGGTACAAAGAACAACATGAGAGTAACACACATTTCCCACCACCCACATGAAGAAGTAGAAAGTCAGTGTCAGGCCCTTTGAACACCCCTGGTGACCCTTCCCTCATCCCACTCTGCTTCGCATTCTCCTCTACGAAGCAAGCCAGCATGCCCAATTTTGTGTTTTTCATTCCCGTGTTTTATTACATCTCTCTGAATTCCTAAACAACACATTGTTTGTTTTGTCTGTTTTTGAACTTCTTATAAATGGAATCATATGCAGTATGTTTTCTCAACTTGCTCTTTTCACTCAGCATTAAGCTCTTGTTCATTTTCACCGCTCTATCGGGTTGTTTGAATAGTACATCATTATTATTTATCCATTCTTGTGCCCATGGACTTTTGGATTGTGGCCAGTTCTTTGCTATTTCAAATGTTGTTCTGTGGACATTCTTGTACATGTCTCCTGGTATACAGGCCCATTTTTAAACAAACCAATCTACTTTAAACAGCATGCTGCTAATTTTTTTTTTTTTTAAGATTTGTTTTGCCAAGAGGGTAAGCCACAAAATATTTTAGGTATTATAGATTATAAAATGGCCACTTATTCCACACTTCAAAGCAAGGCCTGTATTTACACAACAGTATAAAGGAACAGTAGCTTAGTTTCTCTGCTCTTAACAGTGGTCCGATAAAAGTCATCGCTGCTGCAAAATGCATATCATTAATGTTTGCTAGAACAACAGCATAAAGGGTGATGTGGAATTTTAAGATAAAAAAGATAAATATTAGGAAAAGGAAACCTCCAACATGAAACGCCTGCCTCCTTTATGTGGGCTTCGCTCACCTTTCTGAGCTCACAGAGCATTTACTGTGCATTGTTCGCACTCGCCACTAGCAGTTCTGGTTCTGCTTCTCCGGTGGCACTCACTAAAGGCCTTCAGTGGCATCTCTTCGACTTCATATAAGTTGAGAACACACTAGAGACCATAAATATGTGCCACTCTTCAAGTATGCCTTCTAAGAGAACCCGTGTTGAATAAGTAGCACTCTGCATGTCTCCTGTAGCCTTATCTTGCTACCCCTTTCCTCTCTGCCGAAAGCCCTCTTCTCCCAGGTCTTCTGCATGGCCAGCTGTGCCACATCTGTCAGGTTTTGGTTCAAATATTACCTCCCCAGAAAGACATATTTTGACTCCCCAAACCAGCTTCTGTCCTATCACTTCCTAAGCCTTATACTGTTTAATTTTCTGCAAAGACTTAGTATCTAACATTATAGTTGCCTGCTTGGTCATTATCTGTCTCGTCCCATGTGGTAGGTGGTCCTACAGTCTGTCTTGTTCATTACTGTATTCCAGGCACCTAGTAGTGCCTAGCACATGGTTGGGGATGGGCATAAAAATGGATTGAGTCAATGAATTTTTCTTAAATAACAGATAAATTAAGGACATTCTAAGTAAAAGATAGTTGTAGTCTTATGGTATGTGTCCTAGTAGAGACAAGAGATTTTTAAGCAAGACATCAAACGCCTTAGGCTTTATTTTTCTCATCTGTAAAATGGCGGTATGGATGTAGTAAATAGAAAAGCATTAATAGATATAGCCTTAGCTGGGTGTCTTGGTTGGTTGGGGTGTTGCCCCATACACCAAAAGCATGTAGGTTCATTTCCTGGTCAGGGTGCATGTGGGAGGCAACTGATCAATGTTTCTCACTCACATTGATGTTTCTCTCTCCCTCCCTCCCCATCGCCCTTCCTCTCTCTCTAAAATCAATAAAAACATATCCTAGGGTGAGGATTAAAAAAATAAACCACAAAAACATTGATATAAAATTGATTTATTTAAAATGGAAAAGGTGTGTTGTTATTATATGTGTTGTTTACATTATATAAACTGCCCTTAAGGTTGTCAAAGGGAACTTAGGTTAAAAGTGTTTTAGAATTTTCCTGTAGGAAAACAGTCTTCAAACATAAATGTACCAGTCAGGTTAAAAGGCTCCAGGAGACTGTCTCTCTCAACCCATGACTCCAAGTCAGCCTCGTTAATTTTCATCAAGAATCTGCACTCATTTGAATATATGCACCTAGCTGATATGAACTGGAAACTTGCTAAGAACATTTTTATTTTCTGCTCAACAGTTAAGTATTGAGAGGTCTGCAAATTTACCCTTGCTGGTACTTTGCTGTAATATTCTCTTGTTCTTTCATCTAGGAATATTGTTTATCTGATCAGTTGAGTTGTATTCTCCTTCAAAGGAGAGTCTGTTTTGTTTTTTTAATTTGTTATTCTATTGGACAAACATAGTCATGTGCTCCACAGAGAACGATTGTTTGGATAAAACCTTACTGTTTAAATATATATATATATATTTGTTAACCTTAGAAGCCTGTTTTTCTCAACCCAGACTGCACATCAACATCTTCTTAGGAACTTTGGGAAAATGCCATGGCATTTCCAAATATTCCGACTCAGTTGCTTTAAGATGAAGTCTAGATATTTTGTTTATCTTCATAACTTCCTACAGGTTATTCTCATCAGCAGTCAGGGCTGAGAAACCAGTAAAGAAGAATAGTCATTAGTTCACAAACATCCACTAGAATCACCTGGGGGAACAGAACATGCTGATGCTTGGGTGCCCCTCTCAGAGGTTCTAATTTAAACTGGCTGGGCCTCGGGGTTTTAAAAGACCATTCAGATGATCCTAATATGCAGCAGTTTTCAACAACGAGGGGCTCATTGGAGGTAGTACCAGACACAGAAAGGTCTGTGCAACGTTGCCTGGTGCTATTTTCCAGGAATACTCACCGAAAAGCAGACCCCACTCTAGAATTGCCAGAAAAGTGGTTGGGAACCTGAGGCTCTGCAGATGCTTTTGTGATCAGGCAAGTTGGGGGGCATGGCCCTCGCCCAGTAAATACTCCACTTCTTACTATATTATGGTCATGGGTGAATTGTCTCATAATTTACCTGGTCTGCCTCTGAGCAGAGAAACCTGCTTTATAGGCACTCACTGTCTTATGAATAAAACAAAAGTCTTTCAGATTTAGCAAAATGTGTATGAGCAGCAAAAGGTCTCAATTATGTCCTTTCAGCGAAAATTGCAATTGCTCTTTTTCTGTAGTTAAATAATCATAAACTAAATGCTGCACAAATCCTTGAAATAAAAAGCCTATTCGGAGACAGACATTCGATCAAAGGAATATGCCAAATTCTCAACTGTTTATTATAACGAGTAGGGATATCTCGGGTAATTAAAAGCTAAAACCGATGAAAAAGTCTCCTTGTACTTGAAGGTCTTCTCTCCTCCTGCACCCCTTCATGTAGTTTTTCTAAAATGGGGGAGGGGGGGCGTATGGGGCTGTTGTCTGTTTGTGTTTCAATTTATTTCATTCATGATTTTGCTCTTGTGGATATAATCAAAATATAGTACTATATTAAAAACAAAGAAATGAACAAGCAAAGGTGAAAAGCCAAGAGCTTTTGACCTCATTCTGTTATGTGTCTAGCATTGTGTGAGCCACTAGAAATGAAAAGTATTGGGCTATCTCTTGTGGTTGGAGGATAGATATGAATGTTTTGCAGTGTCTAAATGTACAACTTGTTTAATCTACCAGCTGGTTAATCAATTGGATGGTAGTTAAGCGTGGGAGGTATATATATAATATATCATACTGCCTGGTGTTTCTGATCATTTGTAAGAGGTTCCCAGTCATTTGTAGGAGAAAGATCCCGCCCCCCTCCCCCTCCCCAGTTAAGAGACTGTGTTTAATAATGACAAGCACTCCCAACTTTGTGCTGAATCCATTTGAAAGGATGCACAGGTGTGTGAGGCGTCGAAGATATCAGGGGCTTCAGAAATTTATTAATTGCATGTGCCCAGTCACTCATGTTATGCTTTCTCTGCCGTTTGAGAAGCCAGCCCAATGCACTCCCTTTTCCCCTAGTTCCATGGTCGGCAAACTGCGGCTCTCGAGCCACATGGGGCTCTTTGGCCCCTTAAGTGTGGCTCTTCCACAAAAGACCACGGCCTGGGCGAGTCTCTTTTGAAGAAGTGGCGTTAGAAGAAGTTTAAGTTTAAAAAATTTGGCTCTCAAAAGAAATTTCAGTCATTGTACTGTTGATATTTGGCTCTGTTGACTAATGAGTTTGCCGACCACTGCCCTAGTTTATCCATAGTCACCTTAATTTAGTAGGACCTGTCTCCAAGCCTCTGACAAACGACTTGGGCTCATACTTCTTTCCCATGAAAGAACTTTTAGGAGACATATTTGTTTTCTCTGGGTTTCCTCTGAACAATGTCAAGATCTGATGTTTTTGCCTTTTAGTATTTGAGATGCTAACATCAAAAGGCTGCTCCTTCAAAGAAATCCATGTTGCCATTTAAATGGTAATTACTTTTCTCCTGGTTTAGCTCTAGGCTTGGTAAATTTAACTGGCTCAGTATACTTGTTATGCTTGTTGGTACTGTGAGATGAGAGTCTGAATCAAAAACACTAAAAGTTGTGATTAGGAAGACAGCTGAGCACCTAGATGGAGGATTTGTTCCAGTTTATTTAAAATCTTAAACTAGCCCTGCCAGGTGGTCAGTTGATTGGGGTGTTGTCCTTACACCAAAAGGGTGCATGCAGGTTCCATTCCCGATCAAGGTACACACCTGGGTTTCTGGTTGGATTCCTGGTTGGAGTGCATGCAGGAGGCAACCGATTGATGTCTGTCTGTCTCTCACTGAAACCAATAAAAAACATATCCTTGGGCGAGGATTTAAAAAAAAAAAATCTTAAACTATGTTTCAGTGAAAATACTGAATGATCCTTTTTTTTTTTTTTTTTGTAATTATCTATTTTGCACGCAATTTTCCTTTAGTCCCTGGAGATATTTCCAGTTTTCTCAATCAATATAGCCTACTGATGTAATTGAGGGTATAGTTTGATTCATTCTTTACAGATTGATTATTTTCATGAGTACTAGGATCATGTTTTTTAAAAAGTGTTAGGCCTGGAACCCAGATCAACTGAATCACACAGTATTTAGGGATCAGACCAAATCATGGTTACTAAAAATAATCTCCCCCTCCCCCCGCCCCCCATAATTCTAATGTGTATTGGCAACCACTAATACAAGCCAATTCCTCATTTTATTTTGTCAAGTAAGAATGAAATCAAGTTTATTTAACTAGGTACCTATTACTATTTTATGTTGTATTTTCTCAGTAGAATTTTCAGGGAAAGAAAGTCTTTCGGCTTTTTAATAATTTACTGAGTAATTTCTTCATTATTTGACCCTTTCTCTGTAGAATTGGGCTTTTATCCTGTGCACTCCAGGATAAAAGAGCCGAAGGACAATACAATGTGTCTATCTCTTAACCACTATTTCTATTTTCTTATGAAATGCTTTTGGCTACAGGCAAAGAGATAAAGTTGAGTGGAGGTACTGTGAGTGGAGGCCTTTGGGAGAGAAGGTTGGAAATTGGATGTGTGGTACTCACCTGTGCTGTAGTCATTATTAGAAGCTTAATGTGGAATGGGATTTGTTTTTGTGGTTTGTGGTTTCAAATGACCTTGTGGTTACCGAGGGTTATTTAAAACCCCAGGTGGCAAGGTGAGTCTTGGTGCATCACCAATCTAAGAATTCACCGGGAGACATGCAGGTTGAAAAAGGCTTTTCTGGACTTCTCTTCCTATTGTGTGTCTCTACTTCTTGACCATTTAGTTAGCGGTTCCTTTGAATATTTTATTATCTACTTGGTTTATAATCAAGACCACCCATCTGATACTAGGCTGCTGACTTTCCCCCCTGCCTTTTTATTCCCTCAAGCCCACAGTGCATGTGTATTCACGTTTTTGCTTTCCATTCACGGAGATCTCCAGCTGGGAAAATATAGTGTGTACAATACTCTCTGCCTTCAACTGACATTGCTCATAAATTGCAACAGAAACACTGCTATCAGCAGCTTAATAGCAGGTAGAATGCAGCTCTGCATATCACTTCTCAGCAGGAGACAGAAACCGTGGCTACCAAATTTCCAAAGGAGAAGGGGAGGGGGTGGAAAGTTTTCTATCTAAGAATAACTGAAACAACATTGAAAATTGATGCACTGAGAGCAGCTTTTTGAAAACGACTTGCGAGGGCTGACTCCGTGGTTGCTCTGCTGTCACTTTTTGCTGAATTGTTATTTTTGAAGACCTCACAAGAGGTTTGTGGCGGAGCTGTGTAGAAAAGGCAAGCTTGTTTGCTTCTCTCTCTTCCTTACTCCATTATTTTCTTCTTTCCTCTCTCCCTCCCTTACTCACTGCCCCCCCTTCTTTTCTTTCTTTTTCTTATCTTTTCAAAAAAGAAAATAAAAGGTCTTTAATAAACTTAATGAAAAGGGTACTTGTTAACCCTACAGCAGTGATTAGATGGAGTTGGAAGTTACCCTCGGACACCCCCACCCTGACTTATTGCTGGGTCCTTAGCAGAGGAATCCAGCCCATAACATTGCAGAAGCTAGCTAGCCTTGCTGTTAGTCCTGTCTCTGAACCACAGTTTATTTGGTCTTACACAGTGATCTATTCAGTTATTTGACTTCTGGTAAAAGCACACACAATTATGTAGTATTTCAAGATGTTAATATTAGGCTGTGATGTAAAAATGGATACATTTATTTATAGGTTCTTTCTGTTAAAAAAAAAAAAACAACTGTAAGGAAAATAATTGCTCCAGTGTGAGAATCTCCATTTTATCTTAATAAGCGAGCTTATATTAATATTGTGAGAAGCCCCCAGTTCCCCTCTACTTTTGTGAGTAGCCATAGCAGATTTCTGCCTCTTGTCAGAAGAGCTTAGTGTGGATGGTGAAATAATTCTTTCTTTAAACCAAGTTAAGCTGTTGTATTAATACTCCTGTCAAAGGGCTCAGGTAGATGAAAAGTTCTCAGCCTCATTCCAGGCTCCTTGGTGATTTTTCCTAAAGGAATCATGTAATACCGCCTACCCCCACCTGCAGCCCCGTTCCCAAGAATGTTGGAAAGTAATTAATCAAAATCTTCATTCCCCGTTTCTTTCCTGGAAAACCTCAACATGGTTTATGCATGTCTTATTTCGTAAGATGTATGGTTTTCTTTAAAGTCTGTTAGCCTTGTTGCTCTAAGAATCACTTTAGATGCATGGAGTAGAGCTAAGAATCAGTGTTTTTAATAAGCACCCAAGGGGATTTTTATCCTCCAGTGAATTTGGGAAAACATTAAGAGTCTGATAGGCCTGGGTTTGAAACCCACATATACCATCTTCTAGGGATGCATGTTTGTTTGAGAGAAGAGATTCCGGTTTCTCTGTAAATCACCCAGGACCTGAGGTTCAGAAACCTGCCCTATGTTTATTTCAAAATTGGAACCCTGATTCTTAACATTTAGCCAAAGCCAGAGCCTCAAATCAAAGCCTATGGATTGACTGTCAGTATCGCTCCATTTGGCTTGGGTGTTGTGCGTTTTCACCCCTTCCTGCGAGGTGCCTTGGCCGGGTACCCCCTCCATTAGGCCAGGAGGTGGGTGACTGGTTGCCTGTTCCAAAGCAAAGACAGTGAGTGCCTGGGGCGCAGCCCTGCCCTTGAGCAATCAGTGGCTACTTTTGAGCCTCATGAAAAAATGAAGCAATTTGAACAAGTGGCTGGCAGTGCCAGTTAGATAAGCTCTGTTTTGTAACGTGATTTCTTACAGTGCAGAGAGGCGGGCAGTGTGTTTTGGGGGCAAGAGAGGGGGGAGTCACCAGGCTCGTTCTCTTCGTTCTCTGTCACTTGCACCTCTTACCAAGGTGCTGTCCCGGAAGTCTGTGGCCGCACACACTGAAGGCAATCCGGGGTCCTGCTTCATCCGACTTCTTGTTGTTTTGCTCGTGTTTTTCTGCTCAGTGCCCTAGGAAAGGGGAGGCCCTGTGTGACCCGCCACAGGACTGTGGTTATTGTTGCTCAGTGCTCCGGCGCTTTCTTTACCCAGACCTCAAAGGGGCCTTTTCTTGATCCTCCTCTTCTCCGTGGCAACTTCTGGTCACTTGGATGCGTCAGTCTCACTGGGTAAAATGCCACAATGGCTGCTGGCTGTTGGTCAGGCCTCCCAGCTGTGTGGTGGGCTTTAAAGGAACTTCCTGCTCATTGGAGAAGCACTGAGAAACTGTTGACTGCTGTCCTGGTCGCCACCCACCCTGGATGCCGCTGGGTGGACAAAGGGTCATTGGAAGTGCTGGAGCCTGGGACCAGTCATTTCATCTCTCTGGGCATTTCTTCTCGGTAGAGAGGGAGCAAGTTTAGAATAAGTGATCTCCAAGATTCTTTTGTGCTTTAAAAGTATATGAAATTTTTGGTGTGTTTTTTTTATGGGGATTCTGGACACGATATGATGAAGCTTATTGTGTGTAAATGATGTACCTTGTCATCTAGATTTAGTACCCTAACATATTAGGGCAAGGGGAAAACCCCTTAAATTGAGGGCCAGCTGTGTGTGCTCACCCTCTTAGGCCGGTGTACATGGGGATCCTGAGTGACTGATTGTTACAAACCAGCACCGGCCTCCCCGGCCACCCCCGCCCCCAAGTTCCAATTCCCAGTTCTGTTCTTATTGCCCATGTGACCTTTGGCGGCTACTTACTACCTGCTTTTATGTCTCAGTCCATCGTTTGTGAAATGAAGATGACATAGGACCACCCCTCCATTGGGTTGTTGGGAGGATTAAATGAATTAATATTTTGAAGACATTTTGAATTGTGCCTGGTACACAGTCAGCACTAAAGGCACTTGTTAAATTAACAAGCAAACAAGGTACCACCGCAGTGTTGTAATATTGGTTCCAGGCAGAGACAGGAGTGCTCTCAGGAGCCTGCCTGCTTGTGCTCTGTAGTCTGGGATTCCAGCCTAGATGATAGGAAGACACTCATACTTGTACATACTCTTACATGTACAAGAGTATGTACAAGTGTGAGTGGCGGTAACGTGTCCTTTCCTTTTGTTTTGTTTCTTTCTTGATTTTTAAAAACTACTTTATTGTTTAAAGTATTACATATATCTCCTTTCCCCCCCATTGACCTCTCCCCAGCTGTTCCCACCCCCAGCACATCCGCTCACCCCTCTACTGTCTGTGTCCATGGGTTATGTTTATATGTATGTCCTTTCTGAAAGCCACATCAGGCTGTCTTCACAGCGAGTTCTTCCAACAAAGGTGACCACGAGGGCGGTCACGCTGTATCGCGGGATCTGCAGTGAGTGCGCACTGCCCCAGGGCCCAGTTTCAGTGCTTGTCAGAAGCACCTTCCCTCTGAGGTCACGTGGAGGGGCAGGGGCAGGAAGAGGTGTAGTTGGGAACAGTGCTCCATGTGTAAATGCTTCGTAAAAAATGTTTATTGCTCCCTCTCCAGCCCCCAAACCCATACTGGTAAATTGCTTTCTTTTATTTCTTTTACGTAATGACTGGGGTTGTGAATGCATTCTAAGAAGAAGTTATCTTGAAAGATGGAGCCTAAATTCCTCACGGACTCATTTACTTGCAGTTGACTTGCTGATTTATATTGAGTAACTGGACATTGACACCTGCAGTCGCCTGTGTCTGTAGTGACTATATTTACTCAGGTGCTGATGGCATTTGCATCGTTGTTACGGCCATGCATTTTTAGAATAGCAATTTTCATAAAAAGTTGTTTTAGTATTTCTTTGTTACACTGTAGAATATTTGCCTGCACAGTGTAATTTATGCATATTTACCAAGTTTCTTTTTAAAATAGGCCCTGGCATAAAATCAAGCTAATTTAACCAGAATGAAACATTAAATGCCACAATTTGTTAAACAGATTAAAACACTTGTGCACAGCAAGCCCAGTTTGTATTTTGGTCATTTGAGTTGTGAAGAGACTCGTCAAAATGAGTTACCACCTTCTGGGGTGGGAGAGGAAGGGGGGTTCTTTTTGCTGTATGATGAAGGCAGGGATGTTGCATTAAGAGCCAGGTACATGATCCTTAACAGCTTAAGGACCTGACATTTTTAAAGAAACGACTCTATTTGTGTAATTGGGAGAGCATGAGCTAATCTAAAGCACACCAGGAAAGAAAATCTGCATTTCAGTTGGCACCAAGAAAGTGCCTGTGAGAAGTCACGGGCCACTTGTTGAGGACAAGTGATGAATAGTCCTCACTTCCCGTAATGCTACCTTCCAGTTAGGGTACCACGAACCAGGCCCAGCTCCAGGCCCCCACACGGCCAGTGGCACGCCAACCAGAGGCAGGTGAGATCATCGGTGCCAGCAAAGATCACAAGGAAACATCGCTCTAAGCTTCTTCACGCGAGTTTTCCACTGTGAATAATCGAGAATGTGTCACCCAGGATTTGCATTGCTGAGCACTAAGTTAAATAATTTTGTATCTCCCTGAAATCCGTTTCTGGTTATCACACATGCAGATTGAAACCCTGGCTTTAAAATGGACATTCAGCAAATAACACTGATGTTTCCTGAAAGGCAAGGAAGGCTGTCATTTCATGCTTCCTAGGCTTCACCGGCTATTTCCCTTTGGTGCACACAGGCAGCCGGGGCCGCACACGCGGACGAGACCATTATGGAGAGAGAGCTTTCTGCTCTGTCAGCTTTGTTTTATAAAAGCTCTGCTTTCTTTATTGCCTTTATCTATTACATCTGTAACATTTATTTAAGCAATGACAAATCTCTCTTTGGGGCCCAGAGTCTGGGAGAATAACCACGGGCAGGCAATCGGAAGGAGATTTGTTGGATATGACTGTTCATTAAATTGCAAGGAGTAGTGGGAGAGGCCAGCAGTCCGCATCTGCTGTGGCTGGGCAGGTTATACTCTGTGCCTAGAGCTTCGACATCAGGTGAACGACAAATGTACCTCATTAATTGCTTTTGTAATCCTATCTAATAAAGAGGGAATATGCAAATTGACCATCACGCCATCACAAAGATGGTGGTGCCCATAGCCACAAGATGGCAGCACCCAGTCCCCTCAGCCCCGCCGGAGTCCTCCAGTCCTTTCAGTCCTGCCTGGGTTGCCACTTAGTAGGGGGTAGCAGGCGTGCAGTGCGGCCGGACCCACCCTCAGCCCCCCAGCTGCCCAGGGCTGACCTGAGGCACAGGCAAGCCTTGGATGACGGCTGCCCAAGGCTTAGGAACCAGGGCCGGCCGAGCTTGCACTGCTGGCAGTGGCAGCAGCAGAGGTGTGATGGGCGCATCACCTTCGCCTGATCACCGGGTCGCCTCCAACCCCTGAGAGCTCCCGGACTGTGAGAGGGGGCAGGCCAGGCTGAGGTACCCTCCCCCCACTCCAGTGCATGAAGTTTCATGCACCGGGCCTCTAGTAGTTCCATAAAAATAGATGGCTTCTGAAATCCCAGAGGAAGATTCCTGGTTTCTTTAACTTGTAAGAGTACTTATTTCAAAAAAATTTCTAATAAAAAATATAAGATATGGAAAACCAAATTACTTGCATCTATATCATTATCAAATTATTTTTAACCTTTTGCACTCGGATGTCGAGTGTGACTCAACACGGTTAGCATTAGAATAAAGGAATCGAGGAAAAAAGCAAGCGAGTGCAAAAGGTTAAAATGGAGAGAATCAACTGAGATGGACACCTTTACTTAGAAAGTATCAGAGGTAGGTGATGAATAATTCTCAACTCCACAGTTTTCACTGTTATATTTTGATTGGTATGCATAATTATAACATCGGAGTTCATTTATAGTCGTATTCATTTCATTATTTCATTTGCCTTTAAGAAAACATTTATTGAGCACCTGCTCTTTGCAGGCACTTCGAAAGTCATTGTGCTTAGTCTCCTATGAGAGGCTGGGGGTAAACGCAGGCATCCTGAATGTCATGGTAAGGTCTGTGGTAAAAATATCCACAGGGCCTGTCAGGCAGTCTCAGGGCCTCCTGGAGTTCAGTGCACCTGAACTCGGACATTCAAAGGGACTTGGAGGTGTGAGGCAGGTAAGAGTTAAGCCATGACAGTGGAAGCATAACCAACGCCTGACTTTGGACAGTGGTATGGATGGAGACAAGGGGATGGAGTTGGGAATTAGTAGGGAGTCAAAACAGGCATGATTTGGTGACTGGTTAGATGTGAGTGCTTCAACAGAAGAAGTCTGGACTTGTGAATTGTGTCTCCTTTGAAACCACATCTAGAGTCATAAGAAGTTGGAACTGTAGTCTAGTGAATTCTAGAGTCATCCCTAAGTTTTATACACTATAGTTACCGTCTATGCAGTTAACATAATTATAGAGGTTTCTAGGTTCCATGCCTTCCCCAGACCACTGTTTTCTCCTAGAAGGCACAATATGGGAAAGGAGACTAGGAGTTCAACAAATTAAGGTGTATCGGCATTGGTGTGCTTAACAACCAGCTCTGGGGTGGGAGTTTCAGGGTCAAGGAAGACGAGAACTCTGATTCCTAGTGTTCCTGTTTTTTGTGGTGTATCTAGTGTTCTCACCATGGTCAGTTTCAAGCTTCCGATGGGATGTCCTTGGACTTGGATTTGGGAAAAATGTGCTCCGTGTCCAGCACATGCTTCCAAGTCCACCTGGGTTGCCACTTAGATGGCCTTACTCACCCCGTGGATCCCCATCTTTGCATATGTAGCTCCTTCAAGAAATTGTGTTATTTATGGACTTGTTCATGTAAACTTACATAATGCGTTTAGGAGCATGGTGACTGTGTTCAAATCTCTGACACTGCAACCTGGGGCAAGTCAGTTGGTTAAGCTTTCTTTCATAGAGTTAATTTGTTCATCTGTAAAATAGAAATAATAAAAGAACCTGGCATGTAGGTGCTGAGAAATGAAATAATATAAGTGTAAAGTCACTTATTCTTATGACTTACACATAGTAAAGCACTCAATCAATGCTCCTTGTATTTATTTTGTGTCTTTACCCCCTGGGGACAGTAACTCAAATGTTAGCTTCCTGTTGTGTAAACTAATGCTTATTTTATTAGTTGTGAATTTCATTCTTTGAAGCTTCAAAGGAGACCAGAAATTCAACAAGTATGCTAAGATTTGGTGGGCCATTCTTGAGTTCACTTTGTCCACAGACTTAGACACGTTAGTGATACCTACTTGGTGCCCTTACAGCTTCCATCTGTATTGACTCAAGTCTTATAATTTGTAGCCTGTCTTTATATACAGCACCTACTTGAATATTTTAGTTGATTTTCTTTGAATCTTTTTCTAACTTATTTTTGCATTGTAAGAAATAGGACTACCTGCCCTAACCGGTTTGACTCAGTGGATAGAGTGTCCCTGCGGACTGAAGGGTCCCGGGTTCGATTCCAGTCAAGGGCATGTACCTTGGTTGCTGGCACATCCCCAGTAGGGGGTGTGCAGGAGGCAGCTGATCAGTGTTTCTCTCTCATAGATGTTTCTAACTCTCTATCCCTCTCCCTTCCTCTCTGTAAAAAATCAATAAAATATATATTATTAAAAAAAAAAAAAAAGAAATAGGACTACCCAAGGAAGTCCTTTTATGTAATAACAGGCTACACATTCAGTTTTGTGGGGTTTTTCCCTAATAATTTACAAAACAATTTTGGACCCTGGTAGCCCATGATATTGATGAGTTCAATGTGGCTTTGACTGTGCATTCTCGGTTAAATTAGAAAAATTCCAATTTTCGCTAATATTAAAGTTGAGTTGGACTGAGTGACACCAGAAACTGTAATGTGCTGAACCAAGAGGCTTTTTCAGTACCGAGAGCACGGTTTGTTCTAAGAACCACCACCTTTATGGACAGCCTCTCCAGTTAGGCCTAGAGTCACATATCTGGGGGTCAGTACACTATCAAATGCACACGGAGCAGAATTTAATTGAAAAATGTCTTTCTATTCACTCACTTGGAAAAGTGTGCACTAATTCATATGTACTAATTCATATACTTGGATGTGAATGAAATGGCATAATCTCTTGGCTAAACGTTGAAGGATTTTGTGGCTCAAAATGTCCAAATTAAAAGTTAAAAGTTAAGTAAAACACACACACACACACACACACACACACACACACACACTAAAAAAAAAAAAACCCCAAACACAACCCTTTGTTTTTTGGGCATTTTTTCCCTGTATGCAAAAATTCAGTTTCCAAAATGTCACCATGTGATTTCTCCTTTGAATCATTCAGATTCTAGCCTGTTGCTCAATATTTTCAGCAAGTATATTTGGGGGCTGGGGCTTGCTGTGTGCTGGGCCTGGATTGGACAAAAACACTCTGTACTCAGAAACAGACCTGGTGCTCTGGTGCTTGCTTTTGACCAGGCCACTGCCTTTCCCCTGCTTCCGAGAGGTCTGTTTGGGTAAGAAGAGTTTGCCTGGTTTTTCTTTCAAAGGAATCAGGGAGCCTTTGGACCAATAATTAATTCTGTAATGTCTTTAGAGTACAGAATTCTTCACCCAGAGCCTGAGTGGAATTCTGTAATCTTCACCCTGGGACCATCCAGTCAGTTGCTCACTGCTCACAAATATAGCTACTAGTTTCCACTGAGAATATCTTTAGTCATTTTAAACAAAGGGCACAGAAGGAAATAATAGGCTTGTACCTCATTTCTCCATCAAGCATTTTCCTGCCCCATGTACTAATCCCCACAGGTATTTGCCATGAAAAAATATTTAATGCTCCATATGCCAACTCCCAAGTGTTATTTCGCATTGTCCAGCCAAACATTCTGTGTTTGCATTGGTATTAGATTGAGCAATTCAGAGACTGGTGGGTACAAATCAGATTATTGTTTAGAGTGTGTGTGTGTGTGTGTGTGTGTGTGTGTGTGTGTGTGGCTTTTGAGAATATTAAAGACAACGTGGGAAGATCTTGAAGTGTTGAGTCAGGTCTTCTTTCAATGAAAAGAGGTGTATAAAACACACCCTGATGATGAGCTGCAATTAACAGTGCATTACTTTCTGGAAAAGACTTCAAGCTGGCTGCCCTGCAGGTCAGAGTCAATAAAGACTGAGTTACTAACAATAGCCTTTCTCTCTCCCTGAAGCCTTGGACTTAACCCTAACTTCATCAGACAAGAGAAGAGAATAAAGCGAACAAAAGGAGTCTTGGAGGTTGACTTGGGCCTAATGCTCAGAGGCCGTAAAAGCTGTCAGAGACTTTGATTGATTGGCTCTCACGCCTTAGTCCCCAGTGCAGAGCACTAATGTTCCAGCCTCTTCTGAGAGGGCTGATGTGCCACCTGGGGTCAGGACAGATCGGCCTGGGGGCTAATGTTTCAGAGGAGGCCAAAGTGCAGTCAATAATTTATACGGAAATTTGTGCTTAGAGTCGCAAGGAAAGCAAGTTTTGACTCCAATTCCAGTCTGTCCACAAAAGAAGTCTGGGTCAAACTTTAGATCATCCGGCTAACATCATTGTGGTGTGTGTTAATAGCACTTAAGACAACTTTAATTGAAGAAGAGAATTAAAATCATTCTGGAATATTTATTTAGCAGTTACGTGGAAACAAATTTCAGGAGTTTCAGAATTGATAGGTGAAATGGGGAAAGGAAAACATCAGCGATTTTGAATTTATTTAAAAAAACACAAAAGTAAATTGCCCCTAGAATGTAAGAACCAGATCAGGTTAAATCATAGTGACTTTGGAAACTATTAAGTGTCTGTGGGGAGAGTCGGCTTACATGCTGTGAAAGTGAGCTCACAGCACTGACAACATGGAGAGAAATGTTAGGTAATATCAAGGACTGGGAGAGATACACGTATCAGAGAGGAATTAGGTTGCACTTAGCCACCTTGAATACTTCTTCATCAGGTTGGCAGAGAAATGTAACCAAAAGGCAGCTTAGGTGGCTGTGTGTGGCTGTATGTGGGAGTGTGTGCATAGAACATCCCTGTGTCTACATAAACACATGCATTTATACACTCAGCATCCAGAAATAGAGCGAAGCAATGACACCCAGCGAGGCTGGTCAATCAATAACCAGCTAAGTTTTGTTCTGCTCCAGCAAAACGAGGCCTTGCTCCAGTAAGTGCTAACAAAGGCCCTTTTCCCTCTGCTCTGCTGAGGAGAGCACTATTAGTCAGGCTTCATTAGGCTTGTTTACAGAAAAGAGCTGGTCTCTAAGCACGTTATTGAAATACTTGTAACTCTGTTGGGCTTTTTCTTCCCTGAAAGATAAGAACTTTGGAATGTGGGGTGGGGGAGGGTGGGAAGGCAGCCTCTGACCATTGTCAAGAAAACTGGCCTGGTGAGATGGGAATTGCAAAGATGAGTTTGCATTTAACCTCATCTGCGTCCCCTGAGCCTGGCTGCGGGGTCTCATTGCTGCCGCCCAGGTGCTGGGGACCTTTCACGTCGCCCTTGGTAATTCAGACAGATGTCAGGCGTTCAGGTCGTTTTGCTGTTCCTGGAAACTTGACTTGAGGGTTTCCTTACCCCGGGCCCCAGGGAGGAGGCTTCAGTGGTTTGGAACTGCATTTCACAGTCAGCGTTGTTACTGAGTGGTGGCCGGAGGAAATGTTTGCTTTTAACAATGGGTATAATTGGAAGGATAACTTTATATTGGTCGAAGTTGGTGTTGCGTGTAGAAATAATAAAAGTCCTTAATGTTGGAATTTACAGCCCTCAGATTCTAAAAGGTACATAGACACAGACAACAGTATGATGGTTAGCAGAGGAAAGGGATTGGGGGGTGATTAAGGATAAAGGGGGCCAAATATATGGTGACGATCATTTGACTTTGGGTGGTGGGCACACAATGCAGTATACAGATCATGTATCATAGAAATGTACACTTGAAACCTTATAACTTATTAACAAAAGTCACCCCAGTAAATTTAATTTTAAAAAATTCTAAAAGGTAGATATGCCACATGCAGTTAGCCTGGTCACCGGGAATGCAGGACAATTAGTGTAGGTGCCTCTATCTGGAAGGAATGCAGGGGGCTGGCTGCTGGCTGTATTCCAGAGTGGGGAATTCTTGGTATTTTGGCACCTTCCATTCCTCAGCTTGTGACCTGGTTTATGGGGGAGTTTCAAAGGCGAGGAAGCCCAAGTCCATTTGCTGAGGGACTCTTTTGTGCCAGGGCCCATGTTAAGTGCTTTACATGTCACACCTTATTTGGTATTGATATTTTCCCTATTTTACAGATGAGGAAACAAGATGGGGGAAGGGGGTCAGAGAGTTTTAGGAGCAGCTTTGAGGTCTTTGGGCCAGGAGAGTGAGTCTCCAGAGCTGTCTCTCAGGCACTCAGGGAGCTCCATTTGATCAGCAATCACTTTTATTCTTTCTTCCTCCCTAGTCCTCAAAGCGAAATTGACTGCAGGCTGAGCTTGATTAGAGGTAATTCCTCCAGCTTTCTTTATTACATTCGGAACCAGAGCCATAATTATGTGGCTTCACTACCTGAGTGTGTGAACTACCTCCCACGCTGCAGCGCTGCTGTGGGGCAAGGCCGCCTCCAGGTGAGAGCAGGGCGGTTTACCAGGGACAGAAACCTCCCTCACCCCATTGCCTTTTATGGTGAGGGCAACGGCTCTGGTTTCTCTGACATCCGCATTCCTTCTTAGATTTGCCAGGATGGTGATTTTCACGTGGCACACAAAATGTACCCCTTTGTGTGGCGTATACGTGCAGAGCCTTCCTATTCTCTCTCTCACACACACCGTTGAGAGAGGCCGCTCCATGTTTTTCAGCCGCTGTGGTAAATTGCTACTTTAAATTTCAGCAAGTGGAATAATAGCAGAGTGATCATCTCCAGTGAATGCCGTTGGCCTTTGTAAAGAATGGCTTGTTTCAGAGGTTCTGCGATTTACGGGGACACAGCTGGTGGCCAGGAGAGCTGTAGGAACGCGTGCTCTCCTGGGCCCGGTAGAGCTAGAGATGAAAAGGGCCCAGAGCTGGCACAAAAGCAAACAAGCACTCTGACTTTAAATAGAGCATCATAATTTATATGAACCAGGTTCTTCAGTTCCAGGGAGATGCAGCGGGAGCAGCTTTTTGATGTGAGTGTAATTGTCAATTGGTTCCCACTGTCCCCTGTACCTCAAGGACTGGGGATGATGAGAAATTACTTTAAAACACGGTCCTGTAATCTTGAGTGATATTACACATGTTTTGACAAGCAATTCGCTGGCACTGAAACCTGAAACTCTGCTAATCTGCCACCTAGATGGATCTCCAGCAGGTCTGTGGAGAGGACTCGGTGATGGAGGAGTAGGGAGGGCTGAAGCCTCCACGTTCCCTTTTCCGAGCCTGCCGCCCTTCCCCGAAGTATATGAGGTTTTTCATTCTTACGTTTTAGTTCCTCTGCATCTTCCATTTTCATTCCTCTCAATAATTACTTTGCCTTCCTGCCTGCTCCTCCCTCCCTCTCTCCTGCCATAGGGAAAGCCTTGGGCCAGGACAGATTGCTGCCTGCGCAGGGAGGTGGGGAGGTGGCGAGTAGCGGTTAAGTGACTTTACAAATGCACAGTATCTTACACCCTTCTTCCCCCCTGCACCCACTAGAGTACTCCCTGTTAGGAAAAGTGGCAAAGGTGAGGAGCTTTTGCCTTAAGGATCATTATTTTCCCCCTGGATTTGCTCTTTTCTTTATCCGTTTTTCATGTTGAAAGTAGCGGCATTGTGGATCCTGGCTATAGAAGTTGTTAGATCCTGTAAATAATATGAAGTGCAGGAAATGACAGGATCGATGATGTGAAAGGCCTGCATTCTTTCAATTGCTTATCTTCATGGCCTGCGAGTCTGGAAGTGCTTCCCTCTCCTTCTGGGGGATCCTGGCTGTGTGCTTTGTGCCAGGACCTCGTGTACATGGGTGTCTCCTAAAAGAACATTCTTTAAAAAATGGCGTGTTAGGAGCAATAACCATGTACTTATCATGGCTCCATAGTATGTTTATTGATTTTGGAGAGAGAGGAAGGGGAAGAGAGAGAGAAACAGTAATTGATCGCTTTCCATATATGTTCTGACCAGGGACGAACCCACAACCTTTTTGGTGCAGGGGGCGACGCTCCAACCAACTAAGCCACGTGGCCAGGGCCCTTTGCCAAACGTTTGAGTGCTTTTATTTAAAGGAAGAAAAAATAACCTCCTGGTGAGCTAATAATTAAAGCTTGTGAGACTGGATTGGGGGGGTGAGTCAATTCTGTTGTAGTTGGCCTTGAACTCTGGTCTACCCGTGAAGAAAGGGAGGAGGAGAATGAGAAATCATTCCGATACTCTTATGTGTCTAAAAGGAGGAGAGGACATGAGGAAGCTGTTGGCCCTAGAAATCAATCATCTAAATTCATCATATTTCAGGTAAACCAATGTGTGCTTGCAAAGGAGCCGGAGAAAATGCAGGTTTAAGACTCTGCACTGGAGGTCAGAGTGGCGCTGTTGCTTGTCTTTGTGCCACCAAGCTTCAAGGAAAGTTTAATCAACAAGAAATGAAACCTCTTTATACAAATATATACCTATACTCCAGACATATACATGTTCAGTTCATGTATTTAAATTGCTCCAGATGTTTGCCTCAGAAGACTGTATTTTTTTTTTTTTCTGCTCTACCCCTTTCCCTTCTGCCTCCTTCCCCTCCTCCACCCTTTATCATTCACTTGAGCATAGCACCTCGTCCTGCTGTATGTTGGCTGAGCGTTGATGGACCACAGCTTGGAAAGCATCCCCTGGGAGGAGCAGGAGGTGGCTTTGATGCGGCCTGGCAGAGTGTCTCTGCCCTGCTGCCCTGGTTGAGGCAAGCTCAGGGGGCTTGTCTTCTTCCCACCATCCACCCTCTCAACACTATCACCTAAACCTGTCCTCCCGCCTGTCCCCAAGTGGGGACCCTGGGTACCTTAGCAGAAACTATTAGAGGAACTACCTAAGCACTGAGGGCTACAGATTATGGTGTGAAAGGTTGCAATATATATCATTTCAACACTAGCCTCAAGCCATCAAGGATAACGTTGCTTTAGGGTGTATATATATGCCTAACTTAAAAGCACATGTTTTTTGTTACCGATCATGTTTAAAATTACTTTCTAAAGATCTATGTGATTTTTTTTTCATTATTCTCTTTGTTCCCCCAAATTCCTATATTGATATCTATGACATCTTGTAACGATGGAACTTGCTAAAACATATGTACTGAGTATGTAAAAGAAGGAAAGCAGTTCTTTCTGCAGTAAGCATGGAGCTCTAATGATGTGTTTTGATTTGATTTTTTAGAAGTTATATCTTAGGCTATCAAAGTTGTTATTTATGTTCAAACTTATATAATACTTGGTCTGTGAAAATACTGTCACCATCTGCATATGTATGTATGGGACAGCATTTTAGTGTTCCCGGTGGTGCTGTATAAAAGCCTGATTTCTGCTCCCTCTTACCCACAAGACTGCTTGTATTTTCTAGAAGTGGGAAAGGATAATGTTACTAAGGAAGCAAGAAAAGAAAGGCAGCGAGAGCTTCTTTTAGCTGACCAGTCAACTGGATATTGACCACCTGTCTTCCTGGGAAAGAAATGGATGGCAGTGAATAAGCGAGAGTCTAGTTTTCCAAGAAGCTCAATGATTTTTCCAAATCAATACAGCTCATCAGGCCTCAGAACAAAGGCTGCAGGGGCGGTGACAGTGATGGAAGTGGCTGTGTGTTCTTTTGTGTATTAAACCGTAAGACCCACGGGGAAACAAGGTTTCTTCAGCCATGTTTTCCTTTCTTTTTTTTCTTTTAAGGCTTAGTCACTGTATTTAGGCGGGGGTGGGGGGGGCGGAGAAGCCTTTCAGATTTTTTATAAAAGGTTTCCATAGATGCTATCTGATGATCAGATTTACTTTTGCAAGAGAAAAGCACATCAAGTAGGAATGAATACCATCTCTTAACATGTAGATTAGAACAGCATTTTGCCACTGCTTTTTGCTTTTTTGGTATTGGTCTAGGATACTTATTTGGGTTAAGGCTTTATTTTATTTTTTCCTTGTTATTTATGGAGAGTGTTTAGGTGAACCAAAAAGAAATGTCTGGGTGCCCAGATTAACCTCTGGCAAATAAAGAATCATAACTATCCTCCCATAAACGAACCTTGTTCCTAATGTCCTGAAAAATAACGCCAAACCTTAATAGGAATGCTGAACTGTCATCTGAGAGGTTATAATTAACGCAGATAGAGTGGTGCCAACATATTCCAGCCGCCGACAGAGAATGTCTATCCTAACCAGCAATTTTTAGCCCTTCAGTCCTTTAATCTTTAAGCTCACTGTGCTTTCATAAAGTAGTACATTAACACCAGAGCAGTGTGTCTCTGGGGTTAATGGCTGGGGTGGCAGCACACTAGGGCATAAAGTGTTTCATTACACTTCCCTTTGTTAGTGCTGCCCTATCTCCCAAGCTCCATTGCCGTACACTGTTTGTTCAGATAAAGCCCAATGTTCAGGGTGACTAATCGCAGCACTGTGTTCCAGATGGTTTGATTACAGGATGTGGTTAAAGTGACTCTTCAAACATTCGGCCCAGCAGTAGGGCTCTTTAAAAAAAAATACTGCATTTTCTGGTCATGTGACAACACTTTCTCGTCCTAATGTTCCATATATACTTGGCATGGGTACTAGGAAAGTCCCTGCGCTTTTTGGCTGTCCGGAATTTCATTGGCAACCTTAGTTGTAAATTTAAAATTTCCCCAAATAATTATAAACTCAGCGTTGTCCTTTGAAGAAAGACCGACCTGAAGGGTGGAAACTCTGAAGCCAGAAAAATGAACAAGAGTACTCCACAGGCCCCGGCTGTTTAAAAAGGACCTGTGTTGGATACAACGGAACCACAAGAACAAGCCATTGGAGGGAGTTCAGTACAAAGGAGTGGTGATAAATCATACCGCGCACAATAGGCGCATTGTATAAAAATATAGGGTAATACGATATCTGAAATATATGAACTTTATCTTGTACTCATGAAACCAGCATTTTGTGGCATTTTAATTGTCACTAATGTTTCTACTGAAAAATATATAAAAGGAAAGAAATGTGTAAACTTTTAAAAAAGGGGTGTGTGGCATAAATGGGTTCTGTTTCATTGTTATTAGAATGGGGTTTCTGTTTTCTGCATGAGTGCACACCAAGTCCATCCAGATGTGCTAGTCTGCATCAGAGTTCAAAAAAGTTATGTCTGATTCCAGATTCGGCATTTGCAATGCTTGGCAGAGAACTTCTGTCGCAGGGATGAGGCACTTGAAAGACTCTGAAATGGTCTTTAAACTGTAATACAAACAGCTATGCTGATCCACTGGGAAATCAGCCATTTGCCCAGTTCTTGAAGAAACATCTTCACAAATACCAGAAACAGTAATTCATAAACCATATTTATAACATCTTTGGAGCCAAATCTCTCCGCAGAGAATTTCTATCATCCATAAGCCAGTGGAAGATTATGCTTATTGAAAAAATATGGGAACAGTGAAAAGAAGTGACTAAAATTCAAATCTAGATTCTCTTCCATCACCACCTGGTAGTTCCTAGGTGCTGAACTAACTCTCTCTCTCTCTCTCTCTCTCTCTCTCTCTCTCTCTCTCTCTCTCTCTCTCTCTCTCTTTCGGTGCTGGGCACTGTGCTCACAGGTGTGCTGGGTGCAGACACTGCTCTTGTTTTCAGGGAGTTGTAGTCTAGTTGGCAGAGACAGGCATACTGTGTGTAAGTGTTAAAGGGACCGTGTATTAGGTTAAGACAGATAGTCTCAATATTGTTTAAATACAGTAAGCGTTTGTTTGCTGCTCACCTCGTAGACTAAGTCAGTATTCCTGTCTGGTTATCCCCAGATGAAGGAGACCCTGCCATCTTCTTGTGGCCTTCAGGGTTGCATAGTCTCCATCCCAGTCAGCCAGAAAGGGGAAGAGATTTGAAGAACATGGATGGGAGATTCTTATGGGCCAGGCCTGGAAGTGACACATGTAGTTGACTCACTTTCCTTTTTTAGAACTGAGGCTCAGCATCACATCTAACTGGCAGGGAGTCTGAGAAGTGGCTGGCTGAGAGAGAACATGGATTCTGTTGAGCGTTCATTGATGAGGGGACTGTATGGAGTGAGTGAGGATGGAGGAGGGAGTGGCCTTGTGTGTGTGTGTGTGTGTGTGTGTGTGTGTGTGTGTGTGTGTGTGTGTGTGTGTTGTGTATGGTCTGTGTGTCACTGGAGAAGATTCAGAAGAGATAACATTTGCCTTTGTCTCCGTTTGCTCCTAATTCATTGGGAACCTTCAGTTTCCCTGGGGATTTGGACTAGGACAGCTTTGAAGTTGTTTTGTTTTTTTTCCCCATGGGAATGGAAAGGGACATACAGAATGGTTGAGGAAACTTGTTGAGGCTGGAGGGGAAAATATGAACTGGAGGTAAAGAGAAAGTCAACATGGTCATTGACCTTGCCTAGGTGAACTAGATGAGGGGTGGACTGTCTCTCCGGGTATCAGAAGGCACAGCGAGGACCACGGTGTTCAGGCAGGTTTTAGGTTAGAACCAGGAACAACTTTTAAACAAGACGGCTGGAGGATAAGAGGTCAGTTATGCGTGGTGTGAGGGATGGAGAAAAGGGGACACACACCCACAAGTATTGGCTTTCTCATCTCATAGCTATGGCATCCTTGGGCTTTGGCCCACCACAGTCCTCTCAGCCTTTAGTACCTTGTAACCTTTAGGTTTCTACACTTACTGTTAACTTTCCCTTCCATGTTACTAATTCAGATTCCCAGAGTAAGTCCCTGTTTGGTTGCCACCGCTTCAGGCACTCATCCCTGGAACAGTCAAGTGAGGCCAGGGTTGGATTACTGGTCTAGGAGCCTCGTTCCCTAAGATTCCCGTCTGAGCAGGGACTGTGGGCAGGACAGGCACTGTGCAAGTCACATCCAGGATCTAGTTTATTGTGATGGATTAAGGGCCCTACTCCCTAAGTGTGGGTAATATGCGAACTATGCTTCCACTTCTGGATTATAGGGTATCCCTGTGTTGGTTCTGTTCTGTCTTTGGGTGGAGTTCTAGCCAAAATGTGATTTGATTCCACAGCACCAGGTAAGTGCCTAGTGTATGCCCTGTAGATGCACAATAAATGCGTAATGGGCCTGACCATCTCTCCGGGACCACTTAACTGCTAAGTATTGGCATGAGGAAATGACAGAACAGTGTGACAATGGACTCCTTCTGAGAGCTCAGGGCTCTTTGACTTGTAGAGGGAAGGGGCTCAGGCTATCGAACACATACCACATTATTAAGTGTCCTGTAAGTAATATGCTTTATGGGGGCAGCAGCTTAGATTCTGTAGCAGTATCTAAGACAAAGCCTTAATACAAAGAAGAAAACCCTGTATGGCGAGCACTCTCAAACCATCCATTGCTCTCTTCTTACTTCATTGGTAATAATCATCAGATAATTTTCAAATAAAAACGTTACAGGGCAGGCATTATTAGAATTTTGAGAAAGACCATGCCCAGTCCCTGGGTGGAAAGAGAGGATGACAAAGCTGGTGGGATACTTGAGAATATAAAGATGAAACGGACTTGCAGAGATTGTCCCTGGAGACTAGCTCATAGGCTAGGGTTTGAAAGAATAAATATGCATTAAAAGAAATATTAAATCGTTTTTGGAATAAATGCATATTTATTTGCAATTTACATAAACATCAAGCCAGAAACATAACTCGGCACAGATTTATAAAATTCAGATTTGTACATTTAAAGGACTAATTTTCATTTGGAGCATTTATTCCTTCAAAAGAAGTGGAGTCAGCTTTATGTGACCATGGGTTACAAAATGTTCAAGATGTCGAGACTTCAGCAGAACCACAAACCATGTACAGCTTTTAGAGCCGAAACACCACCTCTGTACTTGGCCTCTCACAATAGGATGTTGTCTAAACAGAGACTTCCTTACAAAGAAACAATACACTTTGTCGTTTATGAGAAGGGTTCCTTGAGCCTTCATTCCACCCCACAGCAGCAGATCTGGCTGTGCAAACACGTGCGTTCTATAGTCGCACAGGAATTCTGGGCAGATAGAAATACTCTGGCATTGTGAAGTGGCTTGTACATATAAAGAAAAATAGACACAAGCACACATATTTAATTAGCTCTCCGTGATGGAGACTGTTCAAAATCTCCCCAGGAATAGAGCGTTTTAAATAAGGAGGGTAGAGAAATAAAGCTGACCTATTGAGGCCCTTTGAAATTGAAAAAAGACTGTAAAGATTTTTTTTCTCCACCGAGTGCTAATAATACTATTTGTTGTACTTAGATAAGAGGTCTGCTTGTGTGGCTTCTAGAAATGGTATCCGGCGGTGTGAATAGTTGTACAGTGTGGAAGTTGCAACTGAGATTTAGTCTTTGTGACAGCTTTAAATGGTAGACCCGGATAACCAAGGATTTGCTTGTTTGGGATCCCTGCCTTCTCACTGGCCCTCCGTTTTCCTTTGTCCTTTTTGGAGACCAGGAATTCGGTTCTGCGGGTTTGGAGCGGGCTGGTGGGCTGCATGGAGCTGCGCAGGCAGCGTGGGTCGCGGTGGTAAACCAGCACCGTCACGCAGACGAGCTTTCATCACACAGAACGGCCTGCGGTGATCGACAGAGCAGGGTCTTGAGGGCAGCGCTCTGGCCCCGGGCAACCCGGCTGGGCGCACCAGTCCCAGCCTGGCCGGCCAGCCCGCCTCCAGGGCGCAGCCTCCTCCCTCCGGGGCGCTGCTTTATCCGCGGCTGCTGCCTCCCTGCTCCCTGTGGCCGCCCTGGGCCCAGCCAATCAGACGCGAGCGTTCCCAGCAGGCACCGGCCAATCCGCGGCCAGTATTTGCTGGAACCGCGAAACCCTTAGGGGAAAAGCAATAACAAAAGCCTTTCACTGCTGACAAATGTTAAGTGTCTGTGCAGACTTTTCCTGTTTTTAATTTTATTACTGCAAGAATGGAGGGTTTGTTGTTTCTTTCATGTTTCCTTTCAAGCAATTTTAATTATACATTTGTGCTACATCAGGGACTCTGGAACGCAGTGATTCAGCCTATTGCATCTAAAGCTGAAATGCAGTAACCTTCTGGCAATACAGATATATTCCTGTACTGTAAATATAGCTGACATGCTAAAGAATTTTAAGCAGCTGTAAAGGTCTTTGACACCACACACAGTGCCCCAGAGAGCACATGATGTGAAAACCAGCTCTGTCTTCCCCTTGGCCTGCTCTCCCGCCCACTCCCTTTTCCTGAAGGGATGTGCTCATAAAGAATCCTTTCCTCCAATTGTTGTCTTGTGCAAATTTTGACCAAATGCCTAATTACCATTGATTCCCATCCCAATGTGAATGTTATACTCGATGGTGTTTTTTAAAAACCATTCCTGAGGGGCTTAGAGTGGAATCAACTGTCATCTGAGGAAATGCTTGCTTTGCCTCATGCTAGCTTTTCCCTCCCCTGCTAGACTATTGCTACAGTGAGTAAATTCAGCTGTTACCTAAGTAATAGCAACATAGACCATATGGGAAGCAATTTTTAAATCTCTTTTTGAGGTTTCTGAAAGGAATCATTCCTTTCCCCTACTTGAGTCCCAACCATTCAAATATTTTACCTGGTGTTAAAATGCTCCCAAGGAAATGAGTCTTACCTTGTGAGGTATTCCTTACCCATAAAGGAGTTCAATATAGGTTTTTTTGTAAAATTCAAAATGGCAGTGAACAAGTGAGCAAACCAGCTAGAAATAGACTTTGAGTAATGTCCCTTTGTTTTTCTAAGAAAGCGTGGGGGGAGATGGGGTAGGTACAGAAAAGAAAACAAAGGCTCACTTAAATATTTTATTTCTTTACCCTAATATTTTATGTATGCCTCAACATCTAGGTCCTTGTAATATATGCTTCAAAGGAGTGATTTTTAAAAAATGGCTCTTGTCCTCTAGTGAAATAAAGAGGATGTTATATTTTGTTTCCCTGTGACATTTGGTATACTAAGTGCACTTAAGTTTCGTGATTCACAGATGCAGTGCTAAATTAAATCGTCTGTCTGCAAAGCAGTTGGGAAAAGCAAAATGGCTTGCAGGAAACAAGTGTGCTGGTTTGAGGTTTTTTTCTAATCTTCTGTGGCAAATGCTTACTAAAGTTGACTCTAAAGATAAGCCCAAGAGCAAACCTATTGTGCACATTTATTTTCTTAAGAGGCCTATTTTAGGAGTCTTTAATATGAAACAAGACCAAACAGTGAAACAGATACTGCACCAAGGCTGATTCTTGTCTCACAAAGCCAGAGAGGGGAGGATTAGGAACGATAAATCATCTGATTGTCTGTTATCTGGACTCCATGCCCCCTGCTTCCCTGCTGTATACCTATATTTGTGCACCCACATAATTTTTTTCAGTAAAAATCGCCATTATTTTATATTGTTGAATTAGAAACAAAACCGATTTCTTTCAGTCACCTTCTGGTTTAAGCATTGGTAACTGGCATTTAGTTTTTGTTGGCTGCTTGCCAAACGAAAGCAATTATGTGTAATAATAGAAAAATTAAGAGGTGAGTGTTGCTATTTTACAGCAGGACATGGCAAAGACCATTTCCTTCTGTCAGCAGTATCTTGATTACACTCTCACACACAGCCTTACCCTTTTGTACTGCATGCGCATGAGTACACACACACACACACACACACACACACACACACACAATTTCCTGTGGGTTTTCATTTGGGGTCACTGAAACCAAAAAGAGGAAGAATGCAAACCACAGCTTTTGAAAGCAAATGAGAATAGAACTTTGCTGGTAAAGCAGTAGTAGTAATAATAATAATAAAAATAAACGAACTGTAACTAGAGTAATCTGTGCTAACCAGGGTCCTCCTTCATTCCCCACTCTGCAGGTGTCCTAGTGGTTAATGTCACGTGGAGGAACAAAACCTACGTAGGGACCCTCCTGGACTGCACCAAGCACGACTGGGCCCCTCCCAGGTATGCCCAGAGCCGTTTGTTTCAGGCTCTGTTTTCTCTCCTCTTTCCTCTCCTTCCTCCGTCCTCTCTTTGCAAGGAAACTAGAGAGAGAGATGAATAATACATAAAAGTCTGCCTGTAATTGAAACCAAGCATAAGGGAAATGAGCAATTCAGGATTGAACACAGTAAAATGCAGATGCTGGATTTCTTTTCTGCCAGGAGATTGCTACTCCCTGCCCCTACTCTCTTCTTTGTTTTCTTCTTTTCTCAAAATGGGAATTTGAACTGGATTTGAAGCTGGCTACCTGAGCCGTTTTTCTTTGGTTTTCGGAGGGAGAATATAAGCCATTGGTAGCCTGCTCTTTTGCAGGTGTTGAAATTGTCAGTGAAAGAATAGGGTGTCTTTTCCTTATCTGGGCCCAGCCCTAAAGCTGCTGGGGTGTTGGCTGCATTGTGTACTTGGTGATCTCACCTGGCTCTTTGGGGCTGCTCATTTTGACGTCTGTTCCTTGCTTCCCTAGGTTCTGTGAGTCACCCACAAGCGACCTGGAGATGAGAGGGGGCCGGGGCCGAGGGAAGAGAGCGAGGTCTGCCGCAGCCGCCCCGGGCTCAGAAGCCAGCTTCACGGAGTCCAGAGGGCTGCAGAGCAAGAACAGAGGGGGCGCCAATGGGAAAGGGAGGCGGGGCAGCCTCAATGCCAGCGGGCGAAGGACACCCCCGAATTGTGCCGCCGAGGACATCAAAGCGAGCCCCTCCTCCAGCAACAAAAGGAAAAACAAGCCTCCGATGGAGCTGGACCTGAACTCCAGCTCCGAGGACAATAAGCCCGGGAAGCGTGTCCGCACCAATTCCAGAAGCACTCCCACCACCCCGCAAGGGAAACCAGAGACTACTTTTTTGGACCAAGGCTGCTCCTCGCCAGTGTTAATCGATTGTCCTCACCCAAACTGCAACAAAAAGTACAAGCACATCAACGGCCTGAGGTACCACCAGGCGCATGCACACTTAGACCCAGAGAACAAGCTGGAGTTTGAGCCTGACAGCGAGGACAAGATCTCGGACTGCGAGGAGGCCATGAGTAACGTGGCACTCGAGTGCGGGGAGCCAAGCACAAGCGTATCAGCTTATGACCAGGGGAAGGCGCCCGCGTCCCCTGGCTCGGGGAACCCCCCTGGGACCCCCAAAGGAAAGAGGGAGCTGATGAGCAATGGGCCAGGTTCTGTTATCGGATCTAAAGCTGGGAAGAATTCCGGCAAAAAGAAGGGCCTTAACAATGAACTGAGCAGCCTCCCGGTCATCTCCAACATGACGGCCACATTGGACAGTTGTTCGGCCGACGGCAGTCTGGCCGCCGAAATGCCCAAACTGGAAGCTGAAGGATTAATTGACAAGAAAAATTTGGGAGATAAAGAAAAGGGCAAAAAAGCCAACAATTGCAAAATGGACAAAAACCTCTCCAAACTGAAAACTGCCCGGCCCATCGCCCCGGCCCCGGCCCCCACCCCCCCGCAACTGATCGCCATCCCCACGGCAGCCTTCACCAACACCACGACGGGGACGATCCCCGGACTGCCCTCCCTCACCACCACCGTTGTGCAGGCCACACCAAAGAGTCCTCCGTTAAAGCCCATTCAGCCAAAGCCCACCATTATGGGGGAGCCCATCACCGTGAACCCAGCTCTTGTGTCGCTCAAAGACAAAAAGAAAAAGGAGAAGCGGAAGCTCAAGGACAAGGAAGGGAAAGAGACGGGCAGCCCGAAAATGGATGCGAAGCTGGGCAAACTGGAGGACGCCAAGGGGGGCGGGAAAGACTTGTCTGGGCATTTCTTAAAGGACCATCTCAGCAAGAACGAAGTGCTGGCCAATGGGTTGTCAGAATCTCAAGAGAGCCGCATGGCCAGCATCAAAGCGGAGGCTGACAAGGTGTACACATTCACAGACAACGCTCCCAGCCCTTCCATCGGGAGCGCCTCAAGGATGGACTGCAACACCTTGGTGAACGGGCAGGCGCCCATGGCCCCGCTGCACGTGCTCACGCAGAACGGGGCAGAGAATTCTGCGGCCAAGACCAGCAGCCCTGCCTACTCGGACATCTCTGATGCTGCCGATGATGGTGGTTCGGACAGCAGGTCGGAGGGCATGAGGTCAAAAGCCAGTTCCCCGTCAGATATCATTTCCAGTAAGGACGGTGTTGTGAAAGGGCATTCTTCAACGACAGCACAGTCATCTCAAATGAAAGAGTCCCATTCTCCCTATTACCACGGCTACGATCCTTACTATTCGCCAAGTTACATGCACCCTGGGCAGGTCGGCGCCCCTGCAGCTGGGAATGGTGGGAGCACGCAGGGCATGAAGATCAAGAAGGAGTCCGAAGAAGACGCGGAAAAGAAAGACAAGGCAGAGCAGCTAGATGCCAAGAGAGTGGACCATCCCTCAGCATCCCTACAGCCTCAGCACCAGTCGGTTATCACCCAGAGGCACCCTGCCCTGGCTCAGTCCCTTTATTATGGCCAGTATGCCTATGGGCTCTATATGGACCAGAAGTCTCTGATGGCCACCAGCCCTGCCTACAGACAGCAGTATGAGAAATACTATGAGGACCAGAGGCTGGCAGAGCAGAAAATGGCCCAGACTGGGAGAGGAGACTGTGAACGGAAAAATGAGCTCCCCTTGAAAGAGCTGGGCAAGGAGGACAGTAAACAGAAAAACGTGCCATCGGCCACAATCTCAAAAGCTCCCTCTACTCCGGAGCCTAGCAAAAACCATTCTAAACTAGGGCCGTCAGTGCCTAATAAAACTGAGGAGACAGGTAAATCGCAGCTTCTCTCCAATCACCAGCAGCAGCTTCAGGCCGACAGCTTCAAAGCTAAGCAGATGGAAAACCACCAGCTTATTAAAGAGGCTGTAGAAATGAAATCTGTCATGGACTCTATGAAGCAGACAGGTGTAGACCCAACCTCCAGATTTAAACAAGTAAGATTGTGGAGCATGGCCCCCACAGGGAGAGAGCAGGCTGAGACTTGCGCACACATGTCTGGGCTTGGTGGCTAGGACTTCTTGACAGGAAATAAACCAGAGGGTTCATTAGGGTTGATTCCTCTTCTTTTGAAAAATACCTTAAAAGACTGTCTCAGGAGTTACTGTGTACCTCTGAAATGTACATCATTCACAGTTTCCTACAACAAACTGTGGACATGTGCTTTCCGTGGTCCGTGATGCTGTTGACTAACTGAATCTGACGTGGTCCCTTGATTTCTTACCGCGTCCAAAGTGAGGGAATTCTGCCACAAGGCCATTGAGTTTCCTTCTGACTTAACGTCTGATCTCTAAAATACTTGTTTTTCTACATTCCAAATTTCTGTTGGCATCTTTTAGGAATGTTAAAACTGGGTTCCTAAATTCACATTTCCCAACTCAACTTTTTAGTGAAACTTGGGACCCAGATGTCTTTCACATGGCACCTGGGATACCTGGGTTTCGGTTTTGCACCTGTGTTACGTGCCCCAACGTGGAGCTCAGTGCTGGTCGCCTGTGAGGAGAGAGAGGAGGTCTGGGTAGATGTTCCTCGGGCAGTCATCCCAGAGCCCTGCAGCCTGAGGTTACACGTGCAAACACCTGGAAGTCGGTCCCGTGAAAGCACACACGTGCTAGCACTTTCTGTCATGGTTCCGACATCCTGACTGCCTTCAGTTCCCTGAGTGTCCATTCTGGAATTTCCCAGCATCCCCCACCTCCACCACTCCCACACTTAGAAGTCCTTGATGAATCAGAGCAACAAAATTCTTTCTTCACATTCATTTCTGTTCAAAAGTCGGACCTTAGGCCCAACCTTGAATGTTCACTTAGGACCTAAATTCCCAGGGGGGTGATCATGAATGGGATGGGGGTCACAAAGGCCATTTAGGGCCCGAATCTCCCCCCGACCCCCACCCCCACCCCCAGGCCTGACTCAGGCTGTGGCTTCCCAGGGCTGTTAGAAGGGCGCGATTTTTAGAATGGGGTTATAAATGGCTTTGTTTTCTAATAGAAAAACCATAATGTGTACTATTAATTTGAAGTTTTGTTATGATTAAGATATTAGCACATAATGAGATATGAGCCAATATAGTAAGCTTCAGCTGTGGGTGAAGAAAATGTATTAGGAAACCAAGAGTGTTTTTCCCCCTAAATGATATTAATTGCTATGGTAATTATTTGGATTTACTATTATTAGCTTGAGTTGGAATTTTAAAAATTCTTTTTGCCTATGTGAGATATTAAAAGGAAAATGGGAGTTAGATTAAATACGTGTAAGGATGTTATTTAATGTAGAGAAATGACCTAAGTTTGAAGCCCATCCCCACACCTGGGCAGCGGGTGACCCTGGTGTCCCTTGGAACTTTAAAGGCTTTGCTTTTGTCGTCTGCAGAAGTGCTCAGTACTAATGCCTACCCCAGACATTATTCTGTGTAGGAGGGAAAGCTCTGTGCAGTGCTAGTACATGAATAAATGTTAACTTGCAATAGTAATAGTGTTGTCATGATGATTCATGGTTTCTTTGAAAAAAAATCGAAATTTTAAAACAAATCTTTTTCTAAAAAATCAGGATCCAGATTCAAGGACGTGGCATCATTACGTATACCAGCCCAAATACCTGGATCAGCAAAAGTCAGAAGACCTTGATAGAGAAAAGAAATTAAGGGAGGACAGTCCCAGGAAGACTCCCAATAAAGAGAGTGGCCTGTCCGGCCTCCCGGTATCATTAACCAGCATTAAAGAGGAGCCCAAAGAGGCCAAGCGCCCTGACTCTCAGTCCCTGGAGGAAAGCAAGCTGAAAAGTGATGATCGAAAGACTCCCGTGAACTGGAAGGACTCTCGGGGAACAAGAGTGGCTGTGTCCTCACCCCTGAGTCAGCATCAGTCCTACATACAGTACTTGCATGCTTATCCTTACCCACAGATGTATGACCCCAGCCACCCTGCATACCGGGCTGTTTCTCCCGTCCTAATGCACAGTTACCCTGGTACGTGTTGTGGGTTCTAAAACTCTATTGGAGGGAAGAGGCTGTGTTCGAATCTTAGCTATTAAAAACTCAGGATAAATTAGATGCTTCAAGAGTGACATTTGTTTTGCTTATTTTTATGCTGCTTAAAGTCCCAAAGATGAAACTGATTTAATATAAGAGTTCTTTAAGATGTCAAGAGTCCTCGGCTATTGTTTCCATCGTCTCGGATAGGCTGCCATAGCTGTTAGACTGACAGATACTTTATTGCCTGTGAAAATATTCTAAGCACTTACTGTCATAATCATTATAGTTACTGTTCCTTTCACTTAAGCGGACACATAAATGTATGAAATGGCTGTAAGCTCAATTCTGTTTATAACCTCCGTTCATCAGGATGAATTAACTGGGAGAAGAAAATTGAAGGACCTAGATACAGTGTAACAATGATGTAGCCCATTCTTAACGTAATCCCCTATTTTAAGGTCTATGACTCTTATCCCAAATTCATGTAATCTAAATGGTTTTCTTTTTCTTTTAAGATGTAGCTCATAACTTGACGTGGCATTTGTTGTTTATCTGCAGGGGCCTATCTCTCTCCAGGATTTCATTATCCTGTTTATGGGAAGATGTCTGGGAGAGACGAGGCTGAGAAAGTCAATACCAGCCCCAGCATCAACACGAAAACGACCACTGAATCTAAAGCACTGGATTTGCTCCAGCAGCACGCCAGCCAATACCGCAGCAAGTCCCCTGCTGTAAGCCGCCTTTTGTTCTCATTTAAAAGTCCTGGGTTTTGGGGGGAGGAAAAGGGGCATACTAGAGAACAGTCTTGAAATATAAATGGTTTTGGAACCCAGCTGTGATTTCTGGATGCTGTTTTATCCAGATACATAAAGAGTGGAATGTTCAAAAGTAAGATGGTTTCACATGAGGAAAAAAAAAAATTGTTAAAGCGTATACGGTGGTCACAAGCTTTTCTATTGCAAAACCTATACTTTGCCTTTCCAGGAGGATGCATGTTAGGTGGACATTTAAATTCATAGGATCCATCTTTTGGTGCAAAATATTTGTGATGCAAGATATTTGGATGCACTTGCATGCCAGAGTGAGTCACTTGGCTCAGGCGTGGTGGCTGCATCTGTTCTTTTTTGGCCTTGACTCATCGTCATGTCCCTACAACTCGCTGAAGTAATGCAGACGTGTGTCCTTGTGAAAGATGGCTCTCCCGACACCCTGCCTCCCCGGCCCCCGCCCAAAAAGACTGTTCTGAAGGGAGACAAAAGAGAGGATGTGGTTGCTCTTGGCGAGAAAGAGAGGTTTGGAATAAAGTAAAATACAGCATCTGTGATGTGAATGAGTCCACCAGAGACTCGAAAGAGACTAGAAAAGATGATTTATGAATCTTTGTCTGTGAGTACTACTTCTAGTGCAAAGATTTTTCTCAAGTGAGAAAAAGAATTTTAGTGAAAGAGTGGTTAAGCTCTGGTGAATAAAAATGTATCAAAAAATACATGAACCTTAACCAAACTGTAATCTGGGAGAATAGAGCTTCTTCTGAGTGTACTGAAATGGGAGATTCTGGAATGCTTTTGGAGACCTAGGGCAATGATTTGCTGTACCTGATAGAGGCATGTAATGGAATGCATTTTTCAATGGAACAAAACAGACAAAGATATTTAAAATTACAAGATAGATTCCCACCCACAAAATGTGAATGAAGTAAAAAGGTAATCAGAAAACTTGACCTTGAAGAAATTTCTTATAACTACTTCTTTTCCTTGACCCCATATTTACAAGTTGTTTCTGGCCAGGCCAGTGTGGCTCAGTGGTTGAGTGTTGACCTATGGACCAGGAGGTCACCATTCAATTCCCGACCAGGGCACATGCTCAGGTTGTGGGCTCAATCCCAGTGCGGGGAGGCAGGAGGCAGCCGATCTAAGATTCTGTCTCAACCATCATTGATATTTCTCTCTCTCTCTCTCTCCCTTCCTTTCTGAAATCAATAAGAATATATTAATAAAAATAAAAGTTGTTTCTGGGAAGAAATTGAGTAGATTCTTAATCTAAAATATGGGTAAATAGAGAAGTCATTTGAGGAGATTATTGGTTCCCCTTATGGGTGGACCAGTTCTTTAGTGTTAACTTAATTCCAATGGAAACTGAAGCTTTTTTGACTTGGTCTTCAACTAATAAGTAATTTTAAGTATCTGTGTATTTGCTTTTTAATCATTAACATATATTGCTGAAAGGACAAAGGTGGTACTCCCACTGCTTTTTTGCAGAGGACTAATGGGATAATCTCTCTCTTCTGTTGCAGCCGGTGGAGAAGGCTACAGCTGAGCGGGAACGGGAAGCAGAGAGGGAGAGGGATCGCCACTCCCCCTTCAGCCAGCGGCACCTGCACACGCATCATCACACCCATGTAGGCATGGGTTACCCGCTAATCCCTGGTCAATACGACCCTTTTCAAGGTCAGCAGCTCTATCGTTGTGCCTTTCTTCATTCCGCTTTGGAAAGCAGTTGCCCAAACTGCCTTTCATGTCTTAAAGATATTGAGCTATGAGTTAAGGTTAGCTCTGGGGAGGGTTTTCAACATGTACTTGTTAGTATTTCCTAGTAGCAAAACTAAGGCTAACCCACACCTTTGTATTCTGCTAAGACACAGAATGGCTACCACTTAATAATTGTCACTTGTTGATGTTATCAGCGGCTTGCTGTTATCTCGCAGGCTAAGGGTGGCGGCCAGTGTCTGGGGCACTGACTATAGCAATCAGAAGATCAGATAGCTACTGGAGGGAGTTGTGGAAGCAGGGGGCACAGTGGGAGGCTTCGTGAAATTGTCCTGATTTCTGCAGGCCTTTTAAGTTGCTCTTTTCTCATGGAAGTAACAGAAGTAACATGGTCACTTTTTATGACTTCATTCAGGGACTCTCCACAGCCCTTCACTGCTGTGACTGTTTCACTAAAGATGGAGAAACATTTTTTTTTTTTTTTTTTTTTTACTATGTTTTTATTGATTTTCTAAGAGAGAGAGAGATAGAAACATCCATGTCAGAGCGGAACATCGATCGACAGCCTCCTGCACGCTCTCTACTGGGGAACGAGCCCGTAACCCGGGCATGTGCCCTGACCAGGAGTCGAACTGGGGACCTCTCAGTGCACAGAATGACGCCCAACCAACTGAGCCACATTTTACCAGGATAGAGAAACGTCTTTTAAAAAGCCATAGAATTAACAGGAGGGAGCCTTGAACTCATGGTGCTGTAGTTGAGCATGTGCCATTTGTCCTAACTCTGTCACCTCCCAGCAGATGGGCCATGGCACCAGCTCTCCCAATAGATCACCTGGGGGATCTTGCTGTCTTCGCTCTGGCTGCCACAAAATACCACAGTCTCTCTGGCTTTAAACAACAGGGATTTATCTCCTCATAGTTCTGGAGGCTGGAAGTCTGCGATCAGGGTGCCAGCATGGTCAGTTTCTGGTGGAAGCTCTTCCTGGCTTGTAGGCGACGGTCATCATGCAGTGTGCTCATCTGACCTGTTCACTGTGCTGGAGGGTTGAAGGGGGGGCGGGGGAAAGTGAGAGAGAGTGTTGTTCTCTGATGTCTCTTCTTATAAGGACACAGATCCTGTTGGATCAGGGCCCCACCCTTATGAACTCATTTAATTTTAATTACTTCCTTGTAGGGTCCTATCTCCAAATATAGTCACATTGGGGATATGACTTCCCATCAGGAATATTGGAGGGACACAATTCAGTCCATAGCTAGTGCTTGCCAAGTTGCCTCTTACTCTGCTGTGGGAATACAAGATGATATGTTTGCAAGTGCTTCCAAAAGTGGGAAGAGCTCTACACTTGTGAAAGGGTCATTTTAAATTATTCAACTCATGTTACTTGGTGTCAACTAGGGTGTTAAAAAAAGAACATAAAGGACATAGAAGGAGAGAGTGATCTTCCCTAGGTTTGTTCCCTCTACTTTGTCCGAAATTGTTTTCTATAGAATTGAAAAGAATTTTCTGTTGGCGTCTGCATGACATTTGGAGTTATTACGTTCTCTGACTGTTGCCTTTCTCGTGCATGGTAAAAGTTAAGGCTATTTCTGAGTTTGGTTCACTGATTCCATGTACCTTTGGGATGCATTGTGTTCAATCACTGGGGAAAAATGTTAACGTGATAAGTTATTAGGAAAGTATTGTATTCTAAGCAAATAGCATGTCATTTCTGTAATTCACTGTGACTTTTGCTTCCTGTTGTTACCTGGTGGCCATTATCTCTCCTGAGCTTCCTATTCAGGAATGCGTGCAAACCGTTTAGCACCATGCAGAGCCAGATAGATGGAATGCTATATTCTCTTTGGATAGCTATTAAGAAAACCTCAGAGTATTGGTTAGGCCAAAGCGGCTTGCAATCTGTCCTTGCTGCATGAAACATTTCATGTGTGTGTTCAGGAAAAGACATACCACTGCTGCTGGGTCTGCAGCCCTTTACCACTGGCCTGTGTCTACTTGTATCTTTCTGAATGTCTCAGAACCCTGCGTTTTCCCCCACTAGGCTTGACCTCTGCCGCCCTCGTTGCCTCTCAGCAGGTGGCTGCCCAGGCATCTGCATCAGGAATGTTTCCTGCACAAAGAAGGTAACTATTCTTTACATTTTTGAATCAGTTTTTTAGGTAGAGACATTTCAATGGGTGGGAGGAAGCAAGAACAGGCATTTTAGACCAAAAACTTAGGTCCTGAGGGTTTTCTATTGTTGTATTGAATGTGCTTTTATGCCACTATGCTTCACATGCAGCTTCTATTCCACAATCCTCATTCTATAGCTGTAATGTAGATCCGTACTTAACTGATCCGTTGTTTAAACAGTTGCGTAGTTTCTAGGGTTATCCTCAGAGCTCTGATAAAATAATTCACTACAACTCCCTTTGTGTTACTATGTTTAAAAATAAAGTTGCAAATGGAGAAATTTATTTTCATAATGTTAAAGGTAATGTTTGTTCTTTATTTTTAATTACCCCCAAGTGTTTTTTAAAAGGGGAAGAATACATTTTTACAATGTATATCATTACCCTGTGTTCATTCACTTTCTATGGAATTGAATTCCATGAATTAAATAGAACTAAAATAAGCCTATCAATCTCATGCTTTTCATATTTTCAAATGTGGATAGAACCCTGTGCTAAGGTTGTCTTTTCTTTTGCAGAGAATAACAAGATTGGAAATGTACGTTGTCATGTGACTGGATCACATGGGGAAGCGCTTTATACAGACATCAGTTCCATGGTGTTAATTTGAAATGCCTTAATGGCAGGCAAAAACCAGTCATTTCATTTTTGTAAATTACAGATTTTATCACAGAGTAACAAATGTTGCTGTAATTAAACTTCTGTTTTATATATATATACGTATACATATATGTATATATACATATATATATATTCTTTACTTTTTGTATCAGTAACCAGGCTCGCACACACAGGGTCTGCTGCCAAGTTGCAAACCACTCAGTAAAGGAAATAAAAAATGTATCTGTCATGTTGGAAAGTGTTAGCCACAAAAGGCTGCTTACTTTTTTTTCCTTTCCCTTTGAATTGTAAATAACTAATGTTATGTATCAGTGTGCCTGAACCTTGCATATCCTTCAGATATTTCCCGTAAGCCCCTCAGAAAGGCTAACTGTGATGATGACACTTGGTACAATTTAGACGTCTATTTGGTGGCTCCTGTTAAAGACGCATCAGTGTAAAATGTTCCTGTAGTCACTGTTTGTACTTGTGTATTGTGGAAAAAATACTTTTGGAAGGCATGGGGTTGCCAGTACCACAAAAACTGTGTTGTACATAATGTAAAGATTAAAATGGGGACATAATGAGCATCTGTGAATAATGAGGTGTCATTTTTTGATAATCTTGAATGGCAAATAACCCAATAGCCTGCATACCAGAGACATCTGTGATTGTTCTATTACTTGAATAGTCCTGCAGTCCCCCCCTTTTTTTTTAATGTTTACAATTATCCAGTTTTAGAAGAGAGAGACTTTAACGCCATTGCCTGGTTACTTGTTTTATGCTGTAATCTAGTTTATTTTATGTAAAATGTATATTGAATGCTTTCCTTTTTTATACCTGCCTTAAATAATTTGGCAATCAGAATTAAAAAGTTTTTTTTTTTATAATGGCTTCTTGTCTGTGTCATGTTATTGCCAGCTGGCTGATTGATGGTGATTCTAATTTTCAAAGAAAGGTTTCCTAATGTTATGAATGTCTGATGCATTAAAATATGATATATAGATAATAACTTTTCTTATATGATACACAGGTATAATAGCCAAATAGTATATTTCATTCAGTGGATATATGCATATTTGCTGGATATTTACACTGAACATGGAGTATAATGTTACTGCAAATAGGTACATACATGTTTCTTCGGTATAGAATGATATTATGGAGGTATAAATCTGTGACATATGGTCAGTATAAAGTGTGTAAAAAGTCAGCTAGCCATTTATTTGACTTGTCATTAAATTGTTTTACTAGCATATTTTATGCCAAATATACAGAATTAACTCCTCTCTTCCTCTCTCCCTCCTTCCCTCCCTCCCTCCCTTTGAATAAAAAGTTGTTTAGACCTACTTCATCTCAGGCCTTGCAAGGTGCTGGGGTATAGCAGTAAGCAAAGCAGATGGAAATTCCTGCCCTCTTAGAGTTTTCATTTTCTAGTAGGTGGGGTAAACATAATACAATATATGAGTAATGTGCAGAGCACATCAGGTCAAATAAAATCTTTCATTCAATTTCTTTTTGTTATAACATTGATTAGGTGCTATAGGAACTTAACTCTTATTTATATCAATTAGGCAATGGTAAAATTGTCCTTATATGTCATTGGCTTAAAATCAGAGAACCTATTATTGATGTTAAGTGAGGACTTGACTATATATTAGATGGTTGGTAGACGCTGTGGAGAAAAATAAAGCATGGGAGTGGGAGTTTGTAACCGCAAGTAGTGATCCGGGAGGCCTCCCTGAAGGAGGTGAGGAAGAGGTCCATGCGCACATCTAGGGGCGAAGCACTGCAGGGAGATGGAATGCGAGAGCAAAGGCGTGAAAGTAGCATGTGCTCCCTGTGCTTGGACTGGTTGATTTCAAGGTTTCATTTCAGCTGTAAGTTTTTATGATTTTACTATAATTGCTAATGACAGTTTTACCACTTGGTTTTCCAAAAAGTTCTTTAAGTTGACAAAATGTGTCTTGGTATAATTTGCTTAGTTCCCTACTTAGAGGCCCGTGCTTCACAAGTGAATAGATGTTTGCAATAAGAAAGGAATACTTCCGCCGCTGGTGGGAAGCCACCGTGAACTGTCGCGTTTGCTGTGCGCCTTCTGGGTCTAGTCTGTGTTCTCAGTAAATTTCACTAGGCAGATCCTTCTCCCAGTCTTCCGTTTGTTTTTCTTTTGAATTTCGTCCATTTGTCACTTATAAAGCTATTGTTTATGGTGTTTATTGCTACACATAAGAGTTTTTCACATACTTTCATCATTTTTTTAAGTTATCAAATTTTTTCAGTTCTTGCATCACATCCAGCTGTGTCCTTGAAGACTTGATGTAATGGGCCTTATCCCAGTTAAACAAGTATGTTTCCTCTGTTCAGCATATGGTTAAAGTATGTCTGTTGGTTGCCTAAATGCTGCTCGGGTTCTGGAACCGACCAAACCATTCAATGGTTGAAACACAGGAGCCAGAGCCAAGGTCAATTACATCTCCCCCAGCTGAATTACCAAGTTCCCTGGTGTCCAGGAAGTCCGGTGGACTCCTGATCACTTTTCTGCTTTGAACAAACATATGGAAGCCAATCTTGCCTTTCAGCTGCAAAATGACTGCTTGTATGCTCATTACATCCCAGGCTTATAATCATTTCTAGTGGGTGCCTGACGAGATAGGGTATAAATAGGGGCATCAGACCATGCTTAACCCTGCTGCTGTCATAAACAAGAGTGCTGATAAATACAGAGAGAGACGTGACCAAAAGAAGAGTGCAATTGGAATACTCTCTCCTCCTAGGCTTTTACTGGAACATTATTCATAACTGGTTTACATTAATCACTGAATGAAGTTTTGTTTCTTCCCCTCACTGTTCCAGTGTTGTTTTTGCTGATGACAACATGAATTGCCAAAGGCCAGAGCTTGTTTCTATTATGTGTGCCATTTCTCTAGCTGAGTCCGTAGTACCTGAATAGTAAATTAAAGGTTCCCAAGAGACAAGCACGCTTGGCTCCATTATGTTACTATGATGAATCTGCCATTAATACTGTTCTAATTGTTTTACTTTTATAGACATAAAATCAGTCCCCTTAGCGACTAATAATAGGATTTATTGATTTTACTAAACATTGTTCATTGCAGGCCTGCTCATATCACCTTATCCTGAACACGTGCAAAGAGCCTGCAGTGCCGCTACGTGCAAATCAACTTCATGGGGACAGGAGGCTGAGGAGTTGTTTACAGCTGTGGTCCCAGCGAGTACAGAGTATTAAAAACAAGGTAATAGGCACCATATAGAACCATTTGCTCCTAAAGTAGGATCGCTGATGGCTTCTTCGTGGAAACTTACCATTAATGTTCCGCCCAGGTCACTAAGGCAGCAGCGTAACTGGCTGGCCTTCCACATTCACACAGGCCCTGGCCTGATTTAGTGTGGTTTCAGCCCAAGAGTCTGAGAGTAACCAGAATGAATAGCTCTGATTGATTACAGGACAAAACAGCAGTTTAAATGATAATTGCTGGCCATTTCATTCCCTCCCCGACTCTGAAAAAGAGACAAGACAGGCAAAGCCATTTATTATTGTTTTGTCACTAACCACTGCCATCCACTCCCTGCTTCCTGCAGGAGCCCGAGTCACGCACGCTGTTTGCTTTTGATAAACTTTAGGGGAGAAAACACAGTGTAGCCACTGTGAGAGGTGCTTTGGTCATGAATTTTTTTTTTTTAATTTCTTAATAAAATCACTCTCTAAAGCAGAGAAAGATGAATTATAGTAATGCCAACCTCTCCACTGCTGACATTTTAGACCAGAAAATTCTTTTTTGGGGGTGGAGGTGGGTGTGATCCTGTGTATTGTGGGAGGTCCTACCCACCAGATGCCAGTAGCAACTGCTAACCCACCCCCCACTCCAACTTGTGACCACCAACTGGTCCTGAAACTCAGATCTGCTGCCTGGCCTCTGGCCCACAGATAAAAGGCTAACTTCCCTTGTTCTTTGTTGCATTAGAACAAGGATGTGAACCTTTATTTCTGCCAACAGCCATGTGGATATTTATAACATCATTCGAGGGCCATAAAAAAATTATCAACTTAAAAATGAGCCTGCTATATTTGGTGAAGCATTTAATTAACCCCTAATGCCTTGGCAGGGCCAGATTAAATGATTTCATGGGCATATGGCCCGAGGGCCGGGCATTCCCCACCCCTGCTCTAGAAAATATAAAGCTCACCAATGGCTGCTGGTAATCCCATGAAATCATAGTGGAGATGCTCATTTTCCAAAATGGATAAAGCTGGACCAGATCTAGCTTTTTAAGGAGAATTGATGGTCCAGATTTTAACATACTAATTAATACTTTTTGTAGGTTGAAAATGAATTCAACCTAAAAATCATGTCAGAGGGCTGAATTCAGCTCACAGTGCATCAATTAGTAAGATACGTTTTATATATGTTGTTAAAAATCTTCACCCAGGCTCTCTAAAATGCATTTTATTTTTCCCTGGAAAGAAGGCTTTCAAGTTGGAAAACCTGGGAAAAGGTCGTTTGTAAGTGAGCTGCTGGGATGGAACTCAGATTTCCTTCCTGCTGGGAGAGCCATTCAGGAATAACCTTGGGAACGTCTAGATGCTCCATCTATTTCAGTGAAGGTGTTTTCTTCCCTTAGACATTGGAACATACAGTGAAAGGAGACATGACAGACTGGAGATTCAGAGCAGACTTGAGCACAGGCACTGGCACGGCTCATGCGTGTGCGCAGGTTCAGGATCCAGGCTTCTGGTCCCATCATCCTGCTCTGCAGGGTGGAGCAGAACTCGGTGCCTTTGTGGACGTAAGAAACGTCCAAACCTGTGGAGAATTTTCGTAAGAGTTAACGAGCCAATCTGACCACATATGCCTGGAGGATAACAGTTTTGCAGCTTCTTTTATTAATTTAAAATTGAGGGAAGTAAGGCAGATTACAAGGAGGTGGGAGGAAGCAAGGCGAGGGTTGGATTATAGGCTAGCTAACGTAATTGTGTGTGCTCTCCTGGGGTTGGTTACTTCTGAAGCATTTCGAAGGTGTGTTACCCTAGATGCACTGAAACAATGGACAGACCTGGCTTAAGGCAAAGATAAGCCTTTTGCTAAAGAAGTTATATGCCTGGGGGGTGACTGCCCGCCATGACCCGACCAGTTAGCAATGTATGATCAGTCACCCTGTGAGGGTACTTTCCTTAGGACCCCTTTTCTGTGCACCTGTGCACACCTGAGTATGTCTCCAGCTAAGCCTGGGCAAGGCCTCACAACCTTCTCAGCTCCGCTCTCCAGGCAGCTACTGAAAAGAGATCAAGGTTGACTTGCAAAATAAAGCCTGGTTGGTATCCAAAAAAGAAACAATTCTTGACGAATGGAATCACAACCCTTATTTCTCTTCCAAACATCAGAATCTCCTCATTTTCAAGCCAGGAGACTTAACATGGCACTATTTTCTCACTATTGGAAATTTTAGGTTATTTTGTTTACCTTCAGCATTTTAAAACAATTTATTCCTTTAGTCAGGAAAATTGGGGAACAGGAATATTAATTGATTCATCTTTCTACTGATTTATGGAGGTGTTTTCTTTTTCTTTTTTTGCTTCCTTATCACAGCCCCTCTTAATCCCTGTCCCCCTCTTATGAGGATCCCTGTTTAAATTTGGCCAACCCAGATAATTCAGGGTAATCTCTTCATTTCAGGGTCTGCTGATTAACAATCTTAATTCCATCTGCAATCTTAATTTGCCTTTGCTAGGTAACCTAATATATTCACAGGGATAGGAGTGGACATCTTTGGTCATTATTCTGCCACCATACCATCCAATAAAATTTTCTGCCTGGGTAGTAGTAATCACACAATAATAATAGCAGCTAGCATTTATATAGTATTTATTATGCACTAGACACTGTTCCTAAACCCTTCACATAATTCTCATAATCCAATTACTCTTCCCGTTTTAGAACAGAGAAAACAGGCACAGAGGTGAAGTAGTTTTCTGAGTTCCAGATGCTCTGTAAGTGACAGGGGCAGGCTTCTAACCCCTGTGCCATCCTGTCTCAGGAAGAGGCTATAAACTCCTAGGTAATGAACAGCCCTAGCCAGCTTTCCTTTGCTAAAGTATTTGTTACCGTAAGAGGGGCACAGGAGTAAATATACTAGGTGTACTGGTTAATAATGTGGATTTTTTTCACTAGATGGAGTTACACATATGTTGATTTATATGCGATTTGCTATGTATGCTATTTTGTTGTTAATATCTATGATGTTAACACCTTTGCTGAAGGTGTTAACATCATAGATATATTTACACTTAAAAATGTCAAATTTGCCCTGACCGGTTTGGCTCAGTGGATAGAGCGTCGACCTGCGGACTCAAGGGTCCCAGGTTCGATTCCGGTCAAGGGCATGTACCTTGGTTGCGGGCACATCCCCAGTAGGGGGTGTGCAAGAGGCAGCTGATCGATGTTTCTCTCTCATTGATGTTTCTAACTCTCTATCCTCTCTCTCTTCCTCTCTGTAAAAAATCAATAAAATATATTAAAAAAAAAAATGTCGAATTTTGTGCCAAAAAAAGAGCATTGTGGGAAGTTTTAATTCATTACTTTGTTTTGAAGAAAAGTGCTGCTGAAAGTTATCATATACTTCGGGAAGCTTATGGTGAACATGCTCCATCTCAAGATACTTGTGAACGCTGGTTTAAATGCTTTAAAAGTGATGATTTTGATGTGAAAGACAAAGAACGTCCAGGTCAACTGAAAAAGTTTGAAGACCGACAATTACAAGCATTATTGGATGAAGATGAATGTCAAACTCAAAAAAAACTTGCAGAAAGATTAAATGTTGCTCAGCAAACAATTTCCGATTGTTTACAAGCAATAGGAAAGATTTTAAAGGAAGGAAAATGGGTGCCGCATCAACTGAACGAAAGACAAATGGAAAACCGAAAAGTCATCAGTAAAATGTTGCTTCAATGGCAGGAAAGTTTTTTTTTGCATCAAATTGTGACTGGTGATGAAAAGTGGATTTATTTTGAAAATCCCAAACGCACAAAATCATGGGTTGATCCAGGTCAGCCATCAACATTGACTGCAAGGCCAAATCGCTTCGGAAAGAAGACAATGCTCTGCATTTGGTGGGATCAGGAAGGTGTGGTGTATTATGAGCTTCTAAAGCCAGGTGAAACCGTTAATACTGATCGCTACCGACAACAAATAATCAATGTGAACCACACTTTGATCGTAAAACGACCAGAATGTGCCAGAAGACATGGTAAAGTAATTTTGCTTCATGATAACGCACCATCACACACTTCAAAACCAGTTAAAGACACGTTAAAAGATCTTGCCTGGGAAGTATTAACACACCCGCTGTATTCACCAGACCTTGCTTCTTCAGATTACCACTTGTTCCAATCTATGGCACACGCACTTTCTGAGCAGCACTTCAAAGCATACGAAGAAGTGGAAAATTGGGTCTCTGAATGGTTTGCCTCAAAACAAGAAAAGTTCTATTGGGACGGTATCCACAAATTACCTAAAGATGGGGGAAATGTGTAGCTAGTGATGGACATTACTCTGAATAAAGCACTTTTGATGTTTCTCTTGAAATTATCGTGTTTTCTTTGATTACAAAATCCACATTATTAACTGGTACACCTAGTAGTTTGTGTGTATAGTTTTTGTGAGGCAAATCCCCCGTGTAGCCTTTCCTGGAGCTGGGCATCAACCCAGACCCAGGGAACTGAGAGCAGGAGAAGTTGCTGGAAGATTTACAACCCAGGCATGTGACCTGACCGGGAATCAAACCGTGACCTTCTGATTCATGGGTCAATGCTCAACCACTGAGCTACACGGGCCAGGCTACTCTGCAATACTCTTGACTTTGTCCTCATCTTTGTCCCTCATGTTATGGCCACAGAGGTTCCAGGAGCCCCATCCAGAGACCTCACTGTCTGTGGGACAGGGCTGAGTCTTTCTGTGTCTCTCTCTTAGGAGGGAAGAGACCTTTCTTGGAGACCTCTGGTGGACATCCCCTCATGTCTTCTAGGCCAGAGCAGGTGACATCTCACTCCTGAACCTCATGGACAGGAGGATGAGACAGCCGGGACTTCCCCAGGCTAAGGGAGATGAGACTGTCCTGGACCTTGCATGGGAGGGGGTCATGGCTTAGAACCAGGGTTCTGTTAGGGAGGAAGAAGGGGCAGGATGAATGTTTTATTATCTGAGACTAAACCTTGAGGCCAGTGGGACTTGGGAAGTTCTCCTGGGTGCTCCCCACTTGTCCTGAGGTGGAAGTGTGCATACAGGGTGGGGTGTGGGTGGGAGGCAGGCAGTTATTTGCACTTAGAACTCAGAGAGCAACAGTAACAGATTCTGAGAATCTGGAGATTGGGCAGGAAGAATGGGGGTGGGGAGGCACTCTCCTTGAGGAAGAGAAACCAGGCTCTAGCCGGGGTCACTGAGTTAGTCACAGAGGCTTTGAGGTGAGGAAGAGCCTAGACTGGGTCTCTGAGAGCAGCCTTGCTGTGCTGGAAGGAGGGGAGTAGGTGGAGACTCCCAGGGGCTTCGGGGGCGGGAGGACACAATCCTCTTTGCTTTTGCCCGCCCCTCTCCTCCCAGAGAGCAGAGCAGTGGGTGGGGAAGAAGATGAGGGATGGCCCGGGTACCCCCCTCCACCCACCTTCCCGTGCTCCAGTGTGCACAGGACTAACCTGTGTGCAGGGGGATGGAAACTCAGTGGCCCGAGTAGTGGTTCCTGACTTGAACAGGGGTGGTCTCCGGCCCCACCCAGCAGGTCTAGGGACTGAAACACTTGGGGTGGGATTCAGTTCCTTCCAAAGGAATTTTGAAAGAGGCCAAATTCATTCAGTAAACATTCCCAAGTGCTTACTAAGGGCCTGGTGTTTCCTAGGGACAGAGTGACCAGACTGTGTGCTCACAGCTCCTCTGACTGAGTGGGCCAGCCCTGCCCTCTGCGGCTCAGCCGGGTCCCATAGAGCTGAGCGAAGCAGAACCCTGCACACCCGTTGTTGATGGGGAAGATCTGAAGTACAGACAGGCACTCCCTTTGGGGACCCTGTGACTAAAGCTTGTAAACCTTCAGGCCTGATGTGCCTGGCCTCAGAAATCGCAGGTGCCTGTGTAGCGGCCGCCTCTACACCCGCAGCGTTCCCTTGGTGATAAGATCCTACATAGACAAGAAAAGATGGATTTTATGGTAACAGTTTGGTGATCAGACTGTCTCACTGTCTCTTGTCAGGGCTCCCTGCCCCCACACAGGGTCTGAGGAGGGAGTGGGCCGCTCCGAAGCTCAGCCATCACGGGCCACTGCGGAGTGGCAGATGTGCCCAGAGGTAGAAAGCTCCGGAGACTCATTTCAGCCCCTTGCCTGGATTCTGTCTAGTATCTGAGTGAGCAGCAGAGTCAGAGGCAAAAGCATGTTCCAGCCCAGGGGAGGCCCGGTGCCCCTCCGTGGCCCGCCTGGAAGTGGTTGCTCTCGAGAGTCCCCGCGCTGAGCAGTGTAGCTTCTGGAAACCCCAGGTGACAGTCTCGGGCCCAGACATGCTCCTGTGACTGCCTCTGGTGAGTGAAGCACGCTGAGGCGATGGTGACCAAGCGGCCTCCAATTTCACCGCCAGGGGAACTATCCCACAGGACAGAAAGCTCACAGATTTAAGATGCACAAATGACACAGTTGATGGAAGCATTTTAAACTGAAGCATAGAGTTAGAAGCCAGTGGCAAGAAATGGAGTAGAATAACAGCACACTTAGTTGGGGTACAAGCAAGTGAAAGCCACACCACTTGAACTCTGTTACACATGTTCATTTGTCTATTTCTCTCTGTGCTGCATCAGCCTTCCCTGCTGATGGTGAGGTTTCGAGGGCCAGAGATGAGGGTGAGGAAGATGGAAGGTGCCTGGTATCAGCTCATGCTCGCTCATTGGAGAGCCTGGCCAGGAGCTGGAGCGGTAGCCTGGTGAGCAGCTCTGGGCTTTATTTGCATGTCCAGGACACACGGCAGTTGGGGCTTGGCTGAGCATCACTAATGAGTGAGTGGCTGAAGTAAGATCTCATGGATATTGAGAACTTTGTGTCCTCATGTATATTTATTAGATAATGAATATTCAGTGCTTCATGTGTCTCTTGTATACTTAGTGAGCCATGAATATTTAGTATTTACTTGATTCTCCCGTTCCTTTCTCTCTAGGTCCACACATGTATGCTCTACTTGCTTTATCTGTCTACCATATCTCCCAGGTAAATAATTTAATGATCTATGCTTAACACATCTAATGATTTGCATCAATCTTGTTTGTTTTCTTGTCTTCTGTGCTAGAACTGATTACTCTCAATGTGTCAAATGCACCCTGCATGAAGTCCAAGAGATGGATGTGTGTTTTGGGGTAGAGAGGTGACATATTACTAGGGTTTTATAAGCTATTGTTAGAACTTTATTTTTACTCTGAAGAGGATCAAGAAGCTGTCCATTTAGATGAGCCTAAAATATGTATGGAAGATTTTAGGAAAGGCAGGAGGTAGGAAACACTGTAAAAGCAGGTGCCAGCAGATTCTTTGTAGAGAGAAGTAGTTTAAAAGGTGCTGAGGATATGAGATATGGGTTACTGGGGGGAATGATAGTAATTTCACGTGTTTGCTTATTAGGTATTTTGACCTTGTCATGGTGGCAAAGGGAAAGAATGGGTGGGATGAGCCTGCCACAATGGTGTGAAGGGGCGCTGAGCACAGAGTGGACAGGAGTCAGCTTAGAGAACAGACACAGCCAGCTCTGGAAGGAAGTTTAATGGGAGAAATTTGCAAGGTGGGAGGAGATAAAGTAGTATCTTTAAGATTGAAAGGCACCACTGCTTTCATAATAATTCAGTCTTTGTGATAAGCTTGACTTGCCTCCCAAAAAGATCCTATTTCAATCATTCCTTGCATATTTCCTTTTGGCCATTTGAATGGATTTTGAGAGATACAATACTATGTACTTTACCCCCATTTTTATGATTTGCATTAGCTGGGGCAGAAGACTAGCATATTTGCTACTTTGATAAAAGTATTTCTAGTGTTTGTTTATAAAGCAAAAGAGTATAGCAATTTCAATTGTATATAATCCTATAAAGTTCATTTAAGCTCTACTGAAAAAAAGTCATTTAAAAATGTTCTTGTGGAATATAATTGGTTTCACTTTTTGAGGAGCCTCTCTTGTTAAAAAGAATTTGACGATTATTTCTTTCTCATGTTCCTATAACACAGAACTCACAGATGCTTGTTTATTTTTAAACTAGAGGCCTGGTGCACGAAATTCATGTACGGGGGGTGTGTCCCTCAGCCCAGCCTGCATCCTCTCCAATCTGGGACTCCTACTGGGATCGGGCCTAAACGAGCAGTCGGACATCCCTCTCACAATCCAGGACTGCTGGCTCCCAACTGCTCGCCTGCCTGCCTTCCTGATTGCCCCAACCGCTTCTGCCTGCCAGCCTGATCACCCCCTAACCACTCCCCTACCAGCCTGATTGATGCCTAACTGCTCCCCTGCAGGCCTGCCCCTCACAAGTGCTCTGCCCTGCAGGCCTGGGTCCCCCCCAATTGCCCTTCCCTTCAGGCCCAGTCGCCCCCAACTTCCCTCCTCTGCCGGCCTGGTCACCCCTAACTGCCCTTCCCTGCAGGCTTGATCGCCCCCAACTGCCCTCCCTTGCAGGCCTGGTCCCTCCCAACTGCCCTCCCCTGCTGGCCATCTTGTGGTGGCCATCTTGTGTCCACATGGGGGCAACCATCTTTGACCACATGGGGGCAGCCATCTTGTGTGTTGGAGTGATGGTCAATTTGCATATTACTCTTTTATTAGATAGGATTGAAGAATATGTTTCTTAAAAACTGTATAAAACTTATGAAATTAGTTTACTATTAATACTTCTGAAAAGTAAAATTAATACATGAAAATGTAAAAGTAAATTTATTTTTATTTGTAATGAAACATTGCTTGACCAGCACATGTGGTATTTTATAGCCATAGATATACCTGGGCATATTGGTTAGCCACATGGAAAAAAAAAGTAACATGGAATCCAACATAGACCCTTAAAAATAAAATAATTTCTAGAAGAATTAAACATTCAGTGACAGTATCATAGTACTACAAGAAAACAATGATAATTTATTTATATTCTTGGAGTGGGAGTGATGTGTCTTGTATGTGGCATCAAATCAGAAGTCATAAGGGAAAAGATAAATAATTTGATTACATTGTAAATTTTCAAGCTGCATTTGGGGAGTAACATCATAAAATCAAACTACAAGAAACTAGGGGAAATATTTGAAAAATATACCTCAGGCAAAGGGACAATTTTTATACTCAAATTATTTTTTAAAAGCGTTGAACCAGCAATCTCATAGAAAAGCGACACAAAGGATATAAAGAACTAGTTAACAGAAAAGGGGAACAAGGACTGATATAAATATGGAAAGGAGGTCATATAGTGAATTAAAAGAACAAGGGATTAGTTTTTACCCCTTAGTGTGACAAAGGTTATTAAATGTTGATGAGGGTCTGGGCCAAAGTACTACACTGTTAGTAAGAAATATGTTAGAGGCAAATTTGGTACTGTTTGCCCGAAGTATAAATGCACAAAATAATATTCCTTTTTAGGAATTTAGCCTACAGCCAGGCTAAATTGCACAAAGACACCGTACAAAAATGTTCACTACATCATTTTAAACTACCAAAAGTTACACTGTCCATCAATATGGTCCAGTAATGGTAGAGCCACAATGAACTGCTTTGAAAAAGATAAAATTAGCCTTTATGTATTCACATGCTACAGTGGCCACAATATACTGTGGTTTTGTGTTTTTTTTAAATATAGTTTTATTGATTTCAGAGAGGAAGGGAGAGATAGAAACATCAATGATGAGAGAGAATCATTGATCAGTTTTCCTCTTACATGCTCCCTACTAGGGATTGAGCCCACAACCTGGGCATGTGCCCTTGACTGGAATCAAACCTGGGACCCTTCAGTTCGCAGCCAACACTCTATCCACTGAGCCAAACCAGCCAGGACCACAGCATATTGTTAACAAATGAATTTGCTGGCTATTATGTATAGGAGTACAATCTTATATCTGTAAGTACATATTTATATACGAATGTCTGGGTGGGTTGTATGTTTGTGTTCATATATGTGTGTGTTTGTGCAGTATATTTGCATTTGGATAGAAAACCTGGAAAGTAAGCCTCTCTAATTGTTAACTGTGGTTACCTAGGATGAATGGGAAGTGGAGAGAAGTGGCCTATAGGAGGAAGGACTTATATTCTTAATTAGTATAATTGTGAACTGTTTGCTATGAATTTAATTTTACAATGTTTATCCTTTGCTGTTTGCAAATATTTTATTTTAGCATAACATCACATGCATACTTGTACAAGCTTAAAGAGGAAAGTGCTCAAATGGAGTAGCAAACAATTAAATGCCTTTATTAATAACTAGGTGCCCAGTGCACAAATTCATGCACCTTGAAAGGAACTGTGGGCCACGAGGTTGCAGTGGGCACAGGGGCAGTTCTCAGCCCACCCTCTGTGCCCCTGCCCAGCCCCTCCTGCTGCAGCCCCCAGTTCCCTCTCTGCCGGCAGCTTCTGCCGCCTCTCCCACGTGCTGACAGTGTGGAGTGATTGGGGCTAGCACCAGCAATGGGTGCGAGTGGGAGCAGTGGTGGCTGCTGCCCCATTCGCCCCTCAGGAGCAGGGGGAGGTGGAGAAGCCCTCAGGGGTGATCAGGGTCGGCAGCCGCCACTCACACCCACTGACAGTGCCGAGCGATGGGGACCAGTGCCAGGTGCTGGCAGCCAGCAGTTGGCAGCGGGTGCAAGCAAGGCCAGCACTGGCAGCAGGTACAAGTGCCAGGTGGAACCATGACATGCGGGAGCAAAGAATTTTCAGTAACCACCAGAGGCTTGCCCCAATGACAGCAACCAGCGCCCCACCTTGGTCTGGAGCCCCCACTCACCTGCTCTACCATCCCACTGCAGCCAACACTCACCATGTTCCACACTCTGCCGCCTGCTACCAATGCCTGCCATGTTCTGCGCATTCCCCCTGGTGGTCAGTGCACATCATGGAGACTGGTTGTTCGGTTGTTCCACCGTTTGGTCTATTTGTATATTAGGGTTTTATATATATAGACTAGAGGCCCGGTGCATGAAATTCATGCACTCAGGGGGGGTCCCCCAGCCTGGCCTGTGCCCTCTCACAGTGTGGGAGCCCCACGATTGATCGCCCCAAAGAGGTAGGCCCCGCCCACCCATCCAGGGCTCCTCAATGGACTGCCCCAAAGAAGTAGGCCAGAGCCAGGGGTCCCGCTTCCGCACCACGCAGAGCCACAGGATCCAGCCGTGGGACCTCCAGCGTTGCTGTGCCGCACACACAGTGTCAAGCCCCCACCTACCCGCACGATCCCGCTGCGCATGCAGCCTCCTGGTGATCACTCGTTACTGCATGAGGGCATCATGGCATGAGGGCATCACAACCATTAGCATATTAGCTCTTTATTATATAGGATAGGTTAAGTACCCTCCTACCATACTTAATATCACAGAGTTAAAAATAGAACATATCGATTGTGAAGAAGTCTATACGAAGTTCTTTTAATAGAGGTTCCATCTCATTTTGAAATAATATAGTTTTATCATTTTAAGAAACCCAGCTGTGATGGGCAGTTAGAAGGAAGGAGAGCTCATCTACATTCTGGCTGCCATTTGGGAAAAGGTAGTGGAGAACCCTGGGAGACAGAGGACATACCATGGCTTAGATGTTTGGCAAGAAATGAATTTAGTGAGGAGGAGCTAAGGTTAGTTAATGCCTAGAGTAAGAGAAAGGCTCCCTTTTCTATTTTTTCCTGCTTAGCATCTAGGGACAGGCAGTAACTAATGGGACCAAGAACTGTAAGCCTGCTTATAACTCCAAAAGTAAAACAATTATATTTCCATCTCATATACTCATGTATTTCTTTGTCAGTAGAGGCAAACCTGCATTTTACATATTTTGCATTTGCCTGTAATGTCTTTACTCATCCTTTCATTTCAAGCTTTCTCAATTATCTATAATATATATATATATATATATATATATATATATATATGAGAATAAAAATTAGTTTCTGTATGAAATTCAAGTTGATCATCTATTTCTTTTAATAGTTAAGTTTACCTCATTTTTACTTATTGCTATGAATATATTTGTTTTGTCATTTTATGTTACCTTTCTTTTTGCTTATTTTAACATTCTAATTCTTGTGGTATTTGGGAAGGTTTGTATTTTTGTATAAATATTTTATACAACTCTTTTGTAACTTTATACAAAGGCTACTTCATACTGAGACTTCTGTATGCAGAGCCTACCATTATATAACTATCCCAGTTACCATCACCAGTGACAAAATGAGCTTATGTTCTGTTCTTTCTCCCTGTACTCACCCTCCTTGAGCTTTAGTATTATTTTTTTTATTGTCACCTTTTTAGTGCTAATTATGTTTTCACTCCAACACTTGTTTTGTTAATATTAAATAACTTTCTTTTATCTTCACCGGTTTTCTAGCTCCTATCTTCTTTCAATTTTTACTTTATTATTTTTATAAAACATGTTATATAAAAATATTTTCCATACATAAAACTTGTAAATGACTTGAATTTTTTGCCTAGTAACTCAGAGGATTATTTTTTAATAATAAAATCCCCATAACTTTATTAGTATATGTATCAATGTTGGTTTAATTTTTAAATTCTGGTTTAATTTTCCTTGATATATTGATATGCCTTTTGAATATGTAGATATAAGTCCTCATTTTTTTTTCAGAACAGTTTTATTACTGATTATTTAAAAATACTTGCTCTGTTAGATTTTCCCATCTAGAGGATTCCAATTATATACTATGTTGGATAACCTTTGATTTTTAGATAAATTTTGTCTTTTTAAAAATTCTTTAAAAATTTTTCTTTATTTCTCTCATTTTATTAGCTTATTTCATTTCTATTTTTAATATTCCTTTTTGGTTTTTCTGCTGTTTCTATTTTCTCCTTCACTCCTTCCATTCTTTTTTGATTATTTATTTCCTAAATTCTGCCAGCACATATTTTACCCATCCATGGGTGTTTGATCTCCTCTGCTCTGCATTCATATATATTTTTATTTATAATCTTTCTTTTTTTTTAATCTTTATTGTTTAGATTATTACAGTTGTTCCTCTTTTTTCTCCCCATAGCTCCCATCCACCTGGTTCCCACCCCACCCCATGCCATTACCCCCCACCTCACTGTCCTCATCCATAGGTGTACGATTTTTGTCCAGTCTCTTCCTGCATCCCCCACACCTCTTTCCCCTCAAGGATTGTCAATTCACTCCCTTTCTAAGCCCCTGATTCTATTATATTCACCAGATTATTCTATTCATCAGATTTTTTATTCACTTGATTTTTAGATTCACTTGTTGATGATATGTATTTGTTGTTCATAAATTTTAACTTCACCTTTTTCTTCTTCCTCCTCTTCTTAAAGAATACCTTTCAGCATGTCATATAATACTGGTTTGGAGGTGATGAACTCCTTTAGCTTTTTCTTATCTGTGAAGCTCTTTATCTGACCTTAAATTCTGAATGATAGCTTTGCTGGGTAGAGTAATCTTGGTTGTAGGTTCTTGCTATTCATCACTTAGAATATTTCTTGCCACTCCCATCTGACCTGCATAGTTTCTGTTGAGAAATCAGCTGACAATTGTATGGGTGCTCCCTTGTAGGTAAGTAACTGTTTTTCTCTTGCTGCTTTTAAGATTCTCTCTTTGTCTTTTGCTCTTGGCATTTTAATTATGATGTGTCTTGATGTGGTCCTCTTTGGATTCCTTTTGTTTGGGGTTCTCTGTGCTTTCTGGACTTGTAAGTCTATTTCTTTCACCAGGTGGGGGAAGTTTTCTGTCATTATTTCTTCAAAAAGATTTTCAGTATCTTGCTCTCTCTCTTCTTCTGGTACCCCCATAATTAGGATGTTGGTACATTTGAAGTTGTCCCAGAGGCTCCTTACACTATCTTCATATTTTTGGATTCTTTTTTCTTTTTGCTTTTCTGGTTGGGTGTTTTTTGCTTCTTTGTATTTCAAATTTTTGACCTGATCCTTGCGATCCTCTAGTCTGCTGTTGGATCTTTGTATATTATTTTTTTATTTCAGTCAGTGTATGCCTAATTTCTAGGTGGTCCTTTTTCATATCCTCGAGGGTCTCACTAAATTTATCAGCCTTTTCTAGAAAATTCTTGAAAAACCTTATAACCGTGGTTTTGAACTCTATATCCAGTAGTTTGCTTTCCTCCATTTCTTTCATTTGTGACCTGTTTCTTTGTCTCCGCATTTTGGCTGCTTCCCTGAGTTGATAGAGTGGCTTTGTGTGCTAGGTGTCCTATAGGGCCCAGTGGCTCAGCCTCCCCAGTTACCTGAGGTGGACACTCTTGGTGCACCCCTTTGTGGGCTGTGTGCACAGTCTTGTTATAGTTAAGCCTTGATTGTTGTTGGAATCACTGGGAGGAATTGACCTCCAGGCCAATTGGCTGTGAGGATCAGCTGTATCTACGCTGGGAGAACTTCTGTGCTGGATACACCCTTATGAGGCAAGACTTGCTTTAGTGGGGCTTTGGTGCTCACTGAATCTGCCCCCTGAGTGTGTCCCTTATGGGTCTGAGGAGTTGTAATCTGGATGGTCCCACTCTGACCCCTGGGTACACTGGCTCTTGGATCTCCAAGGCGGTGTTAATTTAGCCTCTGCCTGAGGCTACCCAGCAGGAGCTACGGAGAGATCTGCAGATTCCTCTTCTTTGTTAGGGTTTTGGAGGTGCCCAGATGAGGCCCAGCTGTGAAGCAATGCAAGCTGCTGTGGGGCCTTGGGCCTTCTTTTGGATGTTCTGGGTCTCTCTGACTCAGCTGCAGTTTGTTAGGTAATTTTAGATTTCAAAGGACCAGGCTGTTCATATGCAAACACCTCTGTGCACAGCTTGGGTGGGGCGGGGTCTCAGGGCAGAGCAAACATCAATGGCTTCCTGTCAGCCCTGCCTTAAGAGGCCCCCGGGTCTCAGTGTCCCGCGGTAATTGCTGCAAGCACCTCTGAAGGAAAGCCGCCCTCGAGTTCCACCTGATGCCAGACAGTCCAGTTTCTCCCCGTATGAGTCTGGGTCCCCAGAGTCTTGCCCGGAACTGGAGTTTAGAGCAGTCGGGAGCTTGTGTCTCCCTCCAGCTTGAAAAAGCCAGCCGCGTACTCAGTTGCCAGCCCTCTCCGCGCGTGCGCCTCCGTACCTCTGCACTTTACTTCTGCAGCTCCTCTGAGTCTCAGTGTGCTTTTCTCTTCCCTTCTAAAAGTAGAATTTCCACTTATCCAGCCTTCCTGTGTTTCTGGATGATGTTTGTTTTGTCTTTTAATTGTAGTTTTGAAGTGGTTGTGCAAGGCAGCAAGTTCAGGTATTTACCTATGCCGCCATCTTGGTTTCTCTCAAAAGTGTAATCTTTCTTTATGGAGATAATTTATTATTATATTTTTAATATCACAGTAAAATTTGTAATGAAAAATTTCATCTACTGTATGGCAATATTTTTCTGAGTTTTTTTTAATCTGTTGCTAAATTTTGATGCTTTAATTTTTTAAAATAATTTTGTGCTGATTATGTTTTGCTGTGTTAATTGGGTTACATTTTCCTGGACCACTTATTTATAGAATATTTTGTTAGGGGTGGGAAGTAGGGCAAGAGGAAATTCTAGGCTTTGTAACTCAAGATTCCTTTGCCGCCTTAGAGACATTTTGTTTCAATACATTATCTCTGTGTTGTCTTCTTAGTGGATCCCTTTCATTCTAGGTGTATTAGGGCTATGTATCTATATAAAATTAATATTATATATTTCAAATTCATACTTTTAATCTTGTTCTTTGTTAATACTCAATGTTTTTCTGCTTTCAGTTTCCTTATCTTACCATTATTCTATAGCTGCAGGACTTATTGATAAACTAGTGCCCCAGTGCACAGATTCACGCACATTGAAAGGAAATTAATTAGAAGGTGGCCAGTGGGGCGGGACTGGGCTAGACAGGCCAGACATGCCCTGGAGCCAACCTTTTGCTGTCCCTCTCCGGCCAGCCGTACCTAAGGCAGCATCATGGCTCGCAGGGTGTCTGTGGAGTGAGCAGCGTTCCTCCGCCGGTGGGATCCCTTGGTCTGGCCTGTGGGGATCAGGCAGAAACCAGCTATCCGACATCCCCTGAGGGGTCCTAGATTGTGAGAGGGTGGTTAAAGACAATTAAAGAACATTTTGAAGATTTTTAATTCATGAAACTATTTTTGTTCAGTTGACGCACATCAGAATTGGGCTCCTGCCTCTCTGGTTCTGGGGTGCATTGCCTGAGAACTGCAGCTGCCAACTCACCACCGCTCATCAGTTCCTGTGTTGAGCGTCTGCCCCTGGTGGTCATTGTGCATCATAGCTACCAGTTGGATGGTCAGACAGTTGCTTAGCCTTTTATATATATACTAGAGGCCCATTGCACGATATTCGTGCAAGAATAGGCCTTCCTTCCCCTGGCTTCACTCCCAGCCGCCTGGGAGCCGGCAAGTCCCTGCTCCCTGACCACTTGGGAGCCCACACATCCCCACTCCCAGGCCGCCCGGGAGCCGGCACCTCCTCGCCCTCGGACCGCCCAGAGCAAGGAGCTGGCACCTCCTCGCTCCCAGGCCGCCCGGAGCTGGCAAGTCCTTGCTTCTGTCTGGAGCACCACTCCAGTAGCTCCCTCTGCTGCCCTCCTTCCCCTCATAGCAGGCTTCACTCTGCCTGAATATGCAAACTAACCTCCATCTTTGTTGGGTTAATTTGCATATTCACTCTGATTGGCTGTGAGTGTAGTGGAGTGATGGTTAATTTGCATGTTTCTCTTTTATTAGGTAAGATAGGTTTTTTTAAAAACGACTTGCCTTGAAATACAATTCCTTCTATCTTCAAGGACAAAATGTTCAACAAAAGTGGAACATTATGTCAGTGGTGATTTTTTTCATTTATTTTATCTGGACTTTCATTTAAACTCTTCCCCTTTCCAAATCTGAAAGTGAGGACTAAAGTTATGCTCCCTCCCCATCCATCTCTCTCTCTCTCTCTCTCTCTCTCTCTCTCTCTTTCTCTGTCTTTGATTTTTATTCCAGGCAGATTCTAAAATCCCACCTTACAAACAGGACAAGACATCTTCCTGGGAAGGTGTTCTGGAAAGTACTTTTTTGCTAAGAGTGTCTGTTTTTACCCTGAGGTACAATTAACATTTTTTTTAATTGTGAGAATTATTTTAATTTAAATATTCAAATTCACATTTCAAAGGAAGACATTATGAAATATTTTTTTGGGGGGCAGTCACTTTAATATTTAAGCAACTTATCTTTCTGGCCATAATTATGAAAAAGGTTGCCTTATTGTGTATAATTTTTCCTCTGTAGTAGTCACATTTGGTCCTGCATGAAGTCAGAAGATCAAAGAAAGTCTCTATTTTGGGCAGGCTATGTCTTCATGCTGAGTCCCTAATTTAGACCCATTACACAGCTAAAAGGGGAAATTCTTCATGAATGGAATTGCTTGGGGGGGAGGGGAGAAAAAAAAGGAATGAAAGGAAAAGAAAGCCTATAATTATTGCTCTTAGATATGCGATGCAGATTCTTCTAAAAGTGTCTTTAACTTTCAAAATGTTTCCTAGTTTCCACGTTATCAGCTGGGTTCCGGGACATACCAACCCTCCTGAAACAGCAGGCAGCATCTTGCATGACATGGTCACATCTGTACTTTTCTGGAGAAAAAGATCTTTCGTTTTAATTAAATCCCAAAGATACAAATGAACGAGTTTAAGGAGTATGACTAGGAATACTACTAGTTTACTGTAACTGTGTTTCTTAGTGTTGTGGGATTTGTTCTTGCCTGGCGTCCATTTCCCCTTCTTTGGTGTGTGACTGGAGCTCCGTGCTCCTTTGGGGGCCCCCTCTCCTCATGCCCAGTCCAGGTGGAGCACAAGGCTCCGGAAGGTTGATCCCATCTCCTGCCCTCCTTGCCCCCGTGATTGGTTCAGAGTGGGCGAGTAGCCAGGTCTGAGAATTTGCTGCAACTACTAGGATAGAGGCACCTTCCTTTCAGGGGAGCTGCTGAACAGACAGAATATAAATCTGGGTCTGACCCGGCCTCCATGTGCTGAGGGCTTTCCTGAGTGTGAAGCTAACAGGAAATAGAGTTGAGCCAAGTGATGGAGGGAAACAGTCCTGACACCTTCTTGAGCCCCCGAATCCAGTGGTGTCCGAAGCATCTCCTTCTGTACTTTCCAGTTCTCTGAACCAAGAAACACCCCTCCGGCACGCTGTCACTTGTTAGTTTGTTTACTTAGGTGAGTTTGAGTTAGGAGTGTGTCACTTGAGTGACACAGACTCCTGGCTGACTGACATCTCTACTCCGTGTATTCAGATGGATTTTGGAATATGTGTGAGAATAGCCTCTGTGCAATTTGGTGTGCATAGCAATATACCAAGGGTCATATTTTAAGGAACATAATTGACCATTTTGCATATTTCAGTCCGTTGACATAAAATACTTTTTAAAAACTTTAAGTATCATTGGTATACAGTATTATATTAGTTACATTAGTGCCAGGTGGATAATATAGTGATTCAACGTTTTTGGGCCTTGCAATGTGATCACCCCACTAATTCTAGTATTCATCTGTCATAATAAACTAAAAAGACAATGCTGTTATTCTAACATGTAATGTAGCTTATATGTAATGTAGTTTATATTTTGTTCTTGGCCTCTCAGCTTTTGCTCCTCAAAAAAAAAAAAAAATGCCTTCCTGCTAAAAAATGACTGTTGAGTTCATTGAGCTTTGTCTGCTATCTGTGCTGGGCAGGGTGGATGGCCCTGTTGTAACCTGGAACCCAAAGAGGAGAATAGAAGAAACAGGACAACCTGGAGGGCACCCCAACTTCGGCCTCATAATTTTTCTTATTTAATTTGGCAATAAGTAAGAGAGAGAGAGAGCGCTTGTTCTGTTTTACTCAATGAAGTTAGGAGAGAGAACAAAGAATCATTTTGAAAAATCTGCTCCTAGTTTTAAGAAAATGGATTTCATAATTATCCAAGGTTCAGTCACAAAGAGGGAAACATTCTTACATATGCTCAAGTGCTTTTTCAGCTTTTGAGAAAATCAATACCATATTCCCATCAATGTTTGCTTGTATAAAATATTGACCCTAGAGACATTACTTTGGGTCCTTTGGTAAAAACGCCCATCTCCGTCGTCAGAGGGGTTCTAATTGTTTCCCCTCCCCTCTCACAGAAAGAGGAATGAAAGGACAGCTAACAGCAGAACTATATAGTTATTTTATAACTGGCACTAACAAATTTCGCCAATTACAGAGTCCATTCTGTAAGCAATGAATGTGTGGCTCCCAATTAATCTAGTGCACCTCCAGGCAAGGTCTAAATCAGCTGGATACAGCGAAAGCAATTTGCACACAGCTAAAAGCAAATTGGAAAATAAGTGTTCCACGCTGCTGCCCATCTTCCCCAGCCAAAGACACAATCAGTATTCTGGCAGCAGCCCTCTGTCATGTTATTTGCAGCTATCAATTTTAATTATAACAATTATTGATTAGTTAGGAAAGTGAATAATCTGAAACTCAAATAAATGACTGCTTCCTGCCTCTCAGGAGGAGGCGTTGCTCTGAGTCCTGCTTAAAGATCCCACCTGGAGGTCTGGAAGGTTCCCTCCTTACTCCTCCCTCCCCTTGTCCCGCCCTGAGTTTTGCAACTTGGGTTAAAGAATGCTAAAGCTTGGTTAGCATCTTGTTTCAAATCAGATAAGTTAGAGAGACAATTAAAGAAAATTTTGAAGATTTTTCATTCATGAAACTATTTTTGTTCAGTTGGGTAAAGATGGGAGAAACATTCAATAGGAGAAAGGAAGATAGAAGTCTGGAAAAGAAAAGAAAAATGGTCGCTATATTGTCAGACTGAGCAAGTAAGACTATGGTTTAGTGGAGAAAAAAGTGGGATTTAGAGTTAAAAGGCATGAAAGAATCTTTGCCTTAAGATTATTGCCACACTTGCCGAAACCGGTTTGGCTCAGTGGATAGAGCGTAGGTCTGCGGACTGAAAGGTCCCAGGTTTGATTCCGGTCAAGGGCATGTACATTGGTTGCGGGCACATCCCCAGTAGGGGGTGTGCAGGAGGCAGCTGGTCGATGTTTCTCTCTCATCGATGTTTCTAGCTCTCTATCCCTCTCCCTTCCTCTCTGTAAAAAATCAATAAAATATATTTTAAAAAAAGATTATTGCCACACTTATTAACTTTTTGATTTTAAGGAAATCAAATAATATCACTGAACCTTTGTCTTCTAATTTGTACAATGGGATGAGAGTAACGGTGAGAACAATGGTTTCTTCATTAGGTCGTTTTGTTTTCTAGGTGGAAAGGATTGGGAGAGGGGAGGCAATTAAGTGACACATTCTATTAGCAAGTGTTCTGCAAGATTGTTATAAATGTTGAGCTCTCTCCGAGTTCTATCTTATTTGTTGAATTAACCACGTCCTCCTATGACTCAATTTTCTCCTGTCAGATTCTGCGTGAAGGAAACCCCAGAGAGGTAGGCAGATATGGAGATGATAGATATGAACATAAATAAATTCATCTCTCAAGTTTATGAAATAGATGCATGCTAGCAAATTTGGCTATAAAGTGAATTTCTGCAAAGCAAATCCCATTTCCCTATTGATGTCTATTATAAAATCAGGTATATATTCATGGAAAAGAATTTCCCAAGATACTAAGTCAAAACTTGTTATAGAATGGCAGCATTTACTTTGAAGTGTGCTCAGAATTTTGAAGTATTTGGCATGATTTTCTCAGCTCGGGGACTCATCTGGAACCTATCTCTGCAGAAAAGGTTGGATAATAATGAAAAAGTATCAACAGCTATGGGAACGAAGCTCCCTTTCTCCTCTGGTCTCAGTGTTTACAAGGCTCATGAACCCGAGTTATAATAATGCATGTTGCTCGTAGGTGGTATGACCTAGCATGCAAAGTAATGCAGCTCCTTGAATTTCAGAGAAGATAATGGAAAGTCAACGACGTCTGTGCTTCATCACTGTCTTAATCTAAAAATTCAGCATATTGAGCTTATTAATAAAAGGCTACATAGAGCTGGGCAGCCCCAGTGTGGCACGCACGTTACGTGGTCCAGTCTGGTTGTCACATCCACAGTGCAGAACACTGGTGGTCGGTGAGGTTCCGGAGCAGGACATCATCCGACAACTAAAGCAGAGCCAGAACCTTGTTATTCTCAGCAGTTCCTACACAGGAGCAGCTACAACTCCAAAGAACTCACAGATCGGTTGCCTCCCGCCCGTGCCCCGACTGGAGCCAGGGATCAAACCTACAACCCAGGTATATGCCCTCGACTGGGAACCAAACCTGTGCCCTTTTGGCTGACATTCTAACCACTGAGCAACATTAGCCAGGGCTTGATATACCGATTTATTAAATGATAATGGTTATCTCCTCTCTTGGGGTTACCTTCAGCCTGATGGGGACCTGTAAAACTACAATGGCCTCATTGGCCGGAATGCAGTGGGCTGCCTGGGACTTGGGCAGCCTCACAGTGGCGGTATCTTAGGACAGGGAGTCATTGGGATGTGCCCCCTTCAAATCCTACGATGTATTTACTTTCTGCCTGTTGGTAAGATCAGTGTGGACAAGTACTCCCGCACACTAGACACAGGGAATGTCTCTTTCAACTGACATAATTACCCAGAGCAGCTGGACTGCTTTAGCATAAGATTGAAATAACCCAGTTAAGGCTGATTCCTCCCCCATTAACTTCTCAATGCCTCAGCTGTTCAAGGTTTCTGAAAAGAAAAAGCCAGGCTAAGTGCATTGTGTTAAATCGGGCGCTCTTGTAAGTGGCTGTGAACAGGTAGGGCAGGCCTGCGGTGAGCCTCCCTGATGGGGAGCTGGGCATCGTCCTCCCTACCAACATGCAGCTTTGCTTTTTGAGAAGCAAATACCCGAGTAGCACAATGAGGCTTCATTGAGAAATACCTAACAGCTATAGACGATGTGTGTGCAGAAGAGTTCAAGCCAATGCTGTGAGAACGAGAAGGACAAATTATTGAGAAAAGTGAATTCTCAGAGACTGAGCTATTCCGTATGCTAGTACCCCATCACCAGCCTTCAGGTGCCTGCTCTACCCAGTCATGACTGGACAGCATGAAGAGAGATTCAGAAAGTATTAACTCAGTCTTGTCTTGGTTTTGCCAGATACTATGATTGTTTACGTAATGTTTACCCAGGTTGGAAAAATTTGACACAAAATATTTTTGTTGTATTTTCTTTATGCAGCACTGAGTGCTTACTTCACTGAAGGTATTTATTGATCTGTTGCCTCATTTGGTAAGTTTGCCTCTTTTGTAAATAAAATGTTTTTATTGATTTTTAGAAAGGGAGGAAGGGAGAAGGTTAGAGAGATAGAGAAATAGAAACATAAATGAGAGAGGAACATCATTGATTGGCTGCTTCCTGCATGCCCCCCACTAGAGACTAAGCCCGCAACCTGGGCATGTGCCCTGAGCAGGAATTGAACCCTGACCTCCTGGTTCCTGGATCAATGCTCAACCACTGAACCACACTGGCCAGGCAATAAGTTCGCCTCTTACATGTCACATGTCAATTCCAATACCCACTGTATCCCTTCATAATTGCACTTAACAGATGGCTTGAGACACTCAGGCACCAACCACTGATCTGGCTGCTATGTGGAAGACTTTAGTAAGAGGATGGAGGCTAGTGGAGGTGACCTCTCAGTTGTCTTCATCTTTTTACCCTCTCTCTCTCCTCACTTCTGTCTTTAAGAAGGAAGGTCCTTTTCCTTTTTGCCAAGTTTGCCCATTCTTGCTCTCTTGCTCCTCACCCCTCTGTCTCCTTGGGGTCCTTATGCTCTTTTGCTTTAATTGTCAGCTCTGTGTTCTTTACTGCCAACTTTCCTTCTCACATGAATATGGTCAGCTCAAGCCTTCATTATCCTAAAAACATCTGAATTGCTCCACCTTTTATCATCGAGGCCTACTGCTGTCTACCGTCTCTCCACCATCAAACAGCTGGAGCTTTCTGTTGCCTCTTCTTCCTCACCACACCAGAGGAAGTTTTAACATCTGGTAATTTTAACATCTCTCTTCTGAGAGTGTGTCCTTGACTGGAGCCTGAGCTTGATCGGTTAAATGGCACTTCCCCGAAGCATATGTCCTTGACCGTCTGCCAAATCCCTAGCCCTCTCCTCTTTGGCTTCTGAGACCTGGTCTAATTGTAGTTCTCATACTTTGTGTTTTAACTCTTCTATCTCCTTGGTGGCTCTTCTCACCCCTTTTGCCCTCAAGTACAGATTTTTCTTTAGGCCACTTCTCTTTTTGGTTTTCCTTCAGGTTTCTTTCCACCTTAGGACTTCAACTGTTGTCTATGATGCCACTTCCAAACCTGTATTTCTAACTAATGACCCTTCTCTTATATTTCTAACAATCTCCTCATGGACATCCGGGAATCTCCCCCTGGATGTCTTTGACAGTCTTAAACTTAATAAATTGGAAACCCCAAGCCCCTTTCCTCCTACAAAATCAGCTTCTTTTCCTGGGCTCCGTGTCTTTCCAAGGTGTTACCTTCCACCCACACTCAAACCTTGGAGTCTTGTTAACTCCTTCTCCTAACTGTTCAGGGCTTCGTTACGTCTACTCTGCAATTTCTCATATACACCTCTTACTTTCTTGTCATCATAGTAGTTGAGGTTCTCATTTCTAGTTTTTATCAAAATAGCTTCCTGAGTCATGTCTTTGCTTCCTAGTTCTCTTGCTCCAGGGCACTTGCTACAGTAGAAATCTATATACTACAGTAGATATATACTATACTCTATTTCTCTATATACTCAGTAGGTCCTCCTATTAGAAATCATTAGGGATTGATAGCTTATGGGCTAATAAAAATAACAAATTAAATTAGGGAATCGTAAGTGATGATACACGCATACCATAAACATTTTCACTTAAAGCATATAAATATACATTAATTTTAGTACCTTTTGGGCCATTGATTTATGTTTTGCCTCATCTTTTTTGCATGAGCATCTCAACTGCATGATATCTTCGTGTGTTTTTAAAGTGGAACACAATTTAAAGAAAAGTTTTGAAGCAATCTAAGAAGATTCTCCTAAATTTTTATGTTATCCCCACCAATCATTTTCAATTTTCTCACCCACACCTAATTTGATGACATTAAAAAAATTCTCAGAGAAAGTAGTACAAATATTTTTCTTTCACTCTTATCAGTTTATTTTAAATAGTAAATAAATTATGTCATCATGATAACAAAGACACTTTGTATAAACTGGTTTCAGAGCAAACAACCTACTCTTGGTAAGTATACAATACAAGTGATGGGAACAGAGAGCCTCAGGTGTTCTGTCTAGAGAGGAGCTCATTGCTGACGAGATGAGCCACCTGTGTGCAGTGGCCAAACTTCAAGGCTGGGAAAGATCAGCTAGCCTGGGAATTCTCCTATTCGGGGGTCAGTTAACAGAGCAGCTACTGTATTGTCAAATTACCTGCAGTGAGCTATCTTTGTTTCTGAAATTCTAAAGAATACCACTAACAGTCTGTAGAGATACCTGACCTCATGGGAACCTTACCTTGAGGTGGGGGGAGCGTTGTTGGAGTCATACCCTATCCCCACACCAATAACTTATGCATTGGCAGACATGGCTACTACTCTCACATTCAGCTATCTTTTCAGGTTTTTTTTTCACAGAGATGTTTAAAAAACACATATGCAACTTAAACACCCCTCCCCCCGAAAAAAATCAAAATGAAGACATTTATACACATCTGATTTTAATGTAGAATTTTCATAGCAACATAATGCTTATTACTTAATGTTCAGTAACTTCAAAGCCGATTTGCCAATAAAACAATTGGGCAATGTTCAGATTTAGATGATAAGAACCTTGTTCTTGTATAATATATTATGATCTCGAGCCTTTCAATCTACCATAAATTAATGCCTCCTCTGGGAATTGATGTCATATTACCTAACTAGAATCACTCCTAGAGAGCAAAAAGAATACAGTGAGGAAAAGAAAATCATAAAAGAAATCAATCGTACTAATTCATGGACTAAAATATAATTTAGAAAAGTCTGACTTAGAGTTCCTCTGTGAAATGATTTTACTGAATCTCATCCTTGATGAGTACTGGCTCTGCCAAAAACCTAACATTTCAAAATTTATCAGTATGCCCAAAGCCAGCCCCACACCATCCTGAGATCCTTGAAAAAGTGCTCTCCTTCCAAATTCAAGCCCACTCACTGAGCACATGATTCCAGAGGGTCATTGACTAGTGGATGACGAGAGGTTCCGATTTCATTGACCTTAGAGAGTGGACTGTGAATTCTTGTAGGGCCCGTAGGCCAGGACTGGACAAGCTAGTGTGGGCCTGTCCCTTGGACCTGTGTCAGTGCTGTCACTGGGACTTCGGAAACATTTCACAATGCAGCCCTGAACTCTGGTGCACGGATGACTTGTTTTTCCGAAAGGAAAGAAGGCCGGCATTACTATGTAAGCAGAGGAAGTTGACATGATCTCATTTACAGGCCTTTCTTCAGTTTGTGTCTTGGGGGAAAGCTGGGGGTTGTGGGGAGGGTGGGGGTGGGGGTTGGCGATACACCTCTGCAGAATAGCAAGCCTTTTTCTTAGCCACACATGGTTGTCTGCTTCATTTTCCTCATTCTTAACCTTTGCCTTCTCCTTGGAATGAAGTGTGAAATATTGCCCAGGCTCTGCATTCTTTCTGTGTATCTTCCTCACAATAGTCAGGAAGAGCAGGGTTAAAAGATGTTTGTACACCCAGGTAATAACTCCAGCACACAGCACCAGGTCTGAGCAACCACTTCCAAGGAGAAGGAGTTAAACATAAAAATGGGCTCAGGAAAAAAAATGTTGGTTTCTCTCTTATACCATAGTTAAATGTTGTCTAATTTAAATTAACAGTAGAAATATCTTGTAAATAATAAAAGTCCCCAAAGGAAAACTTTCATTGAATAGGACTAATTACCTTTGAATCAGCCCTTTCTTGAAAACTGTTGTAATCCAAGCAGCACATTAATTATTGAATAATATTTAAATCTTTGTGAAGTAATTCAATTTACTACATTTTATATGGTGATGCTTTATTTTCCTTTTCTTTTGGTTGCTGTCCATATTGTAGAATGATAGAGAATTTTATAGACAAGATTATTCTGAGAAGAGTAGAGCTAGTGCTTTGACTGTTTGTAGCCAGCAATCAAATACACATTCTATTATGCTACTCACAAGACATTTAAGAAGGTACTTATCATAGTCTCAGTTGTGATCAGAAAACATTTTTATTGGTTTACTCAAAAAGAGAATGAAATAGATGTTTCTAAATGCATGGTACTAATGTCAGCTGGTGAGCTGGGGTTTTATCCATAGTATTCTATTCCTGAACTTCTTTCTTCTCATTCCCAAGGGAGGAGAAAAAAGAAGGGAACCATATAGAATATGGAGAGCGTTGTTTGATAATCTGTGTATCAGAACTACAACTCAATGAAATGTCATGCATACCTTCCTCCCTTTCTCTCTTTTCTCCTATTGTACTATCATACAGGAGCTAAAGAGGACAAAATCATTGTGGAACTCTTATTCTATCCTATGCGGCTTTGGCAGCTTACGGTCTTTTGGGAACTTCCATAGCATTCTGAGGCCCGTGGGATAGGTCAGGAGAGAAACTACTCACTTGCTTCTCTCTTCACATGCTGTCTTTTTTGTTTGTTTTTTAATCCTCACCCGAGGATGTTTTTCCATTGATTTTTAAAGAGAGAGTAGAAGGGAGGAGGAGAGGCAGAGAGAGAGAAGCATCGATGTGAGAGAGACACATTGATCAGTTGCCTCCAGCACATGCCCGGACCAGGGCAAGGGATCGAGCCTGCAACGGAGATAGGTGCCTTTGACCAGAAATCGAACCTGGGACCTTTAATCCCTAGGCCAATGCTCCATCCACTGAGCCAAACCGGCCAGGGCCACATGCTGTCTTTAAAGGGAATGCTAGCTTAATTCTTTTTTTTCTTCACTATTTAATAATTATAACAACACTAGAGGCCTGATGCACAGATTCTTGCACTGGTGGGGCCCCTCGGCCTGGCCTGCACCCTCTTGCAATCTGGGACCTCTCAGGGGATGCCAGAGAGCCGGTTTCTGCCCAATCCCCTCAGGCCAGGCCAAGGGACCCCATTGGCGCCAGTGGGGTCCCTTGGCCTGGCCTGCAGGGATCATGCGGAAACCAATAGTCTAACATCCCCCCATGGGTCCCGCAGTGCAAGAGGGCACTCTGCAAAGTTGCTTTCGCTCGGCAGGTCCTGCATTGAGCATTTGCCCCCTTGGTGGTCAGTGCATGTCATAGCTACCAGCTGGTTAGCTGGTCAGCTGGTTGGCCGGTTGCTTAGGCTTTTATATATATAGATACGAGCACTTCGGAAAACAAAATAGAGAAAAAGCCCATCTCCTTCAATAAAATTATCCCAACACAAATGGTATTATTGTGTTTTCTTTTTATCTATTGTCATCTAGTCTCTTTTAGATGATTTTTTTTTTTTTTTTACATAGTTTGTAATCACAGTGCTATGTTTTGGGTCTTTTTTTTTTTTTTTAACCATTAATCTGGAAACATTGTTTCATGTTTCTGTACAGTCTTCATATTTAAAGTAGCTGTACAATAGTTCAACAAGTAGATGGTCCATCTTTTACTTAATTAAGAATTCCTCCTAGGTTTTTAAAAATCTAAGTTTATTTTCTTTCACAGGTATAAGTAACACTATAATAATCACATTAATTCATACAGCTTTCTCTTAATATTTAAAAATGTCCTTAGACTAGGAACCCAGAGGTAGGTATACTGGGTCAATGGATTAGAACATTCCAGAGCTCTTAATACACATGCCAAACTGTTCTCCTAAAGGCCTGTGCCAATTTATACTGCAGCAATATGAATGAAAATTTCCATTTCAATGTGGTTTAGCTCACACTTGCTTTGTCGACTCTATCTGCAGCCTCAGGAAAGAACCAGACAGATATACCAGACTGTTCTATGCTTTGAGAAGAAAATAATATTGGTTTCAGGAATCAGCTTCACGCGATTGTTAGGAGAGAAAATTGACATCTTTCTCTGATAAGGTAAATCGGAGACCACATTATGCCTAGATGTTATTTTATTTAAATTCTTAGTATTTATTGTATTTCTACTGCTTATTCATGTTTTATAGGTATACGCTATTTTATTCATAAAGATATTTTGATAAAGTATTTTTACAGGAAAGTTATTTAAGTGTGGAAGCATGTGTCAGATTCTGACTCAGCTGATTATATCACTCCCTGCTCAAAAACCTCTAGATTCCATTACTTACAAAATAAATTCAGAATGCTTTATCCTGACATTTCAAGGCCTTTACTCCCTGGCCCCAAACTTCCTTCATCCTTATCTCATATTATAAGTTCTCTACACGCCAGTCAATCAGTGATACTTGCTGTTCCCCAAATAGTCTTTGCTGCCCTTGCTCACGCTGTGTCCTGCTCCCACCAAGGCTTCATTTTCCTGTCGAAATTATATTCTGATTTCAAGGTCTTCCCTGATTTCTGGCATGCTTCTCCCCAAAGCCTGCAGTTTCTTCCAACTTTTAAGCAGCTTTAGTAAAGTATAGTTGACAAATAAAAATGCATATATTGCCCTACTTGGTTTGGCTCAGTGGATAGAGTATCAGTCTGCTGACTAAAAGGTCCCGGGTTTGATTCTGTTCAAGGGCATATGCCCGGGTTGTGGCTCGATCCCCAGTGGGGGTGTGTGTAGGAGGCAGCCAATCAATGATTCTCTCTCATCATTGATGTTTCTATCACTCTCTTCCTCTCCTTTCCTCTCTGAAATCAATAAGAATATATTTTTAAAAATGCATATATTTAAGGTGTCCAATGTGATGAGTTGATATTTGAGTACATGATGAAATGTTAACCACAACCAAGCTAACTAACACATCCGTCATCTCCTATAGTTACCTAGACCATGGTAAATGTTTTGCTTTTCTCTTAAAGCATTTATCATATTCTATCTCATAGTGCTGTGAACTTGTCAAATCCCATTAAGTTGTAATATTTTTGAGGATAGGCAAACTATTCATTTGCTAATTGTTTACAGTATTTACCAACATGTCTTTACATAAAGTATCAGTAAATATTTGTTTAATTAAAGTATATAAGTTGAGCTTAAGAGACCCTAATTATTGTCATCTACCATTAGTTTCAGCTATCAATATATGGACAAAAAAATCTCATAAGGAAGTAACTATAGATGCACGCTCATATGGTAACTGATGTGAGTAATTCTGACCTTCAAGTGTTTTGAGATCTTTAGGTACCTCCTGAATCATCAAATATAAAATGATGTTGTCAGACACATTCAAGGTGAAAAGTAACTTCACTGACCACACAGGCAGGGCTCCCGGAGAACAGAATTTCAGCTCTGCTGGCCTAGTTTCCTGTCCCCTCAGCACAGGCACCTATCTGTGGCTTTGATCAGCAGAACTTTTCCACTGTGGTCTAATAATGGTCATTCAGCTTCTGCTTGTCTTTGCTGCCACTGTTCTCATGCAGACTTTGTCATTCAAGTGGAAGATTTGCCTGGTCAGCCAATCTACACCTACTCGTGTTCTCTAGCCATCCATGGGCTGGCCCTCAGTCTATGAGATGAGTGCATGCCAGCTTACACACTGAGGTCTCACTGTGTCCAGGGAATGGGGCCCAGCCAGCTGTCTTGGGATGATTGGACAAATTTGTAAATTCTGGCCACTTTTACTTATTTTTTTTATAAGGAATTGTACATGTGATTGACATTTACCGCATTATCTCTCTTAAACAGGTTTAGTATTTTGATGCTAAATTATTTTCTAATTTTATAACGTTGGCAATCCATATGTTCTATGTAAACTTGATTAACTTGAATTTGATGGCAGAGTATTTTTTTTAATTTTATTTTTATTGTTGATGCTATTACAGATGTCCCCATTTCTCCCCTCCCCCTTTACCCACTTCCACCCAGCCCCCGTCCCCTTCCCTCTGGCCATCACCACACTGTGGGTTATGTATGTATGCTCTTTGGCTAATCCCTTCACCTTCTTTCATCCAGTCTGTCCCCTGGCAGTCAGAGTGTTATTCAATTATGATAGGTGTCAGCAGATATGTAGCTTAATAATTGCTAACTTTATTAAGCACTACCATTGAAAATACCTCTTTAATTTTCATAAATACTCTGTAAGATGTTTTAATCCCCATTTCAAAGGTAAAGAAACTAAGGCTCAGAGAGGTATATTAATTTGTCTGAAGTCACCTGATTAAGCCATTGAACCAGAATGTAACCGTCAATTGTCAGATCTCAAAGCCTGAACTTGAACCCCTCTCACATATGTAGTGTTTGGGTTATTTAACCACTATTTTTCTCTAAGTAGGAAACATATATCAGGGTTTTATGTATGTTTTAACTTCACATTTCAAGGTGAGTTTGGATAATTTGCAAATGAAATCAAGAGTGGCCAGGCAGAAGGAGTGCAGCCCAAACTTCAGCATTGTCCATATTCCTGCTCATTCCACCATGAACATTGCCTCCACCCTTCACGTTTCTATTCTCAAATATTAGGAAATGACCCAGAACGCCTCATCGATGAGAAAGAACGTGCACCATGCTGTGACAGAGCTTTGGACGAAGGGCCTCCAAGAGGGACCTCCCTCCGTGGTACGGAAACCTCCTGCCTTATAAATAGCTTTCCCAGGGCAGCATGCTGCTCAAGCCTTCTTGTTGCCTTTAGAAATATACACAGAACAATTGGAGCAATGAACTGAAATGTGCTAAACTTACAGATTTTTGCAGAAAAAAAATAAAACAGGATCTGATTCTTTTTTTTTAGATGCTGAACTGCTTTCATAATTGCATTTCTAATTCAATGATCATTTAAAAGCCCGCTGTTGTTTCTCCTACAATGCTGTCAGGTTTCTCTCTCCTGTTTCCCGGGATTTGCAAAGCAGCACAATCAGCCAGTTTACATTTAAGATGTTTTGATTCCTTTCTCAGACTCTTGCCAGTGTACTTAACACAGAATGATTAAAAGCTGTGTGTTCTGTTAGACCTGTTCTAGTGTTTAAACAAGGAAGTCTGTGTTTGTTTAAGAGAATGGGGAAATGGTTATCTTGACAGATTAGACTGAAAAAACAGGACAGCCACAGTCCCGCACAGATGTCCACATTTGCCACTTGGCTGGCTTTTTGAGGTATTCCAAACAAAACGTGCTTGTGTGCCGGGGCCTGCACCTGATTGAGGACCCGGATTCAGGGCGACTGCCAGGGCCCACGTGTCTCTGTGAGCAAATGTTCCCAGGTCTGAAATGTCTCAGAGCCTGTTTAACTGTGTCATAATTAAACTAATGGAACACAAGAGGAATTTCTCTAACTGGCTGAAAGACCCCGTTCCAATGCGATTTCATCTGACATCACATGCAGTTCCTACGGCCACTCTGTGAAGTTAAATGAAGCTGAGCAGAAGCTGTGGGGATGACCACATTAATCAATCCCCTACAAATGTGATCTTAAAAACTCGATGAAACACCAGGGGCAGCTGTGGTTAAGTGGAAAGAGCACGGGGTGAAAATTCAGGAAAACTGATGCAAGCCCCACCTCTGGCCCTGACTAGCAGTTGGAGCCTGATCCATTGGACCCACCCAGGCAGCGCAGCTGCTGTGGATGACGCTGATCAGGGCCGCTCACGTGTTTTGAGCCCATCCTCTGTGTCAGGCACTGCCAAGGCCTTCACACGCAGCGCGTCATCTTCTCCTCCAAAAACCCTATAAGGTGGGTACAGTGAGCTGTGTTATTTCCCAGGGAAGCTCAGAAAGGCTAAGAACTTTGCTCAAAGTCATGTAGCTGGTCAGGGGCACACTAGCTAGGATGGTTGAACCGGGTCTGACCAGTAAACTGCAATGGGTCTCGGCTTTTCTTAGGCAACAGGGTCTCCAGGGTCACCTCCACCTGCAAAATCAATAATTGTGAAATCTGAACGTGTCAACATTGTTTGAACTATGTCTACATGTGCATTAAGAAAGATAAAGACCTCCCCTTGGTTGGTTATGATTATGGGTTTGCCTAGACGAGGTTTATGTTTGCTGCCCGGTTGCATAGTTTGCCATAAATGTTAATATAAGCTTTTCTATCATGAACTTTACGAAAATATAGAACAGCCTCATTGAAGTGGTATTTGCCGAGTCAGATCTCAAAAGCTTGAAACTCTGGCATTTGTAATTGTGACTTTTTATTGAGGAGAAACTTCAAAATATAGTGCATAGCTTAGGACTTGGGGATACACCTGTTATGTCATATAAGCAACTGCCATTCTAACTCTGTTGTCTTTATTACTATTAATAGGTTCTTTATTTTATAATATGGGTGCTATTTGAGTGCAATCAATCAGAATTTAGATTTTATTATAATGTAGCTTTATTGGTAACAAATGAAAGGTTCCCATAGCCTTATTATAAACAAGATTTTGATTTGTCCCTAATATGTTCACATGTGGTATGTGCATATGTTTTCTGAAAGTCATGAGTGCAGTTTTTATTGAAAATATAAAATGCAAAATACAAAGTAGCTGGTGCCATTCCACTTCTGCCCTGGCTGTTTTGTCAGTGTCAGTGGGGTTAACCAGGTCTTTGGGAGACCAGATAGGACTACTGGCCTTCTTAGTGACCACCTCAAGTCTTCCACAAATGCAAAGTCTAAAAGGTTGGTTTAAAGAATTAAGTCTGTACCAATTTTGATTATCTGTATATACTAATTAGATAAACAAATGTATTAAATAATCCACTTCTTATGCTAGTGTTTACATGGTTTATAGTATTGTGTCTTAGCTCCTATAATCTTGACCTGAAGACAGTCAGTCTGGATGACTTGCTTCCTGGCCTTGTTGCCATAATCCCCTTCATTTGCTCCTGGACCTGAGCGGCTCCCTTTGGATCTCATTCCTAACATTGGGAACAGTCTTTCTCTCTACATCTGTTATTTTTTCTCTCCTGCCAGTTCTTTTTAGAATAAATCTCTTAGAATTCTAACCTCAACCATTAATCTCTCCCCTGGATCCTTATTGAATGATAACAGGGTTTACCTGATGCACTATTTTGTTTACCACAAAAGTAAGAGTCTGCTTCTCCATCAACAGGAATCTATTATTTTATCTTATCTCTTCTAGAATGGCAGAATTGAAAAATCAGGGTCACTTGTTTATCCCCGTGCTGATAGAGTGTCCGGCAATTTATATTAGTAGATAACAAAGGAATTTCAGTATAATTATTTCCTAGGTACATTCCTGGCAATGTGTCATGTGATTTCCCTTGTCTGATTTCCCCAGGAACTCCTTTGAACAGGAATGTAGATTAGTTTCTGTGAACATTGAAGAGCACCAAATTGTGGCTGTCATCTCCACTTTATAGATAGCTCAACCATAAATGGATAATAATGAGCTTGGATATGTTGAGTCTTGTACATGTCTTTGGATAACATTGTGTCTAGGATGAGTCAGATGGCCTGCCTCTTCCGCTACTGAATGCCTTTACTTGGGGGAAATCGGGGGAATGGTCCGAGGCAAGCTGCAGAAGGGTTGCTGGGAGGCTAGGGTGTGGGAGGCTTGCCTTGGGGTGGGCGGTATTATAGAGAGGACTTGCATGCTTAAGAAGCTCAGGCTTTTTTTTTTTTTTTTTTTCAAACTCACTGTCCAGACCATCTCCTTCCTGTTCCCTATTTTCCCTCCAGAACTAGAGAGAAGTGAAACAAGACGTCACCTATTGAGGCCTGGGGTGAAGGGGGCTCTGTGAAGTGATGATTTGGGGGGCAGGAGAGAGGGATTTTGATCCATTGATTATGTTCAAGGCTCTAGGTCAAAGGGGATCACCAGGCCTCAGAAAGCAAGTTTAGTAAGAGTATCTTTCAGAGCAGGGTCTTTCCACACTTGAGTCATGTGTGGACCCATCTTTCCGAAATTTGTGAAATCTTCAAAAAAAGAAGTTGACTTACTTATAAAGGTATTCTAAAAGGAAACAGGATCTCATGTGCCATAAATAGGAGACTCAAGATAAAAACTAAGAAGACGAGAAACCAAGATGGCGGCATAGGTTAAACACCTAACCTGCAGCCGGGCACAACAATTTCAAAAATACAACTAGAGGTCAGAACGGACATCGTCCAGAACCACAGGAGAGCTGGCGGTCTGAAATGCCCACAGCTGGGGGGAAGGAGAAGGCCACGGGGACAGTCGGGGAAGCCGTAAAAGCCTGAGGTATGGAGAAACGGGCGGAGACACGAGCACACGCGCCTGCGGGGAGGATGGAACCGGAGAGGAGGGGGCGGCTGATGACCTGGCCGGAGTTCACTGGCAGGAAGGAGATAAAGGCTCCGGAGTGCGCTGAGCACCGGCTCCGATTGCACTGAACCCCATTCCGGGCGAAACCCTGGGAAACTCACTCACTTTCGCAACTCCGCCGCCCCCGCAGGCCGCCCGGCCCGGGACGCTGGGGACGCCGCCGCAGCGGCGGCGCCCGGAGCCCGGCGGCCTCCCAGCACCCGTCCCCGCCGCGCAGCCCCCGCGCGCCTGGTCCCGCGGGCCGCATGCCCCGCACACCGGACGGAGGCCCGGGCGCCCTCTCCGTGCACCTCCCGGCGGCGCTAGACTTCAGTAGAGTTGACTGAATTCAAGGGATTAAAAAGTATAAATTGGGGGGACGCCGCGGCGGCGACGTCCGGAACACGGTGATGGCGGTGCCTGGAGTTCGGCGGCCGCCCAGCGCCCGTCCCAGCCGCGCAGCCCTCGCGCGCCTGGTTCCGCGGGACGCGCGCACCGCGCACCGAACGGAGGCCCGGGCGCCCTCTCCGTGCACCTCCCGGCGGCGCTAGACTTCAGTAGAGTTGACTGAATTCAAGGGATTAAAAAGTATAAATTGGGGGGACGCCGCGGCGGCGACGTCCGGAACACGGTGATGGCGGTGCCTGGAGCTCGGCGGCCGCCCAGCGCCCGTCCCAGCCGCGCAGCCCTCGCGCGCCTGGTTCCGCGGGACGCGCGCACCGCGCACCGGACGGAGGCCCGGGCGCCCTTTCCGTGCACCTCCCGGCGGCGCTAGACTTCAGTAGAGTTGACTGAATTCAAGGGATTAAAAAGCATAAATTGGGGGGACGCCGCGGCGGCGACGTCCGGAACACGGTGATGGCGGTGCCTGGAGCTCGGCGGCCGCCCAGCGCCCGTCCCAGCCGCGCAGCCCTCGCGCGCCTGGTTCCGCGGGACGCGCGCACCGCGCACCGGACGGAGGCCCGGGCGCCCTTTCCGTGCACCTCCCGGCGGCGCTAGACTTCAGTAGAGTTGACTGAATTCAAGGGATTAAAAAGTATAAATTGGGGGGACGCCACGGCGGCGACGTCCGGAACACGGTGATGGCGGTGCCTGGAGCTCGGCGGCCGCCCAGCGCCCGTCCCAGCCGCGCAGCCCTCGCGCGCCTGGTTCCGCGGGACGCGCGCACCGCGCACCGGACGGAGGCCCAGGCGCCCTTTCCCTGCACCTCCCGGCGGCGCTAGACTTCAGTAGAGTTGACTGAAATGAAGGGATTAAGAAGTACAAATTGAGAAGTTTGAAAAAGATGGCGGCGGAGGTTAAAGGCTGTTCTGTTGCCTCGCACCCAGCGAAATCGGAGGGGATGAGGTGTGGAGGTGCGTGGGTCTGGCTGGTGGCGGGGGAAAGGGGCTTTTGTTCCAAACCTAAGGGAGATTAGCTCTCCATCACCCTGAAACCCATCTTCTGGCGAACCCCGGGAGACCCAGATGCCTGCGGGGAGAGGCGGGACTCTTGCAGAGGTGCGCCCAGCAATCAGTGTATGCTGCGCTGGAGTGCGGAACGAGGGGACTTAGATACATGGAAGGCAGAAGGACCAGACTCACAGCCATCGAGGCTCGCCGCACCATGGCCAGTTGGCGCCCTGAGACCCCGCCCCGCCCTGGGACCCGCCCCGCATGTTTTGAAGACCTGCCCCGCAAGTCTTGCAGGCACACCTGCGCCCCAAGCAACGGCTTGTGCATGTGGGTGGCCTGCCCTCTGGCAGCGGACCAGATGATCTGCTGTTCTAGTCGGACTGCTCCAGGGCCACTCAGACAGGAGGAAGAAACTACAGTTTTTGCTGTAATCCTTGCTGAGTGCCTAAGGCAGTAGCTGATCTACACCCCATTGGAGACCCAGAAACGAGGGCATCTAGTGGTCTGTGGGAGATGACACCAGATTTCAACCACGTGCATAAGGGACACATTCAACGGGAATATTCAGTGAGCGCCAAAGCTTTGCTGCACCAAGACCCGGCCCATAAACGTGTCTCCTGCACAGCAACTCTTCCTTTATAGACAAAGAGAGCCCCCCCAGTGACACCAACAACAATCAAGACTTAACTATACAAAGGAGGACCAAGATGGAGGCATAGGGCGGAAGCCTGATTGTTGCCTACCACAACAACTTTGAGACTACGACAAGAGAGCAGAGCAGACACCATCCAAGACCACCATAGGGCTGGCTGAGTAGATGCTCTACAACTAGAATAAAAGAGGGGTATGTGGGATGATGCTGATGCCAGTGACCTAAAGACCACACTTTAAGAACTACAGCTCAGGCGACACAAAAGAACTATGGCTCAGGCGATACAACAGCGGCCTGGAACGTGCTCGGCGCAGTTCCCCCGGCGGTCTCCGGCTGAGGGGACGGCTCCACTGGCAGCCAAGCACGGACAGACGAGCCCCTATGAGACATGGGGTGGGAGACTCCGCGCTTGCTGACCTCTGAGTCCATCAAGAATCTCAACGCCCCGGAAGCGGCCAGGTGCGCATGCTCGGCGACCGGCCACCTATGCAGACCCAAGGGCCGACGCAGCGACGCCAGACTGGCCCACCGCCATGCACCGGGTGCACCGGAACTTCGCCGAGCCGCCGCCCGACGAGTTCTGCAGCAGCCATACTGGAGCTCTGGAAGGATGGCCAGGGGAATTGCTGAGGGGGGATTGACCGGCAGGAATTGGGATCGGGAAGACGGGGCCCCGCTGAGACCCGGGTGCGGGCGGGGTTGCGCGCCTCTGGACTCGGGTGTGGTCACACGCCTCTGGGTATAAGTGAGGCCTCACGTCCCTGGGTCTAGGTGAGGCCACATGCCCCTGGGTCCAGGTGAGGCCGGACTCCGGGTCCGGGTGAGGCCAAGTGCCCCTGGACCCGGATGACGCTGGACCCCATGCCCGGGCGAGGCCAAGCGCCCCTGGGTCTGGGAGAGTCCACACACCCCTGGGTCCAGGCGAGACCATGTGTCCCTGGATCCGGGTGAGGCTGCGTGCACCTAGGCCCGGGTGAGCCCAAGTGGCCCTGGGTCTGGGAGAGGCCAAGCGTCCCTGGGTGCGGGTGAGACCATGTGTCCCTGGATCCGGGTGAGGCCTCGTGCACCTAGGCCCGGGTGAGGCCACGTGCCCCTGGGTCTGGGAGAGGCCAAGCGTCCCTGGGTCCGGGCGAGACCAGGCGTCCCTGGATCCGGATGAGGCCTCGTGCACCTAGGCCCGGGTGAGCCCAAGTGGCCCTGGGTCTGGGAGAGGCCAAGCGTCCCTGGGTCCGGGTGAGACCATGTGTCCCTGGATCCGGGTGATGCCTTATGCACCTAGGCCCGGGTGAGCCCAAGTGGCCCTGGGTCTGGGAGAGGCCAAGCGTCCCTGGGTCCGGGTGAGACCATGTGTCCCTGGATCCGGGTGAGGCCTCGTGCACCTAGGCCCGGGTGAGCCCAAGTGGCCCTGGGTCTGGGAGAGGCCAAGCGTCCCTGGGTCCGGGTGAGACCATGTGTCCCTGGATCCGGGTGAGGCCTCGTGCACCTAGGCCCGGGTGAGCCCAAGTGGCCCTGGGTCTGGGAGAGGCCAAGCGTCCCTGGGTCCGGGTGAGACCATGTGTCCCTGGATCCGGGTGAGGCCTCGTGCACCTAGGCCCGGGTGAGCCCAAGTGGCCCTGGGTCTGGGAGAGGCCAAGCGTCCCTGGGTCCGGGTGAGACCATGTGTCCCAGGATCCGGGTGAGGCCTCGTGCACCTAGGCCCGGGTGAGCCCAAGTGGCCCTGGGTCTGGGAGAGGCCAAGCGTCCCTGGGTCCGGGTGAGACCATGCGTCCCTGGATCCGGATGAGGCCTCGTGCACCTAGGCCCGGGTGAGCCCAAGAGGCCCTGGGTCTGGGAGAGGCCAAGCGTCCCTGGGTCCGGGTGAGACCATGCGTCCCTGGATCCGGATGAGGCCTCGTGTGCCTAGGCCCGGGTGAGCCCAAGAGGCCCTGGGTCTGGGAGAGGCCAAGCGTCCCTGGGTCCGGGTGAGACCATGTGTCCCTGGATCCGGATGAGGCCTCGTGCACCTAGGCCCGGGTGAGCCCAAGTGGCCCTGGGTCTGGGAGAGGCCAAGCGTCCCTGGGTCCGGGTGAGACCATGTGTCCCTGGATCCGGGTGAGGCCTCGTGCACCTAGGCCCGGGTGAGCCCAAGTGGCCCTGGGTCTGGGAGAGGCCAAGCGTCCCTGGGTCCGGGTGAGACCATGTGTCCCTGGATCCGGGTGAGGCCTCGTGCACCTAGGCCCGGGTGAGCCCAAGTGGCCCTGGGTCTGGGAGAGGCCAAGCGTCCCTGGGTCCGGGTGAGACCATGTGTCCCTGGATCCGGGTGAGGCCTCGTGCACCTAGGCCCAGGTGAGCCCAAGTGGCCCTGGGTCTGGGAGAGGCCAAGCGTCCCTGGGTCCGGGTGAGACCATGTGTCCCTGGATCCGGGTGAGGCCTCGTGCACCTAGGCCCGGGTGAGCCCAAGTGGCCCTGGGTCTGGGAGAGGCCAAGCATCCCTGGGTCCGGGTGAGACCATGTGTCCCAGGATCCGGGTGAGGCCTCGTGCACCTAGGCCCCGGTGAGCCCAAGTGGCCCTGGGTCTGGGAGAGGCCAAGCGTCCCTGGGTCCGGGTGAGACCATGTGTCCCTGGATCCGGGTGAGGCCTCGTGCACCTAGGCCCGGGTGAGCCCAAGTGGCCCTGGGTCTGGGAGAGGCTAAGCGTCCCTGGGTCCGGGTGAGACCATGTGTCCCTGGATCCGGGTGAGGCCTCGTGCACCTAGGCCCGGGTGAGCCCAAGTGGCCCTGGGTCTGGGAGAGGCCAAGCGTCCCTGGGTCCGGGTGAGACCATGTGTCCCTGGATCCGGGTGAGGCCTCGTGCACCTAGGCCCGGGTGAGCCCAAGAGGCCCTGGGTCTGGGAGAGGCCAAGCGTCCCTGGGTCCGGGTGAGACCATGTGTCCCTGGATCCGGATGAGGCCTCGTGCACCTAGGCCCGGGTGAGCCCAAGTGGCCCTGGGTCTGGGAGTGGCCAAACGTTCCTGGGTCTGGGTGTGACCATGTGTCCCTGGATCCGAGTGAGGCCTCGTGAACCTAGGCCCGGGTGAGGCCACGTGCCCCTGGGTCTGGGAGAGGCCAAGCGTCCCTGGGTCCGGGTGAGACCATGCGTCCCTGGATCCGGATGAGGCCTCATGCACCTAGGCCCGGGTGAGCCCAAGTGGCCCTGGGTCTGGGAGAGGCCAAGCGTCCCTGGGTCCGGGAGAGACCATGTGTCCCTGGATCCAGGTGAGGCCTTGTGCAACTAAGCCCGGGTGAGGCCACGTGCCCCTGGGTCTGGGAGAGGCCAAGTGTCCTTGGGTACGGGTGAAGCCAGATCCTGGGTCCGGGTGAGGCCGTGCGCCCCTGGATCCATCCGGGTGAGGCTGGGTCCCAGGCCCGGGTGAGACCACGCGCCCCTTGGATATGGGTGAGGCCACGTGCCCCTTAGTCCAGGTGACGCCGTGCCCCTGGGATCGGCCGAGACCAAACCAGAGGGAGTCAGACCTCCATTACCACCATTTGTCCACCATCCAGAGCTGAGGGGTCAGTGCTGACATGTACACATAAGGAACTACTGGACATCGAAATTGGGTCTCAAAAGAACTGTTGGTCCAGGGGGAAGCTCGCTACAGATTGATTCATTTGCCTGTCAGCATAAATATTATTGCTCGTCTCACATTCAGTTCTTATTAGTATATATCTAGTGACATTTGATCTCGTTCATCTAGAGGAAATGATGAACAACATAGACTGAGGAACAAGAACAGAACCAGAAGCAAGGAGGCATCGATCGGACTATCGGGCCTCAGAGGGAGGATACGGGAGGGTAGGGGGAGGGTGGGGGGAGGGGGAGAGTTCAACCAAAGGACCTGTATGCATGCATATAAGCCTATCCAACGGTTAAGTTCAACAGGGGATTGGGGCATGCGTGGGGAGAGGGGTGGGATGGGAATGGGGGGATGAGAACAAATATGTGACACCTTAATCAATAAAGAAATTTAAAAAAAAAAAAAAAAAAGAAACTCAAAAAAAAAAAAAAAAAAAACTAAGAAGACAAAACAATGGTTTTTAGACTTTCAAGGCTAAATAGGACTTGAACTTGAGGCCTGTTTTATTTTTTCTCTCAAAAAGGAGATGTTGGTTTTAGAGAAGTGGGAAGGATATTTGGTGCCAAACGAAAATTTTCTCCTTGATTTATTTGGAAGGACTGAGAAAGAATTGAAAATAGAATAACTTTCTCACTATGTGAGTTGGTGTTACTTAATGCTGTGTTTGTGAACTAGTTTGTCTCACACACCTGCAGTAGCACAAGTCTTACACAATTTAACCATTGTCTGGATCAGGTAGTAGCTGGCAGTGGACTAAGAGGTTCAACATGGGTTTATTGAATGTCTATCATCTGTATCATGTGTGCCAGGCACTATGGGGAATAGAAATAAAACTAATCTGAATTGGGTTTAGAAGGCACATATTGTGTGCATTTATATTTTGTATTCTGGGATTTGAGACTAGGACTAAATGGACACCTGAGCAAGTGTGATGTGTGACAGTTGGTGAGCATCAAGGGTTTCGGGGGAAAGGAAACCCCATGCTGAGATGTAGTTGCCCTGGAAAAGCTTGAAGAACATATGTGTTTTGGATTGACAGGCAAGTGGAAGGAGGGTGCTCCCAGAGAGAGTATAAGCCAAAGCTTTGTTGTGCAATTAAGCACTGGACCCATAGAGTCCAGGTCAGATTCAGGGACATGGGAATTGCATAGGATCTATTGGGAGAGACCAGATGTAAAAGCTGGGTTGGGATTTGTTGTTATTGGCAGAAGGGAGACATTTCTGACACTTGAGGTGCTGTCATTCTGCCTGGGGGTGTGAGGAGGATGGTCCTGGCAGTAAGGTGTAGGAAACAAGTAGCCCTCAAGAGCATATGGTAGTCACAGAGAGAAGAAGAGGTCTAAGTTAATATTAGGGAGTTACATAGATTGACCCACTATATGCCAAATGTAACCATCAGGATTTGGGAGAGTACAAGGGGAGAGAGAAATGGGAATGAGATTTCATTTTGAGGCCTTGGGCAAAAGAGGCTCTGCAAAGTGAGATGATTCGTGGGATTTTAGTATTTTTGTTTATATGTGGATTTGAAGGGTAATGTTCAGTTTTAGCTAAAGCCAGCTAAATTAGTTTTGGTGTCATATGAAAAGCCAGACCAGAAATGCAAGTCTCCATTCTGTATAAGGATGAATACTGGAGAAAGGAATCTCTTACTCCCTTGAAATACAGGGAGGAAGAGGACCAGGAAAGTCAGGTGGTGGCATTGATCAGACTCCCAGTCTGCATCTTGTCCCTTGTGGGAGATCCACATGCATCTTGGCATTTACTTCTCGTTGCAACCTGAGAAGAAGGTGGTACAGAGATCATTTTACAGATCACGAATCCAAAAATCAGAAGTCTTAGGGATGCTTATATTTAGGATAAAGGAGAGCAGAAGACACAATAAGAGTCCAGAAAAAGAGAGGATGAGAATTAGGAGAGGGAAGCTTAGGGTAGCTATTAAGGAGAGTATGGAGGAGATACTTTCCCACTGTCTTACCATTTATTTGTTTTTATGCATAATTTTATTTTTTTCCACTGCAAATCCTTTAGAGAATTAGATTTGTTGATTAAAATAATAAGGGAGTGCCAGTTCATTGGATTTGATGACTTTGACGGTAAGATGATACTGGATTTAGTGACATGACAGGTGTTTTCCTTTTTTTCGCCCCTCTTTTGGAACTTTGAAGTGCTCTGAATAAAAATCCACATGAGTGAAGGGGGCTCACAGAGTGGTCCGTGCACTGGCTTCAGCTCACTTCAGGGAAGTTGCAGTCTAGGCTTGATCACAAGGCTAGCCTTCTGAATGGAACATAGCCACCCAAGTAGGAAATCAGAATAGGTGGATTTTCTAAAGAATAGTTTTTAGATACCTGTTCTTTATGTATCTCAGAAATGCCAGGACCTTAGTGGGAAGGACTCTAGTCATGGAATCTGGCAGTTTCCATCTGTTTTAATGAGGGTGCACCTCCCTTGGGTTCCAGAAAGCAGGGCACAGACACAGGCACTTCAGAGGGCTCTGCAGGACACTCAGGATGTAAAGCAAATGAGGAGGGTGTGGAAATCTTGCACCAACCCTGGAGTGTGGACGGCAGCAGCTCCTAGGAGCAGCTCCTCCCGCACCCTGCCCCAGTGCAGTGGAAAGGCCCCTTGAATAATCAAGCAGCTGGGCTTCCTGTTTGTGTCTGCATCTGTTTTTACTCCACACAGTTTACTACACCTAGATCTCAATATGCTACTGAGGACTTAAAACTCACCTTCACTTTGGGACAGGTGTGTGTGTGTGTGTGTGTGTGTGTGTGTGTGTTCCAGCAGGGTCTGCTATGGACCCAAGGTGAGGCCTTTGAAGTGGAAAAGTGGTTCCACGTACAATAATAAGCAATTCTTTTGCTTTGTTTCCCCTTACTTGCCCCCCTGATTTTTTTTCTGGTTCCTTCCCCACTGTCCTGCGACGTTCTGATGCACCATCTCTCAGCACTATTTCTCGTTCCCAAGCAAGTCTCCAACAGAATATTGTATCTTGGCAAATGTTTCTCATCCAGAATTCTTTGTGTTATTCCTCAGGGAACCCCACTTGGCAGAACTGGGTTTTTTTTCAAGATGGGGAGTCATAATCTTCAAAGTTCATTCATTTATTCAACAGATGTTTGTTGGATGCCTGGCATGTGCCAGGCTTTGTACCAGGTAGGCACTTGAATAAAGAATACATGTTCAGTTCGGCTGGTGTGGCTCAGTGGTCGATCATGGGCCCATGCACCGAGAGGTCCCTGGTTTGATTCCCAGTGAGGGCACATGCCTGGGTTGCGGGCTCGGTCCCCAGGAAGGGGTGTGCAGGATGCAGCTACAGCTCCTTTACTTGTTCTTCCATCACAGTGACCATCCTGTGTAGTTATGACCTCACTGTAAGAGCAGGACACGGGAGCGGGGCTGAAATGCAGCTGACACACTTGTACAACCGTTCCAGTTGTTCAAATATCGAAATACTCTGTTCCAGATGGTGAATGACCTCAGAGTGTCCCTTCTGCCCAGATGCCCCAGCTATTTCTGACAGATCCAGCAACTGAAGGCATAGTAGGGCCTCAAGATAGGCTTGAGCACTATGGCCTAGAGCCATTTGGTGTAGCTGTTACATGGGCCATAAAGATTGCTAAATATTTTGAATATCCTCTCTGTGTATTAGACTTGTTGGATACTGGACCTACACACCCTGCACGGAGACTGCCATATAGCTAGTCTCAATAAATTAGTTTAATTGATTTAATGAATTGATTTCATTTCTAGGGATTCAGATGGGAGAGGTTAATACAGCAGATTTCTTAGAGGAAATACTAGTAAGACTTCAGCTGAGTAGTGGAATTTTTTATTTTTTTTCTTATTATGGAAGGAATAAATGCATAGCATTAAATTTTATGAAAATTAAAAGAAGTATAAAGAAGAAAATAATTAGTTATAATCCTACCATCCAGAGATGACTACAATCAAGAATTTGATGTGTTTTCCTTAGGAATTTTCTATATGTGTATTTGCTCCTGTGTGTGTATGTGTGTGCCCATACATATGCGTAATCAGGCAAAGATTTTAATATTGTAACATGTCCTATTCTGTCCTTCCTCAACTGTCCAAAGAAGACACCATGATTGGCTCCAGGCCCTTAATGTGCTGTTTGGGTTAGTGGGAGATGAAGAGAATGGGGAGGAGCCAAGGATGGCTGTATGGATTTACTAGTACATGAGAATGTGCACTCCAAATTATACTCTAGACCAGTGGTCAGCAAACTCATTAGTCAACAGAGCCAAATATCAACAGTACAATGATTGAAATTTCTTTTGAGAGCCAAATTTTTTAAACTTAAACTTCTTCTAACACCACTTCTTCAAAATAGACTCGCCCAGGCCATGGTATTTTGTGGAAGAGCCACACACAAGGGGCCAAAGAGCCGCATGTGGCTCGCGAGCCGCGGTTTGCTGACCATGGCTCTAGACCATTAGAAACAGACAATGAGGGTGTCTGAGAGTGAGAAGGTGAGGTGTGTGAGCGTAAGAAGATACCCTTGAAACAACATAGCAGTGGCTAAAATTTGAGGAAGATGGGAGATAATGGGGAAATACTGGTAGTTATCATGCCAACACTGGGGAGATAGGCGGATGAAGAAAAAATGAAGGATGTTTTCTTTTATGTCATGGAATATAATCCTTTTGTCTGCTCTTCAAAGTACTTGCAATGAAGAAATAACATTTCAAGGCCTTTGTGGGAGTGCATTTGTAGCTTTGAAAGTCTGTGCTGAGATGGGCTTTAAATTGGGAATAAGAAGGCCAGTTTGTTCAGACCATGAAGTACATGATTGTGTGTGTGTGTGTGTGTGTGTGTGTGTGTGTGTGTGTATGTGCACGTGTATGCGTTGCTGTAAGGGGGGTGTGGTGGTGATAATCATTTTAAATGGTTTGCTGTGTTTTCTTTTGTTTTCTGAAGCACTTGACCTTGTCATCCTCTGCCTGAGGCACCCACCTATCCATCTGCCATGAATGCAGACAGGAAAGGTGTGTTAATGCTCAACTTTGCACATTCAAAAATAAGATTTTGCAACAAGTCAGTAGTCTTGAAAACCAGGATATTGCTTTGAGAATGAAATTTCTAAATTATAATGGCAAATATAGTTGCAAATATTACAATGTGCTCATACTTTATTTTCTGATGAGCACAGTCGTTGTTTGACACACCAGGATTCTGCTTAGATAGCATTCTCAGAAAGCCAAAGCTATAGGAATGTAGAACAAATCTGTGGTTGGCAGGAGCTAGGGATAAAGACATTGTTTGCCTACAAATGGGTATCGTAAGGGAATTATTTTAGCGTGGTGAGGATAGTGAAAATGTTCTGTAGCCTGATCATGTGGTAGTGACTTGGCTGTTTGCATTTGTCAAAACTTATAGAATTGTATACTAAAAAGAATGACTTTACTGTATGTAAATTAAAAAAAAAAAAACATTTAAAGAGGAAGTAGAAAAAATTCCAGTGAGGGAGAAAGTATAATTGGTAGATACTTAGGTCAGATTCCAACCTTAGGCCAATCACTGATGGTACCTCACCAATCAGCTCTGAGCCCTTCCTCTGGGTTTTGGTGGGGCAGTACAACAGAGTGGAAACTTGGACTAGTTTGCAAATGAAATAGTTTTATATCCTGACATCATTGATTAACATTATTTAATGAGCGTTTTCCTATCATTAAAATTGTTTTTTATGCATTGGTTGAAAATGTTGCTAGTGGCTCAGTTTCCCTATGGCTATATATGCTGAGTTTTGAAGAAGAGTTTGAAAAATAAGTAGGTAAGGAAGGTAAGGAAATTTGGCCAAGAGGCAGGTAAGGTCTAATTGCCACCTGGTCTTAGAAGTATCAGAACCAGCATCCACACAATCAAAAACTTGCTGTGGAGAATTCATATGGGCTATAATACTGGGCTAAAGCGTTTATGGGACAGCCCTAACTGGTTTGGCTCAGTGGATAGAGCATTGCCCTGTGGACTCAAGGGTCCCAGGTTCGATTCTGATCGAGGGCATGTACCTTGGTTGCGGGCATATACCCAGTAGAGAGTGTGCAGGAGGCAGCTGATGGATGTTTCTCTCTCATCGATGTTTCTAACTCTCTATCCCTCTCCCGTCCTCTCTGTAAAAAATCAATAAAATATATTTTTTGAAAAAGAGTTTATGGGACATAAAAATACATATTAAGATTCAAACTTCAAGATGCCTAAGGAGATTTTTAGTTAGGGAGTAAAACTATCACATAGGAAAAAATAAAGGTATTCCTATTTACTGCTTAATATAGGTTTCTTATAGTCTCTTTCTAAGCATGTAAAGTTACATTACATTGAGTATAAAAATAGGCCTATTGAAAGAATAAATCTTTGAAGTATCAAGATCTATAAATCTTTTCGAAATGTGCAAACTAGCCTCAGGTAATCTCTATCTTGTTGGTACAAGGCAGAGATGTTACATTCTATTATTTATAGATTTGGAATAGCTTCCTTGATACTTATAACCAAGTATATTTGTGCAATTGCTAAGCATTTTGAAAAACCTTCAAAATCAACATAACTGTATATTTGGTACAGGCATCAGGCAGCAGCAATTAAGCACAGAGCTGACAACTGATAGGGATATCAAATTACATTTTCCACCCTATAAAAATTCTTTTCCAACACAAAAATGGGTGAATCAGTTTATCAGGAAACAGAATTAACATACTCTGGGCTACTCCTACAGGCAAAGAAAGGGCCACCTAACTGCATAAATAATGTTGTTAGACTTACATCTCTTCCTTGGAGGAATGATATTTCTAGGTTCAGACTGAGGACAGTGGTAAGTGTGTGTGTGTGTGTGTGTGTGTGTGTGTGTGTGTGTGTGTGTGTTGTGGTGTGGTGGTGGTGGTGGTGGTAGTGGTGGCAGGTGGGGAGTTGGGCAGTAGCCCAATCTCTTTTTATGAGTCCCTTATAGTGGCAAATATTACAATGTGCTCATACTTTATTTTCTGATGAGCACCTACAGTAATCATCTACGAGGTCCTTTAAAAGAAAAATAAGGAGATTTTCAGTAATCTCCTCTTGTCAGAACTCGCTCAACAGAAATGTATCAGCGGAAGATGAAGGGCCTACTCATGCAAATAAAGTGGAGTGACTTGAGGTGATTCAGGGAGAGGGGAACACAGCCGTTGTTTGTAAATGAGGGTTAATGATACCTTTGCACCAGCTGCAATTTTGTAGTATGCATATTTTGATGACTTCTAGCAAAGCTCTATTATAATTTGTGACCTATATACAAAAGAGGAAAAGTGAAGTCATTATCAGCATTTTATTGTCAGCAAAGATGTTTTTTTTTTTTTTCCTGATTAGAGCCCAGCCCCAAAACCACCCCCCAAGAAATCACTAGACTTAAAAAAATGTATATAGAATAATGGTTTCCCTGGAGACTATGATAACATGGACCAGCCACAAAATGATTAATGAGAAAGAGATAACCGTATCAGTCATCTGCACATGCCAATAGGAACTGAAGGGGAGGACTTTAAAACTTTTAAATTTAGATATATTTACTTTAAAAATAATTGATAGAGATTCTTCACCTCTCACCACAAAAGACTGTATAATATCACGACTGACAATACATGTACCCTGAGACTGACTTTGTGCAACCAACATGGTGTTCAGATTAGCAGCAAAACAAAAATGAATGAGTTTGCACAATTCAACTTTGGTGTATCATCAGTTAAGTTCTTCCTGGCACTCCAAGGTTAATAGTATACAATACAGCATCATCCATTTTATTTTGCATTCTTTGTGTGCAGTCCCTTAAAACATTCTATACATTTTCTTTCTATCCTCCTTTTAGACTAAGTGATTATAACCATGATAAAGCAAAACTTGAGGAGATGTGATCAGGGTTGGTTCCTACAGGGTTTTGTTGTTGTTTGGTCTCTGGATGAAAGGTGAGTATCTCCAGAACAATTCAATTCAAGGATAAAAGCCTGAAAGGCAATGAGAAATGGAAGGGTGGGACAACATCAGAGAGGAAACAGCCCAGAGAATCCAACTTCAGCTCAGTGATTCAGCTGGAATTGACCTCATCAGAAGAGTAAGCAGTGAGAAATGTGGGCGACTCCAAGAGCATTTCTGAAAACTGGAAGGTCATCCTGAAAAAATAATTTCAACATGGATGCTTGATTTGGTTTACTTCAACTCAAATGAATTACGTTCAAATTTCATTCAAAATGAAAGTCAGTCTTGCCTGGCCAGTGCAGCTCAGTGATTGAGCTTTGACCTATGAAACAGGGGGTCGTGGTTCGATTCCTGATCTGGAAACATGCCGGGGTTTTGGGTTCGATCCCCACTGTGGTACATGCAGGAGGCAGCCTATCAATGATTCTCTCCCATCATTTATTATTCTTTTTTAAAAAAAATATTTTTATTGATTTCAGAGAGGAAGGGAGAGGGAGAGAGATAGAAACATCAATGATGAGAGAGAATCATTGATCGGCTGCCTTCTGCACGCCCCACACTAGGGATCGAGCCCATAAGCTAGGCATGTGCCCTGACCGGGAATTGAACTGTGACCTCCTGGTTCATGGGTCGATGTTCAACCACTAAGCCATGTCAGCCAGGCTCATCATTGATGTTTCTATCTCTCTCTCTCCCTCTCCCTTCCTCTCTGAAATCAAGAATTAAAAAAATTCAATCTCATTATCAAAATTGCAGAAGTAGCCATGTTTTCCATGTACAATTCCATGTGGCAGAGAAGAGCCTGGGCTTACATGCCCCGCTGGGATAAAAATGTGTGCCTTGGTGGGAAGCTAGAAACCATAACAGGAGAATGGTGATTACAAACTCTGTTTTCTGGTGGCTTGTGGCTCTGGAGCCATGAAGAGGGGCATCCAAACTTTAGCACACAACTTATTTAAAAGATCCAGAAGTTGGATCCCATTTAGCAGTTATTCCTGTCGTGAGAGCCACATACCTCTGGCTAAAGAGGTGGGGAGCACAGGTTATTTGCCCAGGAGTCCATGAATCCATGTCGGCCTTAAGAGTTCTTAGTAAGAAGAATAATTTCATGTACATATGTCCTATTTTAAATGCATGTATATGCTATTAGAAGATATTAGTAGAAATTTCTTTAGAAGTGCAACTGGGTTTAAAAGTTGCGTTTTAATTTGGTCAGTGTGGCTGAGTGGTTGAGCATCGACCTATGAACCAGGAGGTCATGGTTTCGTTCCCAGCCAGGGCACATGTCTGGGTTACAGGCTGGATCCCCAGTGTGGGGCATGCAGGAGGCAGCAGATCAATGATTCTCTCTTATCATTGATGTTTCTACCTCTCCCCCATTCCCTTCCTCTCTGAAATCAAATAAAAACACCTTTAAAAAAATAAAAGATGCTTTTTAGCATTATATACTTTTAAAATCAATAGCTACTAGAATATGGAGGGGGTTCATTGACATTTTTTTGTTATTAAAATGATCTAATAGAGATAACAGCTTTATTCACAACTGCCCCAAACAAATATTTCAAATGTCCATCAACAAGAGAAAACAAGAGAATGTACAAATAAATTGTGGAATAGTCATGTAATAGAATGCTACTGATATAACAACATGGGTGACTCTCACAGATTTGATGTACACACACACACACACACACACACACACACACACACGCCAGATGTAAGAGCAAACTGTATGATCCAGGTTTAATGGAGTTAAGAATAGGCAAAATTAACTGATGGCCCGAAGTCAGAACAATGATTGCCCCTTGAGGGGACTGTAAGAAGGGATATAAGGCAAACTTTTAGGGTGTTGAGGAATGTTCTGATAGTGCTGTGTGCGTGAGTACATATGTAAAACTTTATCCAGCTGTACACTTATTATTAAGGGAATTTACATACTTTATGTGTTGATAGCTGTTTTAAAACATGTCAACAAATTCTTTGACTTTACCCCATCCAGAGTTAGGATCTAGATCCTATCCTCTTGAATCTGGACTAGACCTATGGCTTATCTATAATCAATAGAATGCATCAAAATGGAAACCTTTGATTTCTGAGACCAAGTCATGAAAGGTAGTCAGCTTCCATTTTGTTCCTTGAGATTTTTGCTGTGGAGTCATGAGCCATCGTGTGAGAAGTTCAGCTACTCTGAGGCTTCCCTGCCATGAGGACGCCCAGGCCACATGGAAAGGCCTGAGGTAGGAAGGTGCTGATGTCACGGCCCCCCTGAATTAAACCTCTGAGTCATCAGCCTGACACATAAGAGAATATTCTTGTAGATTCTAGCTTCCAACTCTGAAGTAGCCCTTCCAACCCCCTCAGGCATTTGATATTTATTTTTAAGTTCAGGTCCTGGACCTTTTGGAGCAGAAACAATTATTCCCTGCTGTGTCCTGACACATAAAATCTTTGGGTATATCAAAATAGCTATTTTATACCAACACGTTTTAGAGTAGTTTGTTATGCAATAATAATAACAGGAACAAGATTTAATAACATTGAAAAAAAACACACGACCTTTAAGCTCAAGGAACTTGAGAACCAATGTCAGTCAGGGTTCTTTGGTTGCGAGCAAAAGCAAATTTATTGGCAGAATATGGGGCTGCAAGGTTTAAGGGAATGAAGAGTAATTGTGCTCAGGAAGTCCTTCTGGGGGCCTTGGTAGCAGGAGCTGATGAAGGGTTTCTCTAAGAGGCAGTTGCTGCTATGAATGTGCTCTGACTACACTCAGTCATGTCACTCTCTTCAGAAGTTTGATTTCAAGGAAACCAACCAGTCCACCCAGACTGAGCCACGTGCCCACACATTGCCTAGCAGAAGATAGGGGCACATGATTTTCAAAGACCAGCACAAATTGGGGAAGGAGTGTGCACCCCAAGGGAAATCAAAGTGCTCTCACTTTAAAAAGGAGAAATAGATCTGGGACATCCAAAACCCACTTTGTATGGAACTAGAGCCTCTCTGACGTATTTTAGAGGCTGCTGCCTTCATGTTCTCAAACAAACTTCATTTCAGTATTAATATTATTCAAGGACGACTGAGGTGAATGAGGTTCCTGGTGCCTATTTAGGGTAGACTGGAGAGTAACATCTTTCCTGCTTCATATTTGCATGCCCAACATTGTCTTGGGTACTGAGACCATGTAGGTGAGTTCTCCAGCTGATCCACAGTAAAGGGAGTGAAGCCTGTCTAGTTTTGAAGCTGACTTTGTAACTAGACAGTCAGTGGGTCTGTGCTGCCTGTCACCACTTGAGTCAATGAAGCAGAGACAGGGTTGAATCATATATAAGCCTTTATTCCAATACTGCCGGCAGCATGGGAGAGCAGCAGGTCATCCACAGAAATCTGCTCTGCCCCCCACCATAAGCCAGCTGCTTATATTGGGTAGAAGGACAAAGATTACATGGGAAGTAGGCAAAAGGGTATGCCAAATGGGCAGTTAACAGGTAATGCAGGCTGGAGATTTGCAAAGGCCTGTGGATACGCAAAGGGCTGGAGCCTCTGGTTTCTGCAACAAGATTGTTAATCTTTCCATGATAATAGGCAGCTTCTGGATGGGGGGGATTGGCCGCATTTCCAGTTGAGCTCCCAGGTCCCACCTGCAACTCCAGCCGGGTTAGAATGTGCCTTCTTTAATCAGAACAAAATGATCATGGTTAACAGAGCATGATTGATATTTCTTACAATTATAGCTGGTCCCCAATATTCTATTTCTGCCCCTAACAACTTTATACATCTGGAGCAGTACTAGGAGACTTCTGGTGACTCACCCAAATCTCCCACCCGCAGCTACTGTGATTGTTGTCTGCTAATGAAAATCAGCTTCCCATCCTGGCTGGTGTGGCTCAGTTGACTGAGAGGCATCCCCTGTACCAAATGGTCACCAGTTTGATTCTGGGTCAGGGCACATGCCCAGGTTACTAGCTCAATCCCCAGTAGGGAGTGTGCAGGAGGCAGCCGATCACTGTTTCTCACATCTATGTTTCTCTCCTTCTCTCCCTCTCTCCTCCTTCCTTTCCTCTCTCTTTCTAAAATCAATGAAAACACACACACACATAAAAACAAACAAACAAACAAAAACCCAGCTTCCCCTTTTCCAGAGAACTCCCCTCCTCCCCACACTCAGTGCCTAAGAAAAAGCTACAACAAAGTGACCCTTGACATTAAGAGGTGATAATGCTGCTGTGTGGTTTGTTCCAGAGCCCTCTTCCTGTGAATTGGCCAAGGCTAGCCTTTCCCTGTGCCCACAAGCTTGCCTGGCTCTCCCCCCTTATTTATCTTGCTCTACTCTCTTTCTTACATGCTTCTCCTAAGAGCATGTTTTTAATGCATCATTTTCACAAGAATCCCCATGTCAGGCTCTGCTTCGAGACAATCCACCGTAGAACACCCATTGAGGACAGTGGTTCTCAAACTTTTGCATCCATCCACCTGGAGGCCTGGTTAAAACACAGACCACAGGGCCTCAACCTCAGAATTTCTATTTAGTGGGTCTGAGAATTTGCATTTCTAACAAATTGCCAGGTGAGGCTGGTCTGAGCACCACACGTGGATAATCATTGTTGGCAAAGGCTAAAGTGGTGGGACTTGAAGCCCAGACCTCTTTCATCCCCAAAAAGATTTTTGCTTTTGCCGAGCAGTCCTGCCATTAACCCTTTCTGCTTAGGAGGTTAAACACCTAAGTAAAAATGCAAACACTACCCAGAAAGCATAATCACATTTTGTGTTAGCTCTATTATAGTATAGTTTACTTAGCCAGTTATCAAGCAGATCTCTGAGGAAAATGGCAATAAGGGCAGAAAGGGTTTGATGGGATAAAAAATTAAGTCAGTCCAATCATAGTGTTTCTAACTTGTTTTAGTCCCAGAATCCTTTCTTCAAACAAACACTTCAGAGGAAGCCCAATATATAGAACCCAATGGAAAGGGTCTGAAAAACCCATTAGGGCCGAGTTTGGAAAATGCTGGTCTCTATAGCAGCTGTGTGGGCTGGTCCGAAGAGGTCTTTAGCTATTTCTCTGTTTGATCTGGGCCTGGATGGCTGCTTTCATATGGCACATTTATTTATTTTGAGGAAACAGACCAATGGTATAATTTCCCTGGGAAACCAGAGCCTCCCCACCCCCCATTCCTCCCATTGCATTTCAAGATCTGTATACTACTGCTGAAAACTCAGGCATGCTGAAGGAACGCAGGATTCGGCTCCATTGTTTATGTAAATGATGCTTAGAAAAACCCATGTTAGAGGAATACCAATGTCATGGGCCATGTACAGATTTTTGGATGTTTTCCCTTCTGCGTTATTTCATGGCCTTGCTTTTCATTCCAGTAAAAAGGCTACGGCATATGAAAATGCTTAAGTAACCACACATTGCAGCCTGCGACGGCTTCGGTTTTGATGGATGATGTGGCACTGCGCAGCTCATTGCAAAGCAATGCTTTTAACTTAAATCGGTTTTAAGTGAATATGTTTTACACATTTCTGCGCCAGAGTTTGAAAAAGCTTTTTCCTAGAAAACAGCCCTTCTTGAGGCGCTCCCCCTCATCGGGGTGGGGGTGAGGGGGGCGGCCTCCCTGGCTCAGGCAAGGAGCGTGTTTACTTGCGTGGCCTTCAAACAGCCACAGGGCTGCTGTCTTAATGAAGCAGTTAATGATGTGTGAATTATAGATCCTGACAACCCCTTTAATAAAAACAACAGGGCTGCGTGCACAGTGTCCTGTGGCTGCTAAGTAGTGGCAGGCTGTCTGCTCCCCATAACGCAGGATCTTTAAGTAAAACACCACTCTTGCTTGGTGGCAGGCAGAGAATATCCCTGGTCAGCACAGGAAGGAAGACCTGAGAGTCATGAAGGATCTGTGGACGCAAAGGATGCCTCCTTCCCATCCAACTGGGCCCGGAGTGCAGGAGCCGGAGTTTTTAAGAGATGCTGCTGAATCCAGAGCAAGCCCTTGTTCTGCTTTGGCTCTTGGCTTTCCTGGAGGTGCCCATTGTAGCAAAGGACTCTGTGATGGATGTTTTAATAGCCTAAAAGTGCACTCCACCCCCCGTCCCTCTTTGCCCCGCCGGAGGCACGGGAATGCTGGCTTTCCAGTTGATTTTCAAAGAACCAATTGTCTGTTCTGCATGCTGACGGAGGTTTGCCATGGGGTAACTCGGGGCCGCCTTCAGCCCCCAAAGCCAGGCTGAAGCCCAGCTGTGGAGTGAGGCGCTTTCTGGTCGCAGACCTGGACAGTAGGGGCGCATCGAAGCAAGGCTTGCGAGGAACTGAAAAACAAACCCGAACCTAAACAAAGCCTTTTCTTCATTTAATTCGGTGGCCATTTTTCAGGAAAAGTGAGTTCACCTTCCATCTCTCAATAGGCACTGGACTTGGACTCGAAGGCCAAAGTCTAGTCTCTTTATCCTTATCCCTGGGATGAGAAAATTCAAATCTGTCTTGTTTGGGCAGGGGTAGTTTTCCTTTTAACAGTTCAGAGAACTGTTTGTCTAACCCTCGCCATTCGAGGTGACAGATAGCAAAGCAGAGCAGAGAGAATGGTGCGCATTCAGCAGTGAACACAAACCTTCCTGTCTGTTCCCAGAGCTCCCAGCCAGCAGGGAAATCACTGGCCTGAAAGGGCATTCACATGCAAACGAGGCCTGGGCACCCTGCGTGGCTTCAGAAAAGCCATTTCTGCTGCCCCGCTGGGAAAACCTGCCGGCTGGGTGGGGTCTCACTGCCTGGGCTGCACTGCCTGCCTTCTCCTGGGAAAAGTGCCTCCAGGAGGCCCAGAATGAGCCCAGGTGAAGCCGGGTTTGGGTTTGGGGGGAGGGGCGGGAAGGGGGACGTAGTGTGTATCAGGCAAGTCAGCAAAGTTATAGGGTGACCAACCTTCCTGGTGTGCCTGGGATGTGGGGGGTTTACTGGAATGCAGACCGGTCAGTGCTCAAACAAAGACGAGTTGGGTACCCTAGTTGAGGATGATCTACCACCCTTCACTTTCTCAGCGAGAACACAAACAGGCTCTGTTGTCCACTGTTGGAAACAATGAAATCCACCGGGGACCCAAGAACCTCTCTACAACCTGTTGTTTCTTTGTCCTCTGCCACAGATTCCAGATCTTTTCTGTGCTCCTCGATAAGGAGCAACATTAAGAAGGTTTTCTATTTTTCAGTCTCCAAGTGCCACTCATGGGGAGAAGGCTAATACATGGTGAAGTGACTGGGAGAAAAAGAGCACAAGGAGTCTGTTGTTAGGGGCCTACTTTGTGCCAGGTGCTAAGTTCTATGCTTATGATTCACTGACACCCGCCTCAGTTTTCCTGAGAGGTAGATGCTATTTTGCAGATGATGAAACAAGAAACTTGATAGCTATAATGTCCATAAGTTTATATAAATAGGGGATCTGACAACAAAACTCTTTTCTTTTTGCCATTTATGTTATTTCATAGGAGAGGAAAATATCAGGCCACAGTTGAACACTTCTGACAACAAAACTCTTGATTTCTCTGACCCGAAGTCCTGTGATGTTCTGTCTGAACACCACACTTCCTCTTAAATGTTATAGGTGAAAACAAACAACACACAAAAACAACAACAACAACAACAAACAAAAGAAACGTTATAGGTGATTGGTAAGGAATAGACATGAACTGAGCCAGACATTTTATGGAATAAAAAGAATGTCATTAATTGAATTCCATATGCTTTGCATAATTATTTATTAAAATAATGCATGATTGTTTTGAAATCATTCCTATATTGATGAGTGTAAAATGGAAAGTTTTCTCTTGCCCCCAGCCCCAGAGGCAACCACCATTATCAGTGTCTTGTATAACTTGTTAGAGATTTTCACTCATGGGGATATTTTTCCATTTCAGAACACGAATGTTGTTTTTCTTTTCTTTTTTTTTTAACAGTTGGATGCACCATATTCAGAAGTCCGGTGTGTGTTCTGACATATGAATATTCACCCAATTTAAAGTTTTCTATTAAGGGCAGCAAGAAAGTTTTCATTTTCCCCCATTTCAAATAATACCATAGTACACATCCTATACACTTATATGTGTACCCTTTTGGGGTATTCCTGAAGGACAAATGACTATAAGAAGAATATACACTTAAAATTTTGGTGGACATTGCCAAAAGCTCTCCATAAATTGTACTAAATTTTACACCAACTAACAAAGTATGAGAATCCTTTTTCTCCCATTCTAGAAAACAGTGTTATAAACTGTTCTCATATTGAGCTACAAAAATGTCCTTTACCAGTATATATGTTTATTGGGCATTGGTGTTATCTTGCAATAAATGTGCACCTGTGAGAGGTATTGTTGTAGGTGCCAGGAATACAAAGATGAGCAAGGCAAGACACCTGTCTTCCAGTACCTTACAGTCTATCAGACACACAAAAACTGCAAGGAAGTACCACAGTACCACAGAAGTTCATGTAGAATGCTGTGGGAGTCCAGAGAACTGCGTGGGCAGTCCTCCCAGGATGGGTCACAGCCATAGGTCTAAGACAGTGGTCGGCAAACTCATTAGTCAACAGAGCCAAATATCAACAGTACAACGATTGAAATTTCTTTTGAGAGACAAATTTTTTAAACTTAAACTTCTTCTAATGCCACTTCTTCAAAATAGACTCGCCCAGGCCGTGGTATTTTGTGGAAGAGCCACACTCAAGGGGCCAAAGAGCTTCATGTGGATCGCGAGCCGCGGTTTGCCGACCACTGGTCTAAGGGATGGAGGAGCTGATCTTGAATGTGGCATGGCAGATTGGGATCCTGACTCTGTTACTTGCTGTGTTATTCTGGGCAATTTCTTTGACCTCCCTGAGCTTCAGTTTCTTCACCTGTAAAATGGGGATTATGTTGCTGCTGCTGCTGCTTCTCGTCCTTCCTTTCACCTTCCTTTCCCACTCAACTCCTCCTCCTTTTTCTTCTTTTCAAGGAAAGTGGGCCTTGTTTGAAGCCCCAGGGCCCTGGGGAAGGAGGCAAAAGGGGGGCCGTCTTGGACCTTCTTGGGGTGCAGGTTATTATTGAGGCCATACTTCTTGTGGCAATGACAGCAGTGAGCATAACACTCAGTCATCTTGTAGCAGCTGTATTTCTGGGTGAGCTGGCGGTGGGAGGAGTCGATGACTGTCCCGTCCCTCAGGGTAAGCACCAAATGCAAGGTGATGTCTTTCTGGAAGCTGTTGTCTGAGACAGGCTGGCCATTTCCCACTGTCTCTCCACAAAAATCAGACGCGGCTGGTCAGGCAGGACACAATCCTTGTCTTGGACTGTGGCTTTGACGTTTTTGATAGTGTCACTGAGCTTGACCTCAAGGGTGATGGTCTTGCCTGTCAGGGGCTTCTCAAAGATCCTCATCACTGGGTCCTTGTTGAAGAGAAAGAGCAGGATTATGCTTAAGTCACATGGTTAGGTGGGTTACATGAGAGAATGCTGATGTGCAAGTAATTGCTCCATGCGAACTTCATTGTTAGGAAAAAGACCTGCCTGCTCAATAACCAGCTTTCCTTACTTAAAAAAATAATATATTTATTGATTTTTTTTTTTTTTTAGGGAGGGAGGGTGGGGGGAGAGAGAGAGAAAGAGAGAAAAAGAGGAAGAGAAATATTGATTTGTTGTTCCACTTATTTATGCATTCATTGGTTGCTTCTTGTATGTGCCCTGACCAGAGATGGAACCCGAAACCTTGGCATATCAGGACGACACTCTAACCAACTGAGCTCCCTGGCCAGGACCCAACTTGCCTTATTTCTGAATTAGAGTACTTCCAAACTCATTCCCATTTTGAGTTTCCTCATATACATCAATAAGAATAGTGCCTTCAGAGCCTGGCCTTGCTGTTCATGGTAAGATCCTTAAGTGACATAATGCATTTATTGTTACAAAGTGTAAGGTGTAGCTGATATACATTTACACAGTCAAGGGTAATAATTCCTGAGAGGAAAATATTATGAACTGTTGGGAGGAATGCATCAGTGCCAGTGTAACTGGAAGAGGGAAGAGGATGGAATCACAAGTTGTGGCTTGGAGAGATGGGTGGTTGAAGCTGCGTCTGGGCCTTAGCGCTTATGAGAAGCTAGAACACCTTCCGTACCAGCAGCGGCTGATGGTCTTCATCCAAGATAGAGAACTGGTTGGATTTCTCAGTGCCCTGAAAGCAGGCTTGCAAATGCCCCTACTGTTTTGGGTTTCATTGAATTTAACACATATTTACTGAACTGCCTACCGAGGTGGGATGGCTCCTGGGAGACATGAAGACTTCGAGAACTTGGCTTTCATGACTTCAGAAGGCAGCGTGTTTCATTCTCACCTGCACAGAAGTTTGTTTCTTCTGTTTCCATGAGGGAGACCATCTGAATGAGCCCCAGTGGGTTTTGGTACTTGGCGAAGTCCACTTAGTCACATGTTGATACTTACACATGTTTGTAAATGGACAGTTTTCACACGTGGGCTGCTAAGGCTACCTGCGGAGAGCAAGAAGCCCATGTCCAGGAGAATGCGATCCCTTCACTCTCTGGAAGGTGAGTTCTGAGGTTGCCTGTGGGCAGGCAGAGCTGCCCTCACCACCAGTGCCCCAAACAGGGAGCATCCCAGCCCTGAATATGGCCAAGGTCCTTTTCAGAGTGTTCAAGAAGAGTATACAAACTGCAGGGAATGCAGGAGCTTTTCTTAGAAGTCAGCCTCCACCTAGCTGACTCAAGGTGGGCTGAAAGTGGAGTGACTTTCCAAGGCTCACTGCCTTCCCACGAAGACCAAGGCCTTAGAGGCCCAGAGTAATGGAAAGGTTGCAGCTACTTTTTCTTTCAGGTGTAGCATACATATAGTAACCTGCACAAATCCTCAGTATAGACTGAGTAATCCTAATATATAAAAAACCAGGAGCCATCACGGCCAAAACAACCGTACGAACATCCAAACAGCAGACTGCATGGGGTGACCAGGCCAGCAGGGTGGGTAGTGAGGGATGACCAAACGACTGAACAGCAGGCTGCGTGGGGCAACCAGGCTGGCAGGGGGGTAGTGGGGGCAACCAGTCTGGCAGGCAGAGGCAGTTAGAAGTGATCAGGATAGCAAGGGGGGCAGTTAGGGGTGTTCAGGCAGGCAGGCAGGTGAGCAGTTAGGAGTGGTCCTGGATTGTGAGAGGGATGTCTGACTGCCAGTTTAGGCCTGATCCTGGGGCTCTGACCTAAACTGGTAGTCGGACATCCCCTGAGGGGTCCCGGATTGGAGAGGGTGCAGGCTGGGCTGAGGGGACCCCCTATGCATGAATTTCATGCACCGGGCCTCTAGTTGTTACATATCTTCCATGTAATTTGAAATAAATATTGAATATAAAACTGTAAATCACAAACCTTGCACATATTTTGAAATGAAAAGGCTTCTTTGGATTTTCTGATGGCTAATTCTGGACAAATTAAACAAAGCTAAAGTTTTGTCTCCCCTGGCTCTCTGTGTCTTGTTTTGCTGGTGTTTGAGCCCCTGTTGGTCTGCTCATGTTGAACCCAGCCCTGCCTGACAACAAGAGAGGGAGGACCGGCTTCCCTCTGTGGTGCCAGAGAGTGTGCTCTTGTACCCAAGAAAGCGCAAAGGCGAGAACCAGGCTGAGGAATCCCCCAAAATTGCCGCCATGTGTTGGAGGTGTTCTGAGGCAGTGCTTATTGGAAGCTACAGAAACGGGGACTCTGGGATTGAAGCAACCAATAAATCAGATGTAACAATGAAGGTAATTTCACAGCATTCCCCGGGAAACCTGGCTCCTTCGGTTGCTCCTCTATCACTTAAAACAGAGTCCTTTGTCTTTGGGGTTGATGAGTAGGTATAAAAGCAATTCCAGAGCCAAATGCTAGATAAAGCGAACTCAATTCATGTCCTATAATGACAAGGTCGTGTACCACACAGAACTGCTTTTAGATTGGCTTTAAGTAAACTCAGATGAAGAAAAGCTTGTATCAGAGAGAGAGAGAGAGAGAGAGAGAGAGAGAGAGAGAGAGAGAGAGAGAGAGAATATCCCACTTCACCTGAGAATACACAGGGACCACAAGGAGTCTGTTCCGGTGGGGACACCAGCAAATCACCCTGTTTCCATAATGACTTCTTTACATTATTGAATAGAATGGGAACTTTAAGGGCGACTGCAATAATAGTTTCTCATGAAAAATTAACAACGAATTTATGGAAATGTAGGAAAAGTCCCAAAGCAATTAGCTTAGATTTCTCTAGAGTCTGAGAAAAGCCGGGATAATTGCATGCAGAAACTGCATAAAGTGGCTATTTTCATTATCGCTGGATACAGAAAGTCCATTTTCATCACAATGGGATATAATGATGTTAACGCTAACAGGGAGATATATTGAAAAAGGTTACCACACAGTTTACCAAATGGTTTGATTTATGTAACTTTGGAGATATATACTTAAGATTACTGCTAAGGGGACCGGAGAGGTTATCCTTGAAGTTTCCAGGGGCTCCTGTACGGTAGGAAAATACATTTCAGTTTCTGAAAGCTAATTGTACATCACCACTAGGATGCACAAGAGTGAATTTAATTTATCTCAGGATTGAGAGCTGAATTGTACTACAAGCTGGCACATGCATATCCATTCTGCCTTGACTCTGTTGTTAATTGGCTATTACGCATGTTTATGGGTGCACTTAAGGCTGGGGTCCTCTCCCTGAACGTCTTAGACACTCTGAGGTCCTGGCACCCTGTGGAAGCAGAGGCAACGTTGGGAAAACCCAGAGTCCTTACAGGGTCTACACAGAGGTTATACATTATTTAAATGTCGCTATTTTCAGTTAAATAAAATGGAATGGCGAGCATCATCTTTTCTGTTGCTCTTCATTCACAAGCCCTGGCAGTTTAATGACTCTTGGCTGTCTGTGAAGAAATAGGGGTGGGGGTGGGGGGGAGGGAAGAGATGCGATACAGTGAGCTTTTATCCACCTCCAGCGTCCTCTGCAATGTCACACACACACACAGATCTGGAACTCCTTTTCTATCTATAAAAAGCTGTAGTTAAGGTTGTGCCTGGGATTTGAATGATTCTTGGAACCATTAAATAGATTCTGTCTGAAGCCCACAGAATATTAATAACTTGGTAGCTGCAGTGTCAAAAGGATCATACAGCCTCAATCTTATTTGGTAAACACTCTCTGTTCCAAAAAAAGAAGAAGAAGGAGATTATTTAAGTGTTTCCAACAAAAGCCTCAGCAGAAGTCGGACTCTGAATGGACACCACTGCCCGGGGACAAATGTCAACACAGCTCGAGCTTTGTGAGAAGGACTGAAAAGATCCCCGAGCCGCACATTGGCACGCTTATGGCCAGCATTAAGAAAATCAATCTGAAATCACAAAGCCTCATTCACATCCCAACCCGGCCAGTACACTTCCAGCAGATGTGACAATCGTATTTTGACAGCGCAGATAGCTGATAACGGATGGCAAAAGACATTTCTATTTGACATGGGACCTGAGTTTACGCAATTACAGCTCCTCTGTTTGTCTGGGCCACATTAAGGATGCAAAAAGCGGAGAGAATAAACAGAAGCCAGTATCTTGGTATAATCAATGCAAAACGATGCAAGCCCCATCAGTATCATTCTAGTCTACTTTTCATTTTTATTCCCTTCTGCCTTTAATAATAGCCCCAAGAATAAATTAAAGTTCCTGCAGTCCTTTTTGCTTCTCAGCTTGCCATCTTTTGCCAGCTTCTTTGTCATCCCGAACACTTTTTTTTTGGAGCCCATTATTCACCTGGTTAATGAAAGAAAGGAAGGGGGGAATGAATAGCAAGCTTTGTTGTAAATGGACCTGACATTTCACTCCGGCATTCTGAGCAGCTCTGACATTCAACACCCTTGTACCTGAAACTTCTGGACATCTTCCTTTCTGGCAGGTCCAATAAAGCCATTCCTTGGGGGATAGTTTAAAAGTACTTGTAACATGTTTTGATTTACAGATTATCAATTCTGCTGAGCAACTGAGAGACATATTTGGGAGTCGCGTAAACAAATATATTCAACCGTGCTGTGGATTAACCTAAAGTGACACATTTATTTAAAAATCTGCCTACGACTTGTCCTCATTGATTAAATGCCCTTAAGAAAGTAAGTCTGATGAAATGAAAGCCATTGAGATGCAGCACACCTCCTCCACTCCTTTTGATGGTTGACACATTCCCCGGAGTGGGAGATTGGACGGCTGATAAGCTAACGCTGAATTATAAGCACTTTGTGGAATGTCACTGGCAAATGAAAGATCTACTGTTTTGCTTGCAAAGCAACCGTATGCCTTAGCAGCACAAAAATGGACACGGTGCAGAATTATTTCATCATCTGTGCTCAGAATATAAACGGATGTGTATGTACACTGTGTGTGCATTTTCACGGGAGACCCCCTCAGTGCCAGCAAGGCTTGCTCTGCCTGCAGCACCATTGATCATGAAAACAGAGGGGCCTGCCAAGGACTTTGTCAACGTTGTCAGAAATCCAGCAGCATCGGGCGATTTTGCCATGGCTTGTTGTTACCCAAACTTGAGCAGCCTGGGAGGGGAGAATGGCTGGGGGAATGGCAGTCAGGGGCGGGGGGGGGGGGGGATGGAGGTGGAGAGGTTAAATAGAAAGCTCTCTTCGCTTTGGAATTAGAGGTGTAATTGAGGGATGGTGGGAAGAGTGCCCAATAGGGAGTTCAAGTTCTGTCTTCTCCCTTCCAGCCTCATGGCCTCCAGAAAATCACTGCAATCTGCTGAGCCTCCAGTTTCTTTGGCTGAAAAATGGGACTAATAATGTCTATTGTTGATGGGATTGTTGAGAGGATGGTGTGGAATGATGTACAGGAATGTGCTTTGTAAACTGTATGGCTCCATACAAAGATCAGGGGTCACCACGGGCTGCTGTGAATGGAAGCACCAGGTGCGGTTTGCTCCCAGGTAGCAGACCCGCCTCCATGTCCACGGGCAGTGGGTCTCCATGTGGCCTCACTGCTGCAGCCTGTGCTCCTGTCTGCTCTCAGGCAGGATTAGCCTGAACCGCTTTGCAGACTATTCCAGGCTAGAGCAGAAAAACCTGGAAAATGTGGAATCTAGTGTAGACCCATCTAAATGGTGAAAGGATGTTTAAGAAGATCAAAGATCAATTCTAGCCTAGCTGGCATGGCTCAATGGTTGAGCGTTGATCTATGAACCAGGAGGTCAAGGTTCGATCCCCGGTCAGGGCACATGCCCAGGTTACAGACTCGATCCCCAGTGTAGGGCTCGCAGGTGACAGCCAATCAATGATTCTCTCTCATCATTGATGTTTCTTTCTCTCCATTCCTCTCTGAAATCAATAAAAATATATTTTAAAGATCCATTCTACCATCTATATATATAAAAGGCTAATATGCTAAGTGTCCTTTTCTCCGTCTGGGTAATGACATCACGTAGCAACGACTGGCTTCCTCTCCCTAGTGATGACTAGCTTCCTTACAGTTTCTTCAGCCCAGGAACACGACTTACTTTATAGCCAGGTGGAAACACTCTACACTGTAACCAAATGTCTGTGAAGGGTTTTCTCGTGCCTCATCTCATTTGATCCTCACAGAAGTCCTGGAGTAGGTAGATAGGAGACTCGATGGAATCCTTTTTTTTTTTTTTTTTTTTTTTGATTAGCCGGAATACGGAGATTTAGCAAGTTTAGAAACTTGACCTGACTGAAAAAAAGTAAGAAATGGTGGACCTTGAAAATAACTTCAGGTTTTCTCACTGTGCAGAATATAGTCAAACACTGCTGCAGTTAAATATTTTACCCTTTGTTCTCCCTGCATGATCTACAATAATAATCTGCTTCATGTTGATATTTACTGCTGTGTTGCTGACAATTACCTGAAAGAGAAGTTGGGGTGCTTCACTGGGCTGGAAAAAGTTTAGTTAAATCAGAAAGCAGGTCCAATTAAGCAAGTTTGTTCTATATCAATAAAAGGCTAAGTTGACTCGTGCATGCACAATACATATAAAGCTCTGGCTGGTGCCAATCGCACGTGTGTGTTTCCATTTGTCATTGTAGATCGTGAATTTGTTTAACACTTCTATTATAGAGAAAGGGCAAATAGCAATATTAAAATATTCTAATTAATTTCTTTTCGATGTGCATGAATTCGTGCACTGGGCCACTAGTCTACAGTAAAAAGAAAAATGGAGGAAACCCTGAAGTGCACTGAAATACTACCAATTTTGGAATTGCTTTGATAGCAAATCAGAGACCAGGCTTGAGGACAACTTTTTATTGTTGTTTCTCTTTATGAGCAACTGAAAATTCTATGCAAAATCTTCAACAGAATGCCAGTTTTAGGTCTATCCACATAAACATTACTTTATTTCTTTTCCTTCAAACCTTTCTCTCTGGCCATGCCCATCAGGCCCAGATATTATTTCCTCCAAGCATTATTTTGATAGCATTATTTGCTCCAAAATATCTATGGGTTGCACTGGGGGACATTTCAGGCCAGGCAGCCCATGTCCACCTCTCTGCAGATCAGAGTTTTCTCTCTGAGGCTGATTCCAGAGAGCTCCCTGGATGCCTGTTTCAATCTGAAACTCTCGAGGTGGGGAACGTGGACACTCCTGCTTCATACCTTGCAATGTGATGGCCACAAATGACCTGGATTCTGGTTTTGGCTTAGCCAGCTGCTAGCCATGTTGGTGTAGTGTCCAGGATTGATCTTGTAACATCCTTGATGATAATAATAATATGATAATAATAATAGTGATATTGATGATGCTACTAGTAATACTAATGATGATGCTTTCTGATAATTATTGAGTACTTATCATGTACCAAGCATTTTTTATAAGGGTTAATATGTTCAATAGGCTATAATTCTCCTAGGAAACTGCCACATTGGATTTTATTATCCTGTCTGGGCTACAGGTTAAATCATTTGTTCCACATCTGCTAGATGTGCAAAGAGGGATCATGACCCAAGTCTGAGTGAACCTGAACCCTGAGCTATATCCACCCTGCTCACCACCCTGGCTGTTGAGATCAAATGTGATCCTGCCTGTGAAAGTTTCTTTCTTTCTTTCCTTTTTATTTATTTTTAAAACATATTTTTATTGATTTCAGGGAGGAAGGAAGGGAAAGGGAGAGAGAGATAGAAACATCAATGATGAGAGAGAATAATTGATTGGCTGCCTCCTGCACTCCCACACTAGGGATTGAGCCCGCAACCTGGGCATGTGCCCTGACCGAGAATTGAACCATGACCTCCTGGTTCATAGGTCGACGCTTAACCACTGAGCTAGGTCTTCTAGGCTCTTTCTTTTTAAAAGGCATATTCATTTATTTAAAAATTATGTAAGCAAAGCATTTCTTTTTTTGTTTTGTTAAATATATATTTTTATTGATTTCCGAGAGGAAGGGAGAGGGAGAGATAGAAACAGCAATGATGAGAGAGAATCATCGATTGGCTGCCACCTGCAGGCACTCCATCTGGGATCCAGCCTGCAACCCAGGCATGTTCTCTGATAATAGAATCAAACCGTGACCTTCTGGTTCAAAGGTCAATGCTCAACCACTGAGCCATGCTGGTGAGGCAGCAAAACATTTCTTATGGAAAATTTGGAAAGCACAGAAGGAAATAAAAACTACTCATTGTCCTATTGCTTTTTATAAAAAGATATAAAAAGTCAAAGTGTCTCCCTCCAACTCTCACTCCATCCTTCAGAGATAAACTCTGGTAACAGTTATGTGTGTACTTCCATGCCCTTTTCTTGGTAAAAATTACTTGGGAAGCAGAAAACTCCAAGATAGAAGTATGAGTCCAATTTTCCTGCTGTTGTGGCATGAAGGACACAGGCTGACCTTGATCTTCAGCAATGTCCATTTCAGGATGTGTTTGGCTGCCTTTGGCTGTGACTCTTCTGCAAGACCATCTGTGTGTGTGTGTCAGGAGCCATTGTGGGATCAGTAGCGGTATCCAGTTAGCCCAAGTGATGGGAAACGTGTGTTTTGACTTGTCTAGGATTTTTGTACCAGATTGTGTATCTTCGTCTCCTTCCTTCTCTACTCTAAGTCATCCATTCCTGCTTTAATTCCTGACCCTCCTCTTCTCCTCGACCATCCTTCATCATGATTTCAGTGGAAAACACTTGGAATAAAGTGAGTGGTGGGGAGGGGACAGAGTGCTGAGAGGAGGGAGAAAAACAAATCAATTCTCTGTTGCTGTCTTTAGGCACCTGAGGTTCCTTTCCTCTGATTTAGTAAGTGCTTTGGGGTAGTACGGACCAGCACGTTCAGTAGCTTCAGCACATGGTCTATTGCCCTCAGGGAAATTAGCCAGCTATGAGAGAGAAGGAGAGATTCAGGAGTCATAATCAGAATCGGTGAAGAGGTGGAAGAGTCAGCTCGGGTTTTCTCTCCAAGCCCCTGGAGATGACCCTGCCCATGTCAAGTCCCAGGCATGGGCTTTAACTGGAGTTGAAAGCCCTGGTGAGAGTAGAACAAGTGGCAGCAAGACCACATTCTTTCAGTGACAGTTTCTAAAGAGAGTTTGAGTGAATCTTCCTGATCAGATGGGGAGAATCATTAAGGGCTGTGTCTGCTGTTAGGACCATTTCACACATAAGATTGGAAAGCCAGTCAGTGAAGTTCGATCAGCCCCTGAGTTTGTCCAGAACTGGAGCAGCGCTGCCTAAACTCGGGTCCAGTCATCCTCTGGCCTCCTGGAGGGTGAAATGCCTTTTTTGGAATGAGTGCTGCTCCAAATCGACCCTGAATAGAGAAAGCAGCAGTGTCAGGACCTCAACACTTGACATTTACATCTTACATTCTTCACTTCTCTTTTATGGCTAAATTTATGATATAATCCGGAATCCAGAAACTTTGCTTGCTCAAGTGCCCCTTTGTGCCTCATTTACAAGTGCAGTTAGAAAAATTTCATCACTGGCTAAACATAGGCAAAATCTGGGGTTGCCCAGTTCATTCTATGTGGCCCTCATCAACTGTTTTTCACACATGCAGAAGAGTGTAAAACTGATGAACATGATAATAACAATGTAGACATTCCATTGAGAGGGTTAGTCACCGATGGCATCAGAAACCACAAGAGGGAGGCTTTGAATGGTCCATCAATGTCAGAGAAAGCCAGAGATCGCGTTGCAACTTAATATGCACAGCTGGATGTGTTATATTATTTATAATACACTTCATTTTTAACACCCCTCAGAATGCCCTATCTTTTTCTCATGGGTCTCCCTTCCTGCTCACTCCCTGGCCCAGCCTTCATCATTTAAAGTCTGTGGACTGTCACTGCCAGGCAGACTAGCACCCCAGGCAAGACTTCCCTTTCCCTTCAGCTTCCTTTTCTGAAGTCAAGTCCAGTTTTCTCAGCTGTGTATTCCAGAGTTTAGTGGATTGAAAGCTATTTTTGGTGAATGGGTAAAAAATGGAGCTTGTACCCACTGAGAAGATCCAAAAAGCCAGAAATAATAGACTCATTGAACAAATATATGTTCCTCTGTGTCAGACACCACGCTAGGTACTGAGGATACAGAGAGGATCCCCTGCCCTCATGGAGCTTATAGTCTTGTTAGAGAAGACGGACAATAGCTCAGCCACTGTGGCTTAGTGATTGAGCATCGACCTATGAACCAGGAGGTCACGATTCAGTTCTGGGTCAGGGCACATGCCTGGGTTGTGGGCTTGGTTCCCAGTGTGGGGCATGCAGGAGGCAGCTAATCAGTGATTCTCCCTCATCATTAATGTTTCTCTCTCTCTCTCTTCCTCTCTGAAATCAATAAAAATATATTTTTTTAAAAAAAGAGAAAACAGACAATAAATAATATAATTACATTTGCAACTTAGGCTACGAAGGATATAAACAGTAATGTGGTGTGATTGAGAATAAGGGTGTCATGGGGGAGAGAGTTGCTGTCCATGAGGAGGGGTAATTATACTGATTTGGGCAGGTTTGTTGATTTCCAGGTCACTGGGATACTATTTTTAAGTCCTGGTGGCAAGTCTCCAGTAGCTCATCTTTGTAATATTGAGTCGGGGTGTGTGAAGTTCATATGCAGAGTTTCCATGGGAGATATGTTAGTCTGCTCAGGCTGCATAACCAAGTACCACCGACTGGGTGGTTTAAACAACAGAAATGGACTTTCTCACAATCCTGGAACCTGGAAGTCTGAGATGAAGGTGTTGGCAGAGTTGGTCCCTTCTGAGCCTCTCTCCTTGGATTATAGATGGTTATCTTCTTCCTCCTGTGTATGCGTATGTTTGTACCCTACTCTCCTTTTCTTTGAAAAAAATGTTTTTATTGATTTTTAGAGAGAGAGGAAGGGAGAGGGATAGAGAGATAGAAACATCGATGAGAGAGAAAGGTCAATCGGCTGCCTCCTATACGACCCCTATTGGGGATCAAGCCCACAACCTGGGCAGGTGCCCTGACCAGGAATCGAACTGATGACCTCTTGATTCATGGGTCAACACTCAACCACTGAGCTGCACTGTCTGGGCAATCTCTTTTTCTTATAAGGACACCAGTCATATTTTATTAGGATCCACTCAATGAATTCATTTTGACTTAATTACCTCCTTAAACATTCTCTCTCTAAATACAGTCACATTCTGAAATATTGGAGATTGGGGCATTAACATATGAATTTTGGGGGGGACATATATCAGCCCATGTGGTGAGGAAGAGAAGAATGCCTGATTGTAGACCTTTGTATGGATGCATTTTAGGGGACATTATCTTATCCTCTTGGTATCCCATGATGTGCTGTACCTTGTGCCTAAGGAAAATGACCATCAGGTGACACATTGAAGGATCTGCTTGCATTCTCTAGATGGCCTGGGTTCCAGTGGTGTGGGTTCTGCCTGAGTGAGCTTCTGAGAGCCTTAGACTGGGCTAGAGATACTTTTAAAGAAAGTGCTATATTTTTTATGTGAAAATTGAGAGGTGGATCTCTCTTCCAGTTCTGAAAAGGCAGTGCTGCCCAACATTCCACATCTAGTTGAATATATATTAAGTAAAAATCACCAAGCTAAATCATTAGAAAAAGGGCACCTAGTTCTAAAAAAATCTGTTGATACAGTCATAATTTTGCACCACAGAAGGAAATCAATTGACAATTTATTGAAAACTATGTGCTCAGCATACTGCTAAGGAGAAACCTAGAAGCACATTATTGATTTATTCTCTCTTTCAGTCAACAAATATTTATTGAGTCTTTACTGTGGACTTCATTTATAATGTCCTTAAAAAAAGAACTGGCTAAAGATAACTCAAGCATGATCTGAGTTTGTCCAGTCTGTTCATGCACCTCTTACTGTAGTATTCCTCTTCAAACCACCGTGGTGGGTGCTGGGGATGTGATAGTGGTAAGACCCACAAGACCAGGGCTGTCACATGATTCAGAGAAAGCTTCCTGGAAGACGAGGCCCCCAAGAATGGGGTTGCGAGGGACACATAGTTAAAATCTATAAAGAGCAATGGTGGTGATGAGGATGGAGTGCCAGTTACGAATCTGGGAAGGAGCTGGAAGGAGAACGGGGGCGCTTGAAAGGGACACTGGCTCCATGGATTTATTGGGCAGAACTTATGAATCGTGTGTTTCTCTTTCCCTGATTAATAATATTTGTATCAGAGAACAGGGCCAGGCCTTTGTTTTACACACACACACACACACACACACACACACACACACACACACTCAGAAAACTCACATGCACTCAAATTCATACTCTCTTAGCACCTTGCACTTAGCTTAATTAGGTGTTACATTGTCTTAATTGTTTACTTATATATCTGTCTCCCACATTTAGTCTGAGCATTTCTGGCATATCAGAAATGGAGCCCGTTGATACTCAACAAATATTTGTTGAATGAGTGAATTAATCAATTTGGGACTACTTGGAAAGTTTTTCTGATATCTTTTTGAATCAGGTTGAAAATATACCACTGATAATAGTATCTAGGTAGGGTTCTTACAGCCATTAGTATACATGCATGACAAAATCTATCCATTGGAGTGGCTGCAGAAAGTATCTTTCATTCATGGTCTTCAATGGAAGGATACTAAAAATGCCTGAGAGAAAGAAAGAGTGAGCAAGAGAGAGTAATAAAAAGAATCATTCCTCTCATAGATAGAATTACATTTAGCTTTTTTAAAAAGGAGGCCCTTGGCCACATTCACCAAGTATATGCAAATATTGCTTTCAAAGCTTCTCCCATCTGCCCCAGTGGGTGTCACGGGGTTAAATGGTCCAATACAAAAGCTCAGGCCTTGCAGAGATGGGAACACCGAGTCCTGTGGGCTCTTCCTATTCCTAGGAGCCAGAGTCCTTGATGTGTCTCTCTCTGATGTTTGTGGGCTCCCATTGAACTGTGAGATCCACATGAAATCAATGGAAGGTCCATGAGAATCAAGAAAATATATCTTCTATTAGTAAAGGTCTGCTTAGTAAACTCTCTTAGTATTTTTCTTTAAACACATTCTTATTTCATCTTCATTCTTAAAGAATATTTTGCTGACAGACTGTTTTAGATTGATGTTTGTATCCCTTCTCATTTTGATGACCTTCCAGTCCTATGCTTTCATTATTGCTGTTGAGAATCTTGTCCTGTAGGTAATTTACCTTTATCCTCCCTTATTTTGTCATTGATATTTTGTTGTTTTATTACAATATGTCAAGGTGTGAGTTTATTTTTATCTGTGCTGTTTATATAAATTCTGCAACCTATATTTGAAGATTTTTTTTTACTTTATCAGCTATGGGAAGTCATCAGACATTATTTCTTGAATATTGCCTCTCCTTTATTCTTTTTCTTCTCTTCTCCTGAGAATTAAATTAAATGATTTCTTTATCTTCTCATTTCCTCCCCCATGCTTCATCTTCCTGGTGCTGCATTGTAACCTTAAAATATCTGTCACACAGTCCCCTAATGTTTTCTTCAACTGCATATAATCTGCTGCCCCAAATTTCAATTGCATTTTAAACTTAAATGCTTAATTACTGATTTTGAAAGTTTGGTTTGATTCCTATTCAGATCTTTCTGATAATTTTGTAAAGTCTCTTATTGTTTGCTAATTTAAAAAATACACATTAAAACATTCCACACACATTTTATATTCTTTATCAGCATTATTTAAATATTGAAATTATCAGGACACCACATCTATGGATTTTTGGCTGAATTCATTGATAGCTGTTGTTTTCTTGAGCATTTGGTGATATTTGTTGTTGTCCTTATGAGCTCCTACTTGGTTCAATTTAATCTCTAGGAAGCACATGAGCCTCAACTGGGGATACTTTCTTTCAGAAAGGATTTGCTACAACTGGGAGCTGGGAGTGGGGTGCTGCTGACCTAGGACCTCTTTAGCTTATTTGGAGGATCCATTCTAATGCAGAGTTCCCAGATTCAGCTCCCCCAACTTGCAGCATTCACAAAACACAGCCTCCCAAGCCCTGTGCTAATACTGCAATTTACTCTCAGGGTAATTCCAGATTTTGTGTTCTTATTGTTCAACCCCCTGTCCCCCCAAGCTTCGGTTTCATCCTGCTATTCCTTTTCTATTTCTTCTCCCTTTTAAGATTTCCCTTACTTTCCCCACATTACATTAAAACATTGTGGTAGGTTCTCTGGGCTCAGTGTGTGCATAGTCCTCTATATTGCCCAAATCTGATACCCCAGATTCCCCCCGCTTACAGCAATGCCCACAGCTCTCATGGCCTTTATTCCCACACGTTCTCCACGTGCCAGGCTCTACACTGGCTGCTACATGTAGGCAATAATATTCTTGTCCTTGAGAGCTTGGAATCTGGGTGAAAAAATAGACATGCACACCAAAAATCACTCTACAAGGTAGCGTGAAATATGTGCTAAAATAGAGGCATGGCCATGGTGCACGGCAGAGGCTAAGGAGTGAGGGCTCCACTCCCACTGGGGAGAGCTGTGAATTGCGAGGCTCTCAGGATCAAGCTCATGCATTGAATATAAGCTTCCATTTCGTAACAGTCCAAGGGTGTGCAGCTGGACAGGAGTTAAATCAAGTCGCTTTCATGTTAAGAGAGACTGATGTGAAGGGCACAGCTCACTGCAGAAATCTGAGGAAACGTTCCAGACAGCCCAGGCTGCTGCTCTTCTGGTCACAGACCTGCACTTGTTCTCGCCAATTATTTAGAAGGTGCGTGGCTGAGGAAGGTGGAACACATTTAGGCACTTCAAATATTTCTCAGGAAAAAATAGCCAGTGCTGCTTCTGCTATTAAAGGGAACTTCTAAAGTGACTGCTGTTTGTCTACTGGTGTTTTCCATTATAACCTTCTTTTAAAAGGGTTGTAACTTGACTGTAAAAATTCCCTCTAGGTGGAACCGTGGCATGCTAGGATGCTCCCTTTGAATAATGCCTGCCTTAAAAAAAAAAAAAAAAGAGCAAACAACAGATTTGGTTTACATTAGCCAAACTCTCTGAAAGTCAGAAGACAACAAAGCCCTTAGTATTGGGGATCATTGATTCTTTCTATAGATGTTTGTATTCGTTACTGCATCAAGGATAAAAAAGACACGCAAAAAATCCCAAGATGAAAAACAGACTTGTTTTTCTTCCTTAATATGCAGAACAAATATCCAGTTTTAGATGAGAGGCTTCCCACAGTGTGCCAAAAGTGGCAACACGGAAGCTGCATTTTTGTCCATAAAGGAAGGAGTGTGTTCTTTTTTAAAAGAACATTTATTTATTTATTTTATCTTTAATAAATTTTTATTGATTTTTAGAGAGGAAGGGACAGGGGGAGATAGAAACATCAGTGATGAGAGAGAATCTTTGATCGGCTGCCCCCGGCATGCCCCACGCTGGGGATGGGGATACAGCCCACAACCCTGGCATGTGCCCTGACCAGGAATCAAACCGTGACCTCCTAGTTCATAGGTCGATGCTCAACCACTGAGCCATGCTGGCCTGGCAGGAGTATGTTTTTATTTTTATATTTTTAAAGAACAGACACAGTTGTAAGAAGCCAGCTGGCTAACGTATAATCCAATGCATGGAACTAGCACAGGAGCAAGCAACAGTTGTGTTATGTCTACTGAGTCAGGTGAGCTGTGCAAGGACAGTGAATTACACTGTAACAGCTGCTATCTGTAATACTAAGCAGTACGTGCGTGGCATTAAAGAACAAAAAGGAGAAGCTGAGGGCCCAAGGATGTCCCTCTCAGAGGCAGGCACATTCTACATAAGACACTTGAGACAGGAAGCCGAGGCTGCTGCTTTCTTTGTCACCTCGGTTTCCACATGAGACTTGTTTGAAGTGCTGAATGTCATTCTAGTCATTAGAGCGACATAGTCCTGGCTGTGAATCAGTGACTTCTTTAGGTGCCTACATGCAGAGCAAGCCTCTGAAGGAAGAGACAACTCTGCCGTATTTGCAGCGAGCTGGTGTGTAACTATAAAATGGTGCTAAGAATTGCTAAGGATGCACTTAATTATATGCAATCAATTTTCAACTTACTAGTTTTAGAATCTAACAGCTGAGTAAGATGCGACTCTCTGTTGTGGTAATGGCAACAGGAATAGAAAAAAATTTATTCTTATCCTTTAACGTTACGGAGGTGAGGAGGATTTCATAGACATGGAGAGCAGATTAGTGGCTGTCAGGGGTTTAGGAGGAGGCTCCGGCAGAAAGTTGTGTGGATATAAAAGGGCAACATGAGGGATTCTTTTGATGGTGAAAACCTACTGTAGTTTGACCATATCAATGTCAGTATTTGGGTTGGAATAACATATTCTAGTTTTTAAAGATATTACCATGGGGGAGGAAGGACCTGGATAAAGGGTGAATGAAATTTCTGTGTATTTTTAAAAATTAATCAATTAATTAATTCCAGCTATATTGAGATATTTGACATATAGCTATTAATTAGGCCATTAGACCCAGATGGCTTTATTGCCTTAGTAGACTACATAAGCAAACCAAATCATAAGCCTATAATGCCTCAATGTTAGAAAATCAAAACCTAAATAAAGACAGCTAATTGCAAAAAGCCAACCAGCCTTTTCCAAATAATGCAACCATTTGACTATAGCCAATCAACTTGTTTCCTTGCTTTGCTTTCATCTTCTCTATAAAAGCCTTTCCCTGGCTGTTGTCGCAGAAGAGCTCCTAACCACTTCCAGTTTGGTACTGCCCAATTCCAATAGATTTCTGTGCAACTGAACTTTCAAAAGTTTAACATGCCTCAGGTTATTTTTTAACATAACATTGTGCAAGTTTATGGTACTGTACAATGTGATGATCTGACATATGTATATATTGTTAAATGATCACCACAATAAGGATAGTTAACACATCCATCACCTCATATAATTACAGTGTGTGTGTGTGTGTGTGTGTGTGTGTGTGTGTGTGTGTGTTGAGACCTTTTAAGATCTATCCTCTTAGCAACTTTGAAATATATAGCACAGTATTGTTAACTATATAGTCACTATGCTGTATATTATACCCCCAGATCTTATTCATGTGAATCTATAATTATATCAAAATAAAAAGGTTAATTAAAAATAATACTAGGTCCATTCATGCTGTCACAAATGTAAGAGTTTCATGGACCTGGAGAATATCATGCTAAGTGAAATAAGCCAGAGAGAGAAAGACAAATACCATATGATCTCACTTATATGTGGAATCTAATGAACAAAATAAACTGACGAACCAAATAGAACCAGAGGCATGGATACATGGAACAGACTGACAGAGGTCAGAGGGAAGGGGAATGGGAGGGGAGACTGGATGAGAGAAGATGAAGAGATTAGCCAAAGAGCATACATGCATAGCCTATGGACACACACAACAATAAGGTGATGGCTGGCGGGGGAGGCAGGGCTGGGTGGAGAGGGATAAAATGGGAAACATCTGTAATAGTGTCCACAATAAAAAAAAATAATACTAGGTTTACTTGAATAATACATATAATAAAAAGTGAGAGTGGTAATAATATGATATCTTCTAGAACAATGATCAGTAAACTATTGTTGGCAGTCCAAGTCTGCCCACTGCCTGTCTTTGTAAATAACCTTTCATTGGAACATGTTCATTATTTTATCTATTCTCTGTGGCTGTGTTTGCAGTACAAAGGCAAATCTTAGTGGTTACAATGAGACTGTATGACCCTCAGAGCCTAGAATATTTACTATGTTGCCCTCTCCAGAAAATACCTTGTGGCCCCTGATCTGGAATGCAAGCTCTACAAGGGCAGGTGAAGCACCCCGTCAGCTTGTTGAGCACCGTGTGCCTGGCACACTGCCCAGCACGGTGCAGGTGCACAATAACCATTTGCTGAATGAAGGAAGCAGCATATTATGAAAATGTGAGTTTGCCATGGAGAGAATGATTGAAGGAATTAAAAACATCATCTTGGGATCATGACCATTCATTTTCCAAAGGCCAGGGCAACTGAAAAACAATGCTGCCTGCCTTTCTTAGGCTGAGAGAGGAAAAGGATTGCAGGTCTCACATCAGGCCTACAGGAGGCCAATAAAATGGAAGGAATTTTTAAAGGCACAAATTAGCTGTGTATAGGGTCTAAGGAAATTCTAATTCAGCATTACTCAGGCATATTCTTTCCTTTCAAGTGCATAACATGTAGCAATAGTTCAGTCTTTCAGGTATGCTTATAGTTATCACTAAAACTAATTAATTTGATCAGAAGATTTCCACCTGTTTATGGAGAAGGCATCTTATAATCTAACTAGAGGCCCGGTGCATGAAATTCATGCACGGGGGGAGGGGTGGGCAGGGGGGGGGGGATGTCCCTCAGCCCAGCCTGCACCCTCTCCAATCTGGGACCCCTGGAGGGATTTCCAACTGCCTGGACATCCCTCTCACAATCCAGGACTGCTGGCTCCCAACTGCTCACCTGCCTGCCTGCCTGATTGCCCATAACTGCTTCTACCTGCCAGCCTGATCACACTCTAACCACTCCCCTGCCAGCCTGATCGACGCCTAACTGCTCCCCTGCTGGCCCAGTTTCCCCTAACTGCCCTCCCCTGCCAGCCTGGTCACCCCTAACTGCCCTCCCCTGACAGCCTGGTCATCCCCAACTGCCCTCCCCTGATGGCCTGGTTGCCCCCAACTGCCTTCTCCTGCAGACCTGGTCAAATGCCCTCCCTTGCAGGCTTGGTCACCCCCAAATGCCCTCCTCTGCTGGCCTGGTCACCCCTAACTTCCCTCCCCTGCTGGCCTGGTCACCCCTAACTGCCCTCTCCTGCAGGCCTGCTCCCCCCCAACTGCCCTCCCCTGCTGGCCTGGTCACCCCCAACTGCTCTCCCCTGCTGGCTTGGTCGCCCCCAACTGCCCTCCCCTGCAGCCCTGATTGCTCCCAACTGCCCTTCCCTGCAGGCCTGGGTCCCCCTAACTGCCCTCCCCTGCTGGCCTGATCGCCCACAACTGCCCTCCCCTGCTGGCCTGGTTGCCAACAACTGCCCTCCCCTGCTGGCCATCTTTGACCACATGGGGACAGCCATCTTGTGTGTTGGAGTGATGGTCAATTTGCATATTACCTCTTTATTATATAGGACTATATTGACATCTCACTTGTTCAAGGGAAAAATCATTAAAAATAGGAGTGAGGAAATGCAAATGTTTCAATTGGCTGTTGTTTGGAAATTTTGGTCAGACAATTGAAGCTTTCAACTTAATGGACTCCTTAGCAATATTCTGTAAGGTGAAAATGTCCTTTCATAATATAAACTTATAATTTGTTAGCTAAAATTTTGACTTTCTCCAAGAGAGGGATACTTTTATCATACTGGAGTCTCATGAATAATTTCTAAGGAAGATGGCTTATACGGGGAAGGTGAGAGGAGGAAGTATGAAAGCAGAATGCAGAGCCAGACAAAACTGGATCCCTGGGCCAGGAACAGTGTAATTCTCATTTCTGAAATGAGAAAATGATTCCTGTCTCCCAAGGATATTCTGAAGATTAAATAACAATGGAGGGTGGGTGCTTAGAATCTGGTATCCACTCACAGACACTCAGCAAATGTTAGCGCCCTTCTGTTGAACTGCAAGACAAAGGATGCAAGAGGTAAGGGGAAGGAGGGCCTTCCAGGAGACTGCAGAAAGAATACTGTCCCCTGAGTGATACCATCTCCTAGCGGCTTCCCTGGGGGATATTAGGGTGGTGTTTGTATTGTGCTGGAAGCACTGTTGTGGGGTCTTTCTAAATGATGGGCCTGCATGACATTTCTGAAGGATCGTTTTATTCATGGAACATAACATAGCTGCCTAAACAAAGCAAACCTCTCTCCTTGGTGAGGTACCTTGGGCTAATGAGAAGTTTCCAATGAAACTCTCGTTGGCAGATGCTGGCACAGCGCGAAGACTGAGTGGCTGACAGAGCTGGCTGACCACACTGGGACCCGTTTACTTGGTTGCTGGATGCACCCCTCCCCTTCATTTTCAGCATTCTGTCTTAACCCACCGGCAAATGGTGGCCAGAATGCTTGATTAAAATGCTTTTCTTTTTAAATAGATTTTTATTGATTTCAGAGAGGAAAGAAGAGGGAGAGAGAGAAAGAAACATCAATGATGAGGGAGAATCATTGATTGGCTGCCTCCGGCTCACCCCTAATTGGGGGTCGGGCCCATAACCCGGGCATGTGCCCTGACCAGGAATCGAACCATGACCTCCTGGTTCATAGGTTGATGCTCAACCACTGAGCCATGCCGGCCAGGCAAAATGTTTTATTTTTAAATAACTTTTGACTACAATGTCTTCTTTGTGAGAGGAGTTAAATGTTAAATTACAAACATTCAAGTGAGTAAAATGTAAAGATCTAAGTAGCTTTATTGAATGATTCATGAATTAACAGTCCCCCACCTAGCAAGGAGAACGAATTTCCAAAGGGCTGTACAAAATGGGATGTTTTAAAGACATAAAAGAGGCAAAAGAATGGAAATTACTCACAAGGAATGTGTCGTTTTAGGCAAAGTCCCCTCCTAAGGGAAATGGAGGCGGTCTAGCAGGTGGATTATCTCTCTAATGCTGACCAGGTCATTCCAGACTGACAGATGAAAGGTTACATTTCTGGGAAGCTGAAGTTGCAATTAGGTCAAATATTAAATCCTGGTTAGCTGATATGGGGCTTTGTATGTAACACCATTTTGGGCCTGTTGTTTCTTTTGAACAACACAAAACAATAAGAAACAATATTGTCCAGGAGACAGTGTTTTATGCTTTCCAACACTGAGGGTTTGACCTTGAGTTGCTTCCTGCAGCAACTCCATGGTTGCTGTTAGTTTTACAGACGGCCCGTCAGTGACAGTGGCCATTTTATGAATTTGGCATGAAGCAAAATTATGATGAAGCCTGTGTACCATGGAGAGCAGTTTATTATGATACTCAAACATATTTAAGGAGCAAATGGGACAAGAAGAAAGGTAGACAGAAGGTACTGTGATTATCTGGGGATTACTGCCTTACCTGAATGAGGGGAAAATAATAAAGCAAATTTCAGACTGTAGACTGTGTCAGCTCTGGATAAATATCGAGTGTAAAATCGCAAACTTACCCGATGACAAAACTCCGCAGCGGCCCCCAGACAAGGCCAGTGTAGTGCATAAACCAGTTTTGCATGTTTAGGAAATCCTTTTAAATGATTCAATGCAGCCAGTATTTCTTTCCCATTTTCTTTGGTAGCTCTATTTGTCATATTTGTAATTTCCAAGACCCAAAGCCTCATTGCTAGAAAAATAACCCACCACAGAACTCCTGTTTTTCTCTTCCCCAAACGGCCATTAGTTTCACTCTGAATTATTTTATTCACTTTACCAATGTTGAATATTATAGGAAGAAATAGAACTGAGGAATGGTGTACTTCCAGCTGGTATGTTAATTGGACACTGTTTATTCAACAGCAGCATTAAGAATATAAAAACCTCATCACTAGTGCTCTCTGAGAAGCCTTTGCAAATAATAGCACTTATATAAAACTTAAGGCCTGAATGTTTCTTGTTTATGAGTAACATAGTATTAGCATATTAAAATCATTACTAACCCATGCTGGAATACGCGTTGGAAGCCTGTCAGTGTGCTAATGGGAGTAGTCTTGGAAACTCCACATCTGCCACAGGATTAATTACTCACATAAAACATGATCATTTCCCTACGTCTCCTCTGAGAAGCCGCGGCTGCTGGAGTGATTGATGGCCCCGAATGATGCACAAAGGAATGAATGGGAGTGTTACGCAGTGGATCGAGAGACCTGCTCTTGATTCACATGAAAACACGTTGAAGGACCTCGGTGCTGTAACATTTATTTCTCGAGGCCCATAGGCAATTAAAAAGAAATGTCGGGCGCAAACTCTGGGAAACAAACTATTTCAATGGCCAGGACTGCCTTCTCCTGGGGCCTTTCTGTAGGAGATGAGGATGGAGGGCCCAGCAGGTCACAGTGAACCTGGCCACTAAGGGTAGGTGAACTACCTGCTGTCTATCGATTCCAGGTTTTCTAGGGCCTCCTGTATTTCTCCTTTGCTGAAGAGCTCACGTCCAAGGTCTGCACTGGCTTCTCTTCTCTCCCTCTTACTCTACTTCCGCTTTAGGGAGCTGATAAAGAGTCCAATTTGAGAGGGTTGAGGTAAAGAAAGGTGAAAGCATTTGAAAGACAATTTATTGTTTACCATTAAAACTAGGAGATTATAGTTCAAAGGTGAGAACCCAGCCTGCAATTACCGCTGGTGAGAAGACTTAACCAAGCTATTATATGACAATTAGCGCAAATGGGAATAGGAGGTAATCTATCGATTGTGTCCCTGAGCACCCCTCGGGTTGTCCATCATTCCAGTCAAGCACTTTTGTCAATCCCTAAACCACCTCCATTTGGCACTAAATTGGTCGCCTGTTTGTGGTTCTTCTGAGTTTCAGATAAGAGCAAAACAGACATTCCAAACAAAGCTAATTCTGGAGTTTAGAAAATTCATTCCATTTAAGTGTTTCTACCTTCCCTTTATTTTGCATAGACCTCTTTTCTGGGGGACAGATTCCCACAATTGGGACCTGGGAGATTAAAGCTATAGCAAATATTAAAGAAGCCAAGGTAATTTTCAAAGTCTTTCAGCATCAGTATAATTAGAGAAGCAATTACAATGAAGTTAGTGGTAATTTAAATTGATCAGCTGGATATCAGATGATGAGTTGTTTGGAACTGGCAAATCTAATGACTGTCTACTTGGTGAGTAGACTTGCCTTTCAGTAAAAAAAGATAAAAATTCATGAGCCCATGAACCAGTGGAAATGCTATTTATGCAGGTGACACAAAGCTTAGCACTGTAGGTTTTTCAGGGAGAATAGCATTGGCGGTGCATCCTGTTGTGTTCTCCCCTGAACCCCAGCCCCCATTAAATTTCTGTTGCATTGATTAAGAATTTAAATACTACTCTCTTTATAGAAGATCTGGGGAAAACCTACTAGAAGCTTACATCATATTCTTATAAATGCCTACATCATTATCTCACTTGAGTGTATTTTGTTCTTTTTCATTAGATAGATCTGGTGCAGTCCACTGGCATTCTGATTTTCCAAGGACTTACATAAACCTGCCCAGAATCATCTTGGCCCTAAGAATGGAGGTAATAAAGGAGAGAGTGAGAGAGAGGGAGAGGTGGAGGGAGAGAAGGAGCGAGGGAGGAAGAATGAATGGGACTGAAAATGAGGATGAATATGTATAGTTGGGAAATTGTGAATTGAACCTGATGGTTTGGGTTGTGGTTTGTTGTTACTGGGATCCAAAGAGTTGTGTTGAAACTTAAATTTTGTGGTTAAATCTCGACATTTTATAGAATCCAAGAGAACCATTGGTATTGAATTCTCTTAGGATTTTGGCTTAAATATGGTTTACATTATTAAAGTTGGAGCTTCAGAGGGGGCTCACCAGGGATTATAAAACAATGTGCCTTGGACCCTATTGCCCATGCGTCATACATCACTGACCTTTTAAAGTGGTAGTGCTGCTACTTAAGACATAGGAATTTTGTCATATTATGTGTCTTTTGATATGAGAAATTGCATCCTAGGGGATTTAATATTACCCTTTTCTAGCTTTAAGGATGGGGAAGCAATAGATAATAGTCAATGTAATTTCTCAAGTCTTGAATAAAAACATTGAAAAATGATCTAGCAGGAATTGTGGCTCCCTTTCATTCTCTTCTTTGTCATTCTAGCTACAGGGCTTATTATAATAAGTAAAAAACCATCTGAAGTTTACATCTTCTATTACATACTACTCGTGCTTCAAAATCCATGTATGTATTTTTACCAAAAGTGCTAAACCTTTGAGAGAAGCAGGTCTGACAATTGAGCGTCTGGCTGGAAATCATTTACTATCGATGGTCACTCGGCTCAAGATTGTATCGCTGAAATGACTTAGGAAGAAAAATCAATAGTACTCCCATATTGTGCAGGCCTCTTAGAGGATCATCTGTTTTACCTCGCAAAAGTATCCCTTGTTCCAGATCATTCTTTTGAAATAAAAGAAAAAAGGTAATCTAAATCATAGCTCACTTTCGCTTGTGCCCCTATTTTATTTCAGTTCCCCTCTTAGGGGGAGGGTAAAACCAGTCTCAGGAAGAAACAGATAGGAAGGCTAATGTGGGTGTGCTTGTATAATTCCAATTGCTCTTGTTTTCAACTGAGACAAAAATTCATCTGGTATATTTAATAATGTCTCAATTTCAAAATTATTGGACCAAGGAGAAATGGTTTTATTCTCAGAATAGCTTTCGTGAGTGGAGGATTGATTGACTTTACGTGCACACACACATGTGCAAACACGGTCATACACAGGGCATCGTGGGTCACCATCACTCCTGTTCTCAGGTAGGAGACCACACGTCTCTTATTCCCTCAATTTAATTCTTATACATTTGCTCTAGCCTGGATCTGAAACAAAATTGAAACAGGGTTCTGATTAAATGAGCTGGGACTGGGCCTATGTTATTTGGGAGAGGAACACAATAACTTATTTGAGTGTGAAATTGGAATCCCTTTGGGGCACACATACACCAAAAGCTAGAAGAAGGAGTGAGCTGGACCAGATTTTCCTTAGTTGCTCAAAAGGAAAAGTGTAGAAGAATGGCCAAATCTTTAGGCTGATCTGGAACTCTCCTTGGTGCTGAGACGGCCCCCTGCGGAATGCTCCCCAGGTTGCTGATTTATGTGTGCCTGATGGTGACACCAGACTGGAGAAATACCTCCCATAGTGGATTGTGTGCCATGGGGTGTAAGAGGTTATTTTACAAGGGACAAGGACACAACGTTAAATCAGTTTACTAGTAAATTCATGGTGAGAATGCTATTCCTTTTGTTATTCTTGCTCACTGTCAGCATTCATGTGACTGTGAGAACCCAAATGATCCCATCTTTTCCCACCTCTCTCCTCCTTGTTTTCTGTCCATATTTGTTTTGAAGAGATAAAAGCTCTGGTCTGGTTCTGCCTTTATTTTACCTACGTCACTGATTGCTAGCCTTGGAGGATTTTGGCTCTGGTTTCTATTTGAGAGACCTAATGCATACCTGGATAGGAAGCATGAAGAAGGATCCCATTCCATTCCTGTGCTCTATTTCTGACACCTCTATTTTGCACTTATTTCAGTTGAACCATTCAGCTCAATAATACCAAACACAGCTCATAGAACATTAGGGCTCACTGTGACTTTTGTGACTATGCTTTTAGCTATGGCTCATTATCTTCAACGTGTGGCTTCATTTCCAATTGGTAACAACAATGCCACCATGCCAGTGAAAATGGTGCTGTTCTTATAGCTTCCCCTGTCCCAGAAACAGAAAAACTAAAGCACTCCAGCCTCTTCTGTTACAATGCATGTTTACTTAATGTGAGTTGGCTGAAACAAAATTGGTAAATAGGGAATGATGTAGGCATAATGCAGAAGTCATGTTGATTTGCCTAGCATTTTCCCAGGCACATTAATGTTTTGAAGTAATTAGAAGCAAGTTGCCTCATCATGAAAGAGAAAAGCTTGGACATATAGGAAACCTTCAAGAAAAAAAGCTGAAAATCCTATAGAACTGATCTCTTTTAGTGCCAGGAATGGTTGTGTTAGTGGCCTCAAGAATGGCTGCATTTTTTCAATGTGTTAAGGTATCTGAGGAAGCCAAGAGTACAAGTAAAGAAGCTAACGAGATATTTCCTCCTGTATTAAAACAAAGGATCTGATTTTTAATTTTGATGAAACTGGTCTCTATTAAAAACACATGCCTTCAAAGACTTACACCTGCAAGGAGGAAGTGGGGAGGAAGTTTAAAACTGCAAATGATCAACTGATTGTGGTGCTGGGTGCTAAGGTGGTTTAAAGTGAACTGTGCCCATGTATTTATGAGAGTTGTTATTCTTTTTGTTGGGGCTTTAATGAGAATGTTCCAAAGATTTCATCTTGATTTCCCCGACACCATTTTCCCCCAAAGCACTGTTATTTTTAGCATGCAATTTGGGAAATGTTTACATGGAGTTATCACAGAAATTCCTGTAAAACATCTTGAATAGTTCAAATTCATATTGGCATGAATGTAACCAATCTTTTATTAGAACAGAAAGGGCAATTCAAGACAGAACTGTGTAGAGGATTCTGCATGAGAGGTGCTTGGCCAAGTCCCAGGGCCTCCAGCATTCAGCACATGGGCACACACATTAGTGATTTTGGTGGCCTCTATAGTCTCCTTCCTGTCCTCTGGAAGAAAAATGCTGTGGCTGGGTTTACGATGGTTAAGGAGTCCCCCAATCCAGGAGAGTTAGCCTCTGTTCCTCAGTGTGCTGTCTGCTGTGTTTGAGACCCAGGTATCCCCTCTTTTGAGTGTTGTGCCTGCTGCACAGTCAATGCTGCTGCATTTCTATTCAGACACATCAGAAAAAAAAAAGACATTGGTATTTTGGCAACTTGAAAAGTGGTGTGCATGCCTGTCAATTTATATTTATATTCTATATCTCAACTTCTACAATTACTTAAAGAGAACCAGATTCCAGTTCCAACTCAGCCACTAATGAGTTTTGTGTCATTGGTCACATGACTTCACCTCTGAAATCTTGCTCCCAGAAACTGAAAATAAAGATAGTCTTTTAATCCCAATCTTTCACCTTTTGGGAGTAACCTGAGCCCTTTCTTGACCTGGCATGTAAAAGCAAATGCCAGTTACCCTGCCCCTTTCTATGAGGTCTCAGAATAACTGGCACACCCACAGTCCCTCTGCTGTGTTTGGCATCACTGGATCTGGCCTGTGATAGGTGCTCTATCCAGTGGCAGCCAACTCACAAGTTGGCCTGTGACCTATCATGGATGTGGCCTGAGAGCTCTGTCCAACTGCTCATCACGAGCTGACCAATCAGCGTGACCACTGGCATAGTTTGAATCCAGACACTCAGGATTAGTTTCTAGCAGCAGGAGCAAGTGAACCAGAGACCCATCTACAGAGAGAGTCACTGCATCACTCTCTCCCGTGGAACCCTGGCATGGGAACAGCAGGAGCCAGCTGCTGAGGGGACAGGATGGCTTGAAGGCTGGTCTCTCATTGTGTCATGGGTGATATTCTGGTTTCTGTGAGACTGGGCTTAGTTGAATCAGGATGACTTCCTGACTTCCGAGCTTTCTGGTGAGTTCTTATCTAAGAATGTGTTTTACTACTGCCTGGCTCAGAGTAGAGGGTGAGTGGGGATGGGGCTTGGGAAAGTTTGAGCCTAGTTTCATCCACATACCCATCCTTCTTCAAGCGTGCATGAGTGTTCAGGGTCATTAAAGCTTGGGTTAGATTACAGGGACTAGACTGCCATTGTTCTCCCAGAGGGTCACCAAGGATGTGACTGCTGTCATGGCAAGGCCTTTGTGGGGAGAATTGGGAAGAAGAGGCAGCATTGGGAAGGGAGTTGCATGCTCAGAGTGGGGACTGCATAGTCTGTGGAGGCTGATTGGTTGGTTCCCAGGGGTTACAGGCTATAGGTGATAGAGGGCATATTGAAGCAGGAGAGGCCACACATGCCAGGAAACCTGATGTCACTAGTGCCTCATGGTCACTCCAAGCCCCTCCTCATTGCAGGCCTGCACATGTCCCCTCCATTTGGTTCTCTTCTCACCACTCCTCTCTCCCCCACCCTTGGGAAGCCCAAGGTTATCTTGTTATCTACATGGGGGAAGAGGTGGTAGCTTTAATTCCTCTTGATTTTTAAGCCCTGTCTATTCCTCTAGCTATAGGATACTAGAACTTTGAGACCTGATCCAGTCAGAGACTTTCTTTTTCTTTGCTTTTTGTTGCACTAACTCTCCCTGGAGGCAGTGAATGTCCTGGGTCTAGCTGCTTGAATGAGGATGAATCAGAAGAGTGCGGTTGATGGGGGAGCCTACACCATAATGAAGAATGGATAAAAAGAACTCTGGTTAATTAACATGTGCAATGAATCCCATGACCTTTTGGGAGTAACCTGAGCACATGTCTCTTTTGTGCATCCTGAAAGAGCCTGACATACTTTCTGTGAGTCTTTATAGAGCACGAAGCTTCCAAACCTCAGTGAGTAGGCCATCTATTTCAGGTAATATGATAAGTTATAGTATGTCTAAGTGCCCCTGGGAGGCCTTTGAAGTATGTTAAGCTATGACCTGTAATACTAAATGGAGACCATTAAAGCACTAAGATATTGATCAAATAATACCTTGGATATTGGACTTGCGTTTAGGAGGGATCCAAGTCTAACAGTTTATTTATGTAGCCACACCAAAGAAAAAACTTGGAAATGAGCAAAATCAACAGGATAGGATCTTTGATTTGAGGCATGAAAGCAACAGCATGTTGTGCTAAAACACCCACCAAGCTTTCTCTTGAATACACTCAATTATAGGTGAAGTTCCTGATGAAGATGAACAATTGCAATCAAATGGAACTAGTTCAAGAGGACCTCAAGGCCAGGGGACGTATTTACCCAAGAGGCTTTAAAAATAACAAAAATATATGATGAAATCTTCCAGTTTTTGAGAAGTGAAATTTTGATGCTCTGGCATATGTATTGCTTCTTTTGTAAATAGTTACCAGCAACTACACATCTTTTCTGTACTGCAATTTCAGTTAATTAAATGCTTTGTACAGGAATAGTAATTAGCATTGTGACAGAACACTAAGCACAGTGTCCCTGCAAAGAGCTCAGTCTACTAGTTCACAGGACACCACACTGCCCAGGAATGTCAAATTATTCAAGGAGGTGATTATCCTGAAGACAAAGGACAAGGAAAAAAGATTGTTCACATTCCACAGTTACTCACCAGGTAAAAATACAAAGAAACAGGAGGTGCCACTAAAATGAAATGTGTCTAAAATATGTAGAAAGACTTACTAGTGGCTCAGTCAACCATCATAATAAAATCATGCACCAAAACCTTGTTTCTGTTTGTAACCATGTCCTGACTCCATAATCAGCATTTTTCTTAAGATATTTTCCTTTAGAAATGACTGTCCATAAACATTTCATTATGAGCTTATATATTGAATTGCCTGGTACCATACTTATAGATACATAACATCACCTCCATTAGATTTTTAACCAGTTAAGTGTAGAGGACCCAACTGGTTCATCTTTGACTCTCCCACAGTGCCTCACCCATAAGGGCTCAGTAAATATTTGCTGAACTGAACATATTTTTATTAATCCTTATGTACTCCCTCGTTGTCTCCCCAAACTTTGTAATGCATTTAATTTATTTAGTCAATATTTATTGAACAGCTACTACATGCTGAGGCAAGGACTGTGTAATAGATGTAGTGATCAAGCTAGCATGGTGCATCTTCTTTAGGAGCTCAAGTTCATGGAGAAGGAAGCACGCAGGTAGTACCTCTCCTGGTCCAGGCAAGCTGGCCCCTTCACTCCACCTTGTGCTATATGAGGCCCCAGTCTAGCCATGGGCCAGGAGCCCCTGGGCCAATAAAACAATTTCCACCTAAAGCACACCGCTCCTACCCCTTCTCCAGGAGTCCAGGGAATTTCTGCCTCAACAGTTCCAGCAGCTTCTCAGGAATGGTGTGTCCTCTTTCCAGACCCAGCTTCCTAGAACAGACAACATTGACTTTGTAAACGCTGCCAGGCCCATGGATGGCTGGGGACAGTAATCTAAGAAAGAGGTTGTGGGTAGAGCTTGGGTGTTTGGGCCGCAGTGCCTAAATGCATGTGTGGCTCCTCTCAGTCACGATAGAGCCATGAATAGGAAGAAAGGAGAGAGCAAACCACACTCCAAGGGTTTCCATTTATCATCTCATCAAACCCCACATCTATGAGGAGCAGATCTGCACATAGGTAAATAGATAACCACATTGAAGGGAGGAAACATTGGGTATGAATGGCACCCCCAGTTAGGTTGCTCTGGGAAAGTTTCCCAGAGGAACTGACTTGTAAGTGTTGAAGAATGACTGTGAGGAAGAGTATTCAAGGGACAGGGCACAGCAAGGTAAAGGGAAAGAGTGATGTTCATTGAAAGACCTGAATATTCAAGATGGCTGGATCACAGTGTATATGCTATGTTTCTGTGTGTGTGTTTGTTCGAGTGTGTGTGTGTGTATGTATGTGTGTGTGATGGAGTGCATGGGCTGAGGTGGGGAGGGATGAAGTACAAAATATAAGGAGATGAGGTTGAGAAACTGGTAAGAACTGGACCGTGAAACCTTTGCTGGACAGAGTTAGGAATTAATCTTAAGGGCAATCAAGGATAAAGCATTGATGGCTTTTAATCTGTGGAAGGGTGACATTTCTAAATACTATATCTTTAAGCTTGTAGAGAATGGACTGGATATGATGGTAGGCTTAGCTAGGGGGTCAGACATGGGTAAGGAGAGAAATGCTCAGAAATATCAAGAGATATTTCAGAGGTGCATTTCATAGAATTTTGTGATAAATTGAATGGGAGGTGCTAATAATTGAGACAGAGGGGTCAATGGTTTTTATTTTCTGAATTAGATAACAGGTGAGTTGTGAGGTACAGAAGGAGGGGGAGTTGAAGGCTTATGATCAGTTACTATCTTAGTGTTTAGCTCCTCTCCTGAATGGAGCCTCTCACCTAGATTCAGAGAGAGTGAGACTAAAGATCCTCGAGAGAGTCCCTTAAGTATCTCTTTTCTAACATCTGACCCTAATATGGTGTGTCACGAGAGCCAAAGAAAGTTCTTTATGCTTCAGTAATTCGGTTCCTGGGAGAGAACCTAATTAAAATAATCAGTGGGCTGCCCTGTTGTTTCCAGTGTGGGGTCCTAGGTCAGTCCCATGAAGACAGCCCCAGGGACAGAAAGACCTGAATATTCTATATGGTTGAGTCACGGTGTATATAGAGTTTCTGTGAGATCAAAGCCATTAAGAACTTGGTCTATATTGGATGAACTTCCCATATGGACAAAGCTGGTTCTACTTTTTTTCTCCCTGTTGATAAAATGAATAAAGATGATCTCATTTTAATTTTTTCTCTGACTTTGAAAGATCACTCCACAGGGGCACCCTACTGAGCCCCAGACTGATTTAGCCCCTCTCCCTCCGCCCCTTTATCCCCCTTTCTCAGTCCTTGCTCTTTTAAAGGGTGCAGAAATGTTGGTCTCACTCGCCTTCAAGTAGATCCTGGGATATATTGATTCCTACTCAGTCCTTTTTCTACACAGCTGGTGGCAGAGCATATCTGCTCAGTGGCGGTGGGTGTGAGCTGATTCCTTGGAGAGGTGTCATGGGGGAAGGAAGGTGTAATGGAAGGAGAGCTGCAGGAAAGGAAGCCATGCCACACATAGTCCCACCAGGAGCAGACTCAGGTTGACGTGATGTGTAAAAGGGCTTGAAAGTAGAGTAGGAGGAACCGAAGGAATGCTCAGGGAAGAATAGGAGTGATGGGTAATAAGAAATTTTGTAGGTCTCGATGACACATCGGTTGCCTTGGATGAGATATGACATAGGTAGGAATTAGACTTTGCTAAAAACTGTAGCCTGAAGTGTGTCAATGGATTCTGTCTTGTGGCTCCAATCCTAGCACAGAAACTGGGAAAGGAGAGAAGGGTAACTTTTGTAACTAAGTAATAGGCAGTTCCTAACATGGAGGGTAGAATTAAATGGTGTAGTTTTAGGATTTATGAGAACATGATCATCATTACTCCAAGCAAACATCACTTTGTTATGTAGAAGCTTGGAAGTGGGACTATTGGGAAAATGACAAATAGAAATTTATGGTAGGCGTGTCTGACCCATTGTGGTCACTGGAGCAAACAGTCCTGCCTCCTATCACAGTTGCTTCCCACTTTTCAGAGACATCAATACATCCTCAAACCCCTTAGAGAGTCTCTTGAAATTAATTTCCTTTCTTCTTTTCAACTGAACTTCTACATAATTTGTTCTGTATGCTTATTAGCACAGCACGAAATTCACATTTTTAGTCTCCCGATTTGTCAATTAAATACTTTCCTATGTCCAATTTTCACCCAAGAAAAATATAGAAATCTCTACAGTGGAGCTGTCTTTGGAATTGTCCTACTAACAGCTTCCTTAGTAACAAATCCCCTTCTTCTGAAACCTAGCTATTGACATTTTAAATGTGTTTTGACATATAGCTGGTGGGGAAAAATAAGTTCAGATCCATACAAACATGTTCAGAATATGAAGCATTTATCTTAGGAATGATACATTTATTACAACAAAGATGGGGATTTTAAATGAAATGCCTTCTTGTCTAGTAACATACATTTTTATAATTCCTAGGTCAGGCATCTCCAGAAGGGTTTGAGATTTTTAAAAAAAGTTACTTTTGATGTTCAGAGAGGATGGTAGTGGGGCAGAGAATAGGGAGGAGGTGGCCATAGAGAAGTCCAACTATGGAGTGGGCTACTCAGACCAAATTGCTTGGAGTGGCCTGCTTCCTGTTGGCAATGCTGGCAAGTCTCAGGGCACATGGAATTGGCCAGGGACTAGATCTCTTACCAAAAAGGCTCTTGATTTACCCACAGTTTTGGTGTAACCCCCAGGGTGTACTCTAGGCAAACGCCAGTGCTAATTTACACGGTTGCTCTGAAGGAATCTTGGTTGGAATGCTTCTTTCAGAAGGGACCACATTGTATCTAATGAGAAATCACTTGTGCATTAAAATTAACTCCTCCTTAACAATCTGAGAAAGCAGGGTTCCAAAGATGGACTAATTGACTAAGTTGTTCGTTTATGCCATAAGCTTTATGGGGTATGCAGACTGAGGAGAAAGTAAGGGAAAAACACAACTTGAAAACACAATTTATTTTGCTTGACAACTGGTAATACAAATTTATAAATACAATGTTTAGGATAAAAGGTAAGAATAGTAGTTGAATTAACCATTCATTGTTTGTGCATATGAGAGGCATTCGGGTAAGATATTAGTGCTGCAAATAAAGATCTCTCCCACTCCAGTTTCTATTTTCTATTTCTTTGCACATTTTCTTTTTGAATCAGAAATACCTCTTCTCTCCTCCTCCATCTGGTAAACCTTCACTCACCTAGGAAGCTCAGGTCATTAGTGGAACAGCCCCTGGCCAAGTTCTTCTCTACAGAAGTAGGCTGATATCGTTTTGGTCTCAGGGTGCTGTTACATTGCTTTACTTGATACCATATTGTGGAACTGTCTCAAGTATTAGGCTATGCATTTAGGCGGGGACTGGATTTTATGAGTATATTCATTTTTTGTAACAGAACTTGGAAACTGGTAAGAGTTAAGTACAAGTTTGTTGGGTAGATAAATATTTGCTGCATAACTATTATGTATGAGGCAGAGAAGAAACTGCATAAAGTATTAGGTAAGATTTCAGCTCATAATCTAGTTAGAGTGGCAAGACTGATGCATCTGAAAATGTAAGTGAACAATACAAGGCAACAAGTGGCAAAAGGCAAGAGGGATGACTGCAGGGCCACAAATACTAATGTGATAGAGATTGGCATTCCTCTTAGACTGGCATTACCAGCAAATCTTGAAGCAATTTCCCTGGAGAGAAGTCATCTGTCTCTTTCTTTTGAATTACAAAATTAGTTTATATAACTTTCATGACACTCATCACATTCTACATTGTCATACAGATATATATGTCATGTGTCATCTTTTCTTTCTTGCTAGAGTAAATTTTACTCATTTAAAAAATATATCCTGCTGTACAGGGTTTAGCATTGTGTTAAGAATATAGTAGGTACTCAAGTGCACTCTGTTGAATGAATACAATACTTGCTCTGGACAGTGAGTGCCACATAAATTCAAGGTAGAATGACCTGCTCTTTTGGTCATTGAATGCTTGGAAAAAATAGAAGGAATTGAGCTGTATTTTTTACCTGAAGGGTAGATTTGTGTAAAGAGACAGGGCAGGAATTCTCTGAAGAGAGCATGGTATGAGCAAAGGTTTGGTAAGAGGGCTACAAAGACATGTGTAGGGGGAAAGTGACTAGAAAGAGGACTCACAAAGGAGAAGAGCATGGATGATGTGGAGAACGTGGAGGGTCTGTGTTTAGTGGAGAATGCCTCTCTTTGTCTGACTTCCTAGTTAGCCCTTGGTTTCGGCTGATGCGACAACGGTGGCCGTGACTTCCACCCACCATCACTACTGAACTGTGGCAACTGGAGAAGAATGAAAGGGAATAGGAGGAAGCAGAGGAGAGAAAGGGTATGGGAGGGAGATAATAAATTGATAGATAAATATGGAAAACATCCAGTGTAAACAATTAAGAAGTTCTAGAAAGTTTTTAAGCTAATCTGACAGCAGCAATGGCCTGGCATTGTGAGGTTAATTGAAAGTTGATGAAGTTGCTGAACTAGATAATTTCCAAAATTATGAATGTTTTTTCTTGTTTGCCTAGATCCAGGACAACATCAAATGTATATCTTATTTTCTTGTATTTTTTTCTAAGTAAAGCAATTGCTCTATCAGCAGAAAGACTCATTTATAAAGGTCTTGCTGTGGTGAGGCATTTGTAAAACTGTTGGTTTCTGCTCTGGTGTTTTTACAAAGAATGAAAGGGACTTAGTGCTTCACATTCTTTGATTATGTTAATACAAATGTGGAGTGAGATCGTAGAGTTCAACACCACGACTGTATTAGACGCGGGCAGGCGAATTCAGTGGCCATAAAATAATAGCGGGGGTTTTCATGTGGGTAAAACAGTGGAAATTGTATCCATCTCTTGAGGGCAGAAAGTGATTGTACACAGGGGTCAGTCGGAGCAGTCTGCTGGCCACAAACCTCATGGCATCCTTGGGAGGCCCATTCATTTTAAGCCTGCTTCCCCTCCTTTGAAGCCGGAAGTTATTGGCTACCGCCAGAGGCCTGTTATGACCATGCTAGGATCAAAAGCTCGACCAGGGGTGGGAAATCCTTTGTTCCTGCCTCTCTCTTAATAGCTTTTCCCTTTTCTTTGACTGAGAGAAGCAAGTCAAATAGGATTATCCTAATGGAACAGAAGTGTTTTATATAAAAAGTTCAAAAAAGAAATCCAAACTAATTCCAATGTCTTTCATTTACTGAATACGGTTTTATTACTGAGCCAAAGTGGAAAAGTTGCTGGTGGCAAGTGGGCCATTTTCTGAGGTTCTAAAGAAACCATCATTTCTCAAATTATGACTGATTTATAAGCAAATGTCATGGTCCTTTAACCACAGTAAATAAGTGAAAAAAAAAATTTTTTTTTTCCTAATTCAAAGCCCTTAAAAATACAAGCTTCAAAGACTGGCCTCTTCTCAAATTACTTTACTGCAGCTCCCACTTGTTTCAGTGGTTGCAAAACTGCAAACCATATGCCCTAAAATGAGAATAAAGATACCCTTAAATGACACCTTCAGGGTGCCATAAAGGCCCATCGAGGTGCTAAAAGCACAATGCAGTCACTTAAAAAATAGAAGCACAACAGTCAAGTAATAACATAATGTTAGAGTTGTTTTCTGGGCAGCATTGTTTTAAAGAGGAACCATTGTCTTGCGATTAAATAGCACGAACTTCCCGATCACAAGGCACTCTGCTGATACAGCACGAGGTGGCTTCCCAACAATTCCCTCTTGTCTGCTTGGCTGTGAAGAGCACTTTGGTGGGACAGGAAGTGCAAGCGGTTCTGTGATTGTGTGAGGCTCCGTTCTGGGAAAACGAAGGGTATTCTTAGAAATCTGGCATACTGCGCATGAGGGCAAGCTAGGAAGCTGGGAAGAAACAAATGGTTCCCCGGTGGCACTTAAGCAATAATTCCTTGTCACGTGAAATCCGCCCTGGCTGTTTTTAAGAAAAGGACAGATCTGGGAGAGCCGGAGGTTGGGGGCGGGGTGGGGGAGGGGCGCGGCCTTCAGCACGGGGTGGGGTTCAGCTGTGTTGCTGGTCTCTTGTGCTGCCGGAGAGGTTTGCAAGGCGGAGGAATAATTGCAGCAATTCAGCCTTCCAATTAAAATCCGCCTGCCTGGCTGCAGGTTTCAATCTGTTTTCGGTAATTTAGGGAGAAAGTGAGGAAAGGGTGGATGGCTGGATGGATTGAGTCAATACCGGAGCAGTAAATGGGAAGTTACGAGGAGGGGCCTGGGATGTGCTGATGGGAAAATTAATGTGGAGAAACGTTAGCAAGAGGGCCCTTTCCTGTTCCTGACAGAAGACACGCACTGATGGCCCATTGCTGTGTTAAATTAATGAAAAATCAGATATTTTACATAAAAACCTGCATCCTGATTCTCTTGAAACACTGGAAGATAAGGCCACGTGGGGTACTCCCTGTACCTGACACAGTAACAGCTGTTTTTTCCCAGTTCTTTGCACGGCCCCTGTAAACCTCTGAGTTTTGAAGTCTGTGTTTAGAAATATGTTTCCTGCACAAGAAAGAAAAATAGCTGATATGTTCGGTCTTCATTACATATCACACCTATTCACTTATAAATACGGACGTGAACAGGGCAGCAGGTGCAGGACTGAGGTGCGCAGGACCTGCTACGACTTGGCCCCAGGCTCACGCTGTAGGACCAGACAGCAGGCCTTGCTGCCCAAGAGAAGCTGGGAACACAGATTTCCATATCAATCTCCTGAGTTTTAAAAGTTGGCAGTTGGTTAAAATTTTTTCTTGAACATTGCAAAAGCCAAGTTAAGGTGTGGTGTTAAATTTTACGTGTGAAATCAGGGAGACCTGTGCCTTGGGGACCGAGTTCAGTGTGGTCATAGCCAGGTGATATGGGAGCAGGGGAGAAAAGGCGTCCCGGACGGAGGCACCAGCACCGGTGAAGGCAAAGACGCAGAAGCAGGAAGAGCCTCCTGCGCCACGAGAGCACAGAGAGCAGCATGGCTAGTGATGGGGGTAGGGGGCGCCAGGCAGCCAGCTGGGAGAGCTGGACCCAAAGGAAGAGGGGGCCCAGGTCACCAAATGATGGCATCATGACTTCTAAGGGTTGGGGATTTATCTCGTAACTGTTGTATATATTGGGTCTAGTGAGTTGATTATATCCCCCAGAACATGTCTAAATCCCAAGTCCTGGTACCTGGGAATGTGACCTTATTTGGAAACAGGATCTTTGCAGATGTAATGAAATTAAGGCTCTCAAGAAGACATCATCTTGGATTAAATGGGCCCCAAATCCAACGACTACTCACTGTCTTCATAAGAAAAAGGAGAAGGAGAATGAAGACACATGGACTCTGAGGAAAAACAGGGGAGAGGCCTTCGATAGTGTGGGGTCCACACACCAGGGAACACCAGGGATTGCTGGTGCTTCCAGACGCCGGGAAAGAGGCATGGTGCGGGGTTTCCTTCAGAGACTCCACAAGGAACTGATCCTGCCAACACCTGGATTTTGGACGTCTGGCTTCCAGGACTATGAGAGAATGCATTTCTGTGGTTTTAAGCCACCAAGTTGGTGGTAGTTTGTTACAGCAGCCCTTGGAAATGAATGCATTGGGAAACGCTGGGGACAGATGAGAGAGAACCAGGGAAAGGTTGTAGAGTGCAGAGTGATGTGATCTGATTTGAGGGGCGAGCCCCCAGCACCTGCTCAGGAGGGAAGCAAGCACAAGGTCAGAAAAGCCACTTAGAATCACTGTGGGACCACAGAAGAGAGGGGATGCCCCCCACAGTGGGACCGGAGCTAGAGCAGAAGGGACATTTGACAGGACATGGTGATTACTGTGGGATGAATAGCATTGAAGGTGGGAGACGATGAGAGAGCAGGCCTGGGGGTAGTTATTTCGAGGTCGCCAGGAGGTGGAAACAGTGGTGGCACCTCTTAAAATAGACCGTAGGAGAAGAAACAGGTTCAGGAGAAAATGTGATGAGGTCTGTCGTGAACAAGCTCAGCTTGAAGTGCCTGAGGGTCCTATGGGTGGAGATGACCAGTCGGCTGCTTAAATCTTCCTTGGAGATTTTGGGGGCTCAGAGGTGAAATGGTGAGCCTAGGAGCTTGCCTTTGTTGGAAAAACAAACAAACAAACCACAATGTGCTCCCTGCCTTTGCTTGTTGTTCTTTTTTTTTTCCTTTTAATTGTGTAGAAAATAGGTACATATTTTAGGGGGAAAAGTGTGACTCCGTTTTGAAGGCACAACATTATTTTTGCCTTCTCAGCTTCCTCTCCTTCCTCTGGCCACAGCACCCCGATTTTGTGTTGAGAAACTCCCCTCTTCACTCTCAGCACCCACCTGGCTCCAGGAGCCCCAGGTGATCCTGCCTGTCAGCCAGAGCAATGGACCTCACTGGCTACACTGACTAGTTGTGAAGGTCAGGTGACCTGAGGTAGGACAGTAACAGCTGGGCCTGGGACCTTTTCCTGGAGTTCACTCAGGTGCAGTGTAGGTGGTGGTTTAGCTGACAGTGTGTAACTGGAGCTGTAGGTGGGCACCTGTGCCCGGACGGCAGATCCTGCCGCAGAAGGAAGCCGATGCAGAGGGAGGCAGAGCTGAGAGATGAACAGGCTGGGTCCTGATGGCTGTGAACTCCTGAGTCCCCTTTTGCCTTAAGCCAATGTGTGGTGGCATTTATTTCTTTTCCAACTGAAAGGGGTGCTGATGAGCACATCAGTAATATATAGCTTTCCACCAGCCGCTGGAAGCCACAGTGGATTTCTCAGCGGCAGCCATGCTGGACGTCAGCACCCTCAGGATTATGGATTGAAGAGAGGAACATCGAACCAAGCCTTCAGGGCCGTGGTGTGAGGGAGGCCAGCATCTTTCTCAGAGCAAAGGAAGGCTGTCACAGCAGAGGCAAAAAGTGCCTTTTTCCCCCCTCCTAAGTTGGGCAGTGTGTCCCTTGATGGAAAGTTACAAAATGATTCTTTTCAAGGCGATAGTTACTAATTGGCCTGCCTGGGCATCAAGTGCCTCCACAGCTTCGTTACTGTCAAGCTCTCCTTATCTGTGCAGAAACGGCCAATTGGAAATGTGTGGGTGCACATTTTAAAACTATCACAAAAAGTTAGATAGTTTTATGTATATTACGCTTCACAATATTTCCTCTAGAACCGGCTAATTAATGTTATTTTCCCTCTGCTATGACCCTACTCTCCCATTAGACATTTGATTAATAAAGTGGCTGTCTAGGATCTCCTCTAGCTTTGCGATGTCACCTACTTTGCAGGATTAAGCACTAAAAACATGATGCCAATGACATGTTTTTCTTATATCAGTAAAATGGAAACCGTAAAATTAAGAAGGTGTCATTGACTTTGGAGTCTTTTAAAGCTAATCCTCTCCCATTGTCAAAATAAGAATTTGTTGGCCTGATTCCAGTATTGCTATACAATTCCTGCTCTGTTCCTGGGAGTATGTATGTGTGTGTGTGTGTGATTAACAATGACTTCTCCCCATTAAACGAGTCTACTTTGATGAAAATGAAAAGCTTTTAGAAATAGGGCAACAGTGCCAAGATTTCAATTTATTAACCAAAATAGAAGATATAAAAAAAGATTTCATTCATTCATGAATACGTTCATTTCTTGAATGATCCCATCTTTGTCAGCATGGAATGGCCGAGGAAACCTGATATTGAGCAACACAGAGGCCAAAGGTGAGATTAGACTGGTATTCTGGTGTTTTCAACTAGAGGAAAAAAATGGCCATCACCACAACCCTAGAGGTTGTAGGATTTTATTTTGATGCTGGAAACAAATTCAGAGCTCATCTAACCATTTATTCCTATAGTTTTATTCTTAAAGATTAGAGGCCCGGTACATGAAATTCGTGCGTGGGAGGGGGGGGGGGCGTGCGTCTCCTCAGCCCAGCCTGCATCCTCTCCAATCCGGGACCCCTTGGGGGATGTCCAACTGCCAGTTTTGGCCCGATCTTGGGGCAGTCAGACATTCCTCTCACAATCCAGGACCACTGGCTCCTAACTGTCCATCTGCCTGCCTGACTGATCACCCCTAACTGTCCCCTCTGCTGGCCTGGTCACCCCCAACTCCCCCCCCCCCACCCGCTGGCCTGGTCATCCCCAACTGTCCCCCTCCGCCAGCCTAGTCACCCCCAACTGCCCTCCCTCGCCAGCCTGGTCACCCCTCACTGCCCCCTCTGCCAGCCTGGTTGCCCCTAACTGCCCCGTGGGCACCCCCCCCCTTCCCCCCTGCGGGCCTGGTCACTGCACACAGCCTGCTGTTCGGTCGTTTGGTCTCCCCTCATTAACCCCCCTGCTGGCCTGGTCAACCCACACAGCCTGCTGCTCAGTTGTTTGGCCGCATCCTCACTGCCTCCCTTCCCGGCCACCCCCCCCCCCCCCCCCACTGGCCTGGTCGCCCCCAACTGCCCCCTGCTGCAGGCCTGGTTGACCCACGCATCCTGCTATTCAGTCGTTTGGTCACACCTCACTATGGCCTGGTTGCCCCACGCAGCCTGCTGCTTAGTCGTTTGGTCACCCCTCACTAACCCCCCTGCCGGCCTGGTCGCCCCATGCAGCCTGTTTGGTCATCTGTTCGGTTGTGATGGTCACTTAGGCTTTTATTATTATAGATTCTGGGTCTTGATGAGGTTGCTTTGAATGTTGCAACAAGGGGAACAGGAGCCTGGACTCTTAGCTCCTAATCTAGTGAAAATCTCTGCATACAATTAAGCTTTTAATATGGCAACAGTTTGGGGGGTACTGATAAAGTTATAGTCCCTGCCCTGGAGGGGATCATGAAAAAGTGGGAAGATAACATGTCAACAAACAATTCAAATGTATGGGGACAAATGTTCAAAAAATGGTATATTCTAGGTTGTGAAGGATTTCTTAGGGGGAGGTAAATTTTGGAGGATGAGTAAAATTTTGCCAACTGCAGAAAGTAGAGAAGGTCTTTTCTTGTGAGAGAGTGGAGTGGGTATGCCCGGAGGGGTGACAAGTGAGGCTGAATCCTGGAGCAGGCTGGCCATAGGGCACATACACATGGAAGTGATGGGATATAAGATTAGAAAGATAGGCAAGGGACAGACTATTTTGTATGCACTATATTCTGAAGGCAGTGGGAATCAAGGGAAAGATGACAAGCAGAGGCCCAATAGGATGTGTGATTTAGAAAGGTCCCACTGTGATAAACGTGGACTCTGAACTGAAGGAAGTGGAGATGAGGAGCAGGAAGATTAATTGGGAGCTGTCCCAATGGTCCACTTAAGACATTACAAAAGCCTCAATGAGGGCCTGGGCCTGGGGGTGAGGTGGGGTAGGGTGTGAATTGATTTGCAAGGCATTTAGGCAGAACATGGTGACTAATTGAAAGGGGGAGGGGTGGTGGTGAGAGAGGGGAGGAGTATGAGGCATGCTGCTTTTTGTTGCTTAAGAAATTGGGGGTTAATGCAGCCATTTCTCAGGTGAGGTGAGGAAGAAGCCATGTGACTCAAGAGGGTTCTGATAAGGTCTGCAGACAAGGATGATGATTCCTACCCATTGTCCCAGAGACCAGTGCATCCAGGAGGTGGCTGCCATCTCCCAACACACCTTTCAGGCTCTCCACTGGCGCTAGAGTCCAAACAGTTTACCAACTTCCTTTTTTGCGCCACTCTTTTATTTTAAGGAAATAAGAAAGCTTAGCCTCTTTAAGCTGAAATTTTACAGGTTTTTTCTCCACTTGTGCTTGGATGACACCTTGCAGAATAGCCTGACATTCCCGGCAAAAATAAACAAGCACTAGACTTGAAGGAAGGGGACTGTATTTTAGCAAATTTGCTTCATGACACATTGAAAGCAGAGTGCAGTGTGGCTCAAACAGAGAGCATTTAACCTCTATGTGATATAGACAGCGCCTTAGATGTTTCCCATGGCTTGTTCTTGCTTATTAAATAAAAATGATGAAAGCCAGCATTTAAATCTATCTTCTCTAATCTCTGTTCGACAGGCACCCAGGATTCTCCTCTCTTCAAAGCTTACATACATGCTGGAGATAAATGTATATAAAGCATTACATTCTGGCTGAATTGGTATAAGCCCCTTTCTCCTGCTGTGAAAGCATCTTATGGACTTTTGAACAAACAACATTTCATTTTAGATGAAACCCTTATTACTGTTTGACATTTGGATATGAAACTAGAATAGAAATCTGAATATAAAGGCAAGTAAAATGGAACCAAGTTAAGCTGAGAGTGTTAACGCCATTTAGTGTGAAAACACTTGCTTGGCAGGCTCAGCAGTGATGGCCCGTGACCTGGTTCATCATTCTTTGGGCCACCAGGGATGAAGGAGTTGGGAAGAAACCTTTTTTTTTATAATGGTCTCTAAAAGTGGTTTATAATACTGTTATAGTAGCAGAAGTTCCTGAAATGAAACCACGTGACCCACCTGCTATATTCAGAATCCAGCTGAGAGATGCAGAGCTGTGACACTTAAACATTTGGATGAAAAGGGAGAGTCAAGCTTGGGTCCCCATCCAAGGCCCCAGCACCATTCTCAGGGCAGCCAGTGGAATGCACAGGGCTGCTCAGAGAGCACTTTGATGATGATGAGCAAATATGGCCACAATCGCCTACGTTTTAGAAGGTATCATTTCAATCTGGAATTGGCAGTTCTCTCGGTATACTTGTTTGGGTGTCTGTTTTAAAAATGGCTTTTGTTTACCTTAGAAGGTAGTGTGCTCTTTCGGGTCAGCTACTCTTCTTCCCCGTCTATCTTGGCGCATCCTATCGTCACATGGAGAGGTTGCTTTGATCATTTTGAAAATGTAAAAGTGTTACATGAATGCTGGGTAAAGAGAGTTCATAGAGGCACCGATGGGATTCCACTCTTTGGTTTCTTTATCTCAGTGGGTATGAATCTCACGTAGATGTGTAGGGAATGTCACACTAACTTTCCTAGATGAAACGAAACCTGTCTCTGAGCTTATCCCATTGGGCAAGAAGAAAATTCAGTCCCACCATTGCTTGGGACAGACCCTGACTCTGTCCTAGGGTCATGGGAAAGGTCCAGGGGTTTTGAGGTGAGCAGATCATGTGGTCTAGTTTCCTGCTCAAAGGTGAATCGCTCATGTCCTAGGAACTGAAATTAAAAGCAAATACTCTTGAACTTGTAGCATTGTTTCTAAAACTCTCTGGGGGAAAGAATGCACATTCCCCAAGCTGACTCATTTTAGGATGGTTTTCCAGGGAATCTGTGAACCGACCACACTGAATTCTCCTGGAATTCTCCTGGATGGCTGTTAGCATTCCCCACTAAGTGATGAGAACTATAACAGGTGGTTTGGGTCTTCACCAAAGGAGCATGAGACCATTTTGGCCCCAACAGTTCCTCCGGTTTTGACTTATTTCTGAATGTCACTGCTTTTCCCTAAACATCAATATTACTCCTTTTCTGTTGGTACAAGAGTACGGTGTGTTGCACGGAGCTATTTAAAATCCTGGCAGCGTCTCAGTTCCTCCCTGCCCCCCTCGTCTCTCTTCCAGGATTTGTTTTCTGTAATAGATGTGCTGGCTCTTTTTTTTACTGGCACATTTGAGAGAAGCTGCCTGGCAGTACACACTGCCTGGTGCTACAGATGGCCTCCAACCTGATTTCTTAATCCTCAGCTTGTTCCAGTCCTTGGACAGCTGAGTTAGCACATGGCATGCCATAAAACACTGGCTCTGGGCTGACATGGAAAGACAAAAAAGCCTTCCTGATTCCCCAGCTTTCCTTTCAGAAGACTTTATTTTTAGCCTTCGAGATAAGACAGGCTACAGTCTACTAGTATACGCGGAAGATGAGCCTGGAAGGGTAGCCTGCTGAACTCAGTAGAGCGTTAGGTGTTGAATGTAATCTAGCATCGCTGCTTGTAATAAGTTTGATTATTACGTTCAGGACCCAATGTTGCTATTTTGTCAGCAGCCTTCTTAGCTGTAAAAATGGGACTGAAGGCTTTAAAAAATCTCACTGCCTGTGGGCCACACTGAAATGATACTGGTTTCAAAAGCCATTTTTATTGGGAAAAAGAAAAGTGAGGCCAGGTGGAGAAAATGTGAAACCATGTAGAGTTTCAAAATTCCATTAGCAATGCAGTAAGAGAAAGAAAATGGGATCAGTCTCAGAAATGTTAAAATCCTGTCAATTGCAGAAGGAGAAGGGGGCTTTCATTTAAGAAGATTTATCATTTGTAGCCCTGTGAAAGGCACACAGTGAAATCACGTGGTACCAACCAGTTAACAGACTGCTGGCTGTCCACTCAGATCATGGTCCTGCTTCTCTCTCAGCACTAGAGGCTGCACAGTGGCGGCCGAGGTCCACCACTTCCCAGCCAGCCTTCAGTGAGGTGAGGCCAGGGGACATGCAAGAAGGATGCAATAGCTTTTAGTCTCTCGCCTGGACCTCAGAATGGATGTTCTATTTTGGTGCCAGTGTAAACAAGGGGAAGCAATTTGAAGTAGTATAATTTCTTTGAATCACTGAATCTTTAAAGCACAGTATTTGCAGAGATATATCTGTCCATCAAAAACAGCATGCATGGTGAGCATCCAGCTTACAGCTATAGTATTTGGTTTTACTTGTATTTATCACCAGGGGCTCCGTGCACAATCGTATACACTCTTGTTAAGGTCTGGTCCTATTCTTAAGTCATTACAAATGTGTGAGTGAAGCTAGATGAAAAGCCACTTTTGGAGATAGATGGGGATGTTAATTCACATTGAGAGACCAAGGCCAGGGCATGCTGGTCTGGCAGGGGTTGGAGGGCTGGCATGGTGGCGAAATACTTGGGAGTAAGCTGGAAAGAGAGAGAAAGTTTATAGTCAAAACATAACTGGAGGACCGGGTTACAGGTGAGAAGATAAGAGTATCAATTGACAGCAAGGCTCAGATACCCCTAGAACAAAGGTGTCTGGAAAGAATCTAGCAGGTAGGCATTGGGAGGACGTCGATGTCAAAGGGAAAGCAATGCAGCTGGGCAGTGACCTGAGCGCCAGAGACACTGAAGAGCCAAGACGAAGGAGGCAAGAGGATGCTCAGGCAGAACACACAGGGGAGATTCTAAGAGGAGGGGAGACCAGGCTGACTGTGCCAGAGGCATTCTCAGCTTCATCGAGGTCAGTGCTGGCCCTGAAGAGGGAGTTGCCTGCTGCCTCACCTTGGCTGCCCTGTCACCTCCTATAGAAGGAGTCATGGCAGAAGTGAAACTCAGCGTTCCTGGTGCGAGAGGGGCCTCCCAGCACTCCTGGCGGGAGTGTGCACTGCCTCCGGTGGCACAGTGGTTAAGGGCACACGGCGTTCGGGACCCTACGTGCCCTGGCCTCAGCTCATGTCGAAGTCCTGGTGCTTTTTAAATAGTTACGCTGAGGTTCAACGAGGAGAAGAGATATGAGCGGGCCTTGCCAGCCCTTGGCGGAACCCCTCTACCAGCTGTTTTGCTCAAGCTTCTTGGATTTTCAGATGAGTCAAACTCCAGGAAGGGATGATTACCATGTGCAGGAATAGGTTGTTCTTCTTTCCAAATTGCAGTTGTGTTCCTGGAATCTCCCTTGAGCAGAACTCCCCCTTTTCAAGCAGGAAGTAAGCTTTCTGACCATGCTTAACAAAAAGTCGGCCGAAGATTTTTCTAGGACGGCAGTGTCATTTTGCCTTTCATGGCTACCCAGGGCAGCTTGCAGGGGAGGTTTGATTTGTATCCGGATTCTCGTGATTTTAAAGACATAGGCAGCTTTAGTTGAGGATTCTAATTTCCAATGAACAAACGTGTTACCTTACGATGCCTCTGGTTTAATGACTAACAACCATGCTTAGCAGAGGGTCAACTGTATTTGAAAGGGCAGGGCAATGCTCAGAGTCACGTATCCCGCTTCCCTTAGAGATAACAATATCCAATGTTATGAATTTTCATGAGAATTAATACTGGGATTTGTGTCTTTGCTGAAGGTCTTTTGCTGATTGAACGCAAATAAGCAAGCAAACAAATAGCTCTTCAAGCTTCCAGGGGGAGGGGTGGGGGGGGGATGGGAGGGTGGTGGGGGAGGGAGGGAAGTCCTTAATTTATTACTGGTTTCTTGTTAATCACCGGGAAACTGGAGCAAGCAAGATTTACATTCTTACAAATGTCACATAACCGGTTAGCTGTGTGTATGTAGAAGCTGTGACAGAGTGGAAGCCAAATACCCGAGTCTAGATTAGGAGCAAAACACACACGCTCGACTCTTTCCTTTAGACTGATTACTCCCCTGGAGCCAAGCTTTCCTCCTCTCTGCAGGCCTGGGATAGTCCACATATATTGTAAGGGACTTAAGAGGTGGCTTTGTTACAAAACTCTCAGCATGCCTCCCTGAAAGTCCTGCCTCTGGGATCCAGGCTTTGGCGTTATGAATCCAAGAGATTGTTCTCTTCTTCCCTTTATGCCAATCCGCGTGTCCAGAGAATTTGGGAGAAGGGCAATTCCTGGGCAAGGCTTCCTGTTTTCTCCCAGAGACAATTTTTCTTGCCAATTTTCCTGATGATCTTTGCCTGGAGAGGAAGGGAGTGCCAATGGGAGCTGATTTATGTGTTTAAGATGCAATCTGGTTTGTGATTTCCCAAGAACAAGCACATTACTTTATGACAAGCAAATACCCTTGCAGCCTTGCCTCTGGTTTAGAGACCGGCGAGCATGAATAACAGAGGTCACCGTGGCAGATTTCTCTGACTGTCTCACTGGAGACCTGTTCCTTCCAGCATGCCCTCCCAGACAGGCTAGCCTGGGAAGCTGGAAACTACAGCTGACAGATTCCTTTCCGTGAGGTGTACCTCTGACCTCCGTCCTTCCAGTGGCTGCACTCACGTGGGATTTGGAAAGACGAAAAGAGCAGGGGGCAGGCTACATGCATAGAGATATAACCAGTAGGACAGAGGCAGGGTGGTTCTGGGGCTGGCAGCTGCAGAGACAGCCTCTTGGTTCAACACAAGAACTGTTGGGATTCATTAGCAGCGGTAGATACGATAAGGACATCCTCATTAATTCGGGGGTGGGGATAGACACTGTCCCTTCAGTACTGATATTAGCAACAATCTGGGCAGACTGCTTCTGCTAAAGCATGGTTGCAGTGCCCCCTATTCTTGACCCTCATGGTTGCTGTCCATATTCCCAAGTCTGTTCATTCATTTTCCTATCAATTCTGAGGCTTCCAGGAGCTTTGCAATAAATTCTTCTGTTTGCTTAAGACACTGGAAAATGTCCTCCCAGCCCCCAATTAATAAGGATGTTCCTATCATATCTACTGCTGTCAATGAACCCAAGCAGTTCTTGTGCTTTTCTGCTACAAGGCCAAGAGTTAAAGCTCTGGACAGGAGCATCTTATTTGCTGACTCTGGGTCACGTAGCAAGTAGGCTGGCTACCACTGTTCAGCAGGAGGGGGGCATCTGGTGCCTTTCGCTTCCACAAAATGAAGCAAGGAACTGCTAGCATTAAAGCTCCATGTACTAGGGGGGTGGTCGGCAAACTCATTAGTCAACAGAGCCAAATATCAACAGTACAACGATTGAAATTTCTTTTGAGAGCCAAATTTTTTAAACTTAAACTTCTTCTAACGCCACTTCTTCAAAATAGACTCGCCCAGGCCGTGGTATTTTGTGGAAAAGCCACACTCAAGGGGCCAAAGAGCCGCATGTGGCTCACGAGCCGCAGTTTGTTGACCACGGTACTAGGGGATCACAACTTTTTAGTCAAAATTATTTATATACAACTTAGCTAATTTTTGCATCAAAGGGGAATAGGAACAATAAGCTATTTGGTGCAAGGTCAGGGTAGGGAAATTTAAGCTAAACACTAATGGGGGAAATTTAAACTAAACACTAATGCTGAATTACCCAGGGTCACGTTGAATAGTGTAGTGACATGGCAAAGGGGCTCACGAAGGAGTGGTAAGAGGATGCTAAAAATGATTTATTTAAAAAATCTGGAAAACTTCTGAAAAAAGTACCTAAAAATTCTTTTAGGTTGTACAGTTCTTAGAGTATGGCATGTGTGAGCTGGAAAGAACTTCAGAGCTCCAAATCCATCACTTCACATATGAAGAAACCGAGGCTGAGTGAGTGGATATGATTATACAAGTAAAGGGCAGAGTCAGGACAAGAACTCAATTTCCAGACTTGAGCCCAGTGTTATTTTCTTAGCACCACACCACATCTTTTTCCTAGAACTGCCAATTTCTTCCTTTTTTTTTTTTTCTGTCAGAAAAAGGAAGAAATGTGAAATATCTTAATTGGAAAATACACTATTTACTGATGTAGTCCAGCTGGGCCACTGAATTCTGCATTTACCTATAACTTCGTATGTCCAGGCATTGGATAATATTCCAAGGGTTATATAGCCGGATATTTCAGGGAGACTTTTATAATTATTTTAAAAAGAATAGTTTCATTTAATCAAATCAGTAATTATGGCATACCTGCTATATGCAAAGTCAGTTGGGTATAAAATGAGCAAATATGTTTCCTAACCTCAATGATCTCACAAGCCATCAAAAGTAAAATAGACAAGCCTACAACTATAACACAAAATGAATTTTGAATGTAATAGGCAAGGTACTAATTAAAAAATCATGGATTTTCTAAGAAGAACAATCACATATAATGCCACTGTATTCTTCTGTGCTGGACACTTCCACTGCTTACTCATGTCTGGTTCTCTAGGCCCTCTAAGCACGTGAAAGGATCACATTTTGCTCTTGTCACCATATGATTACTTCTGTCCAATGGGCTACAAGTAGATATGATGTGTGCCACTACCAAGCCAAAATATTTAGCTGTAGTTTTAGCTCTCTTCTCCCGCTGTGGTAACAGAGAGGCCACCAGCCTCAGATGGTGCAGCTATAAGAAAGCAAATCATTCATGAGCCTGGATGACTGAGTCACTGCATGGAGACCAGTTGCCCTGGAAACTCTCCCAACCCACAGGGTATATTTTATGAGCAAGAATAAACCTTCTTTTGGTTATATCACTGAAAATTCTGGACATTTTTATTGTGAAATTATCCAGTGTGTCCTGACTAACAAATCTTTATCCTAGTCTATTCTTTATGAAAAAGATGGCATATATGAAAAAACACAAATTTGTAGTTAATGCAAAATATATTTAATAATCTAAATGATATTTAATAACTTTAATAAATAATTAAAATATGAGTGAGTATATTAGCATAAATATAAGTTAATTCAAATATATGCATCTCTCTCTCTCTCTCTCTCTCTCTCTCTCTCTCTCTATATATATATATATATATATATATACCTGTATTATTTATTACATTGAACAATTAAATGCTTGAAAAACTAGGAGTCCATTCAATGCCCATGTTGTCTCCATTTCTATCCTTCCCCCCATCTTAACTATTTCTGTACATTATACTACCACCTGTTATTTTGCATAGAGCCAAGCCTTTTGCAGAATTCATGCAACTCTGTTTATAGTCTAAGAGTTTGAAATTGATGGGCACTAACCATGCAAATATAAAAAGTTCAGGTTGAGGGAGTGGAGAAGTAGAGAATAGTCTTAGGATTCCAAATGCTGCCTCAAAGGAAACAAATAAATAAATGGAATGAGAGAATGTAAAAAAATTAATATTCATTTAAATGATAAACATTTTCATTATTGGAAAATATAATGAGTTAATTTTTGCAAAGTTTTTAATTTTTTTTTCCTTATGGCAATGTGGTGATGGGGGTTGGGAAGATTGTTGGTCTATATGCAGCCAAGGAAGTCAAAAGTGGTAATTCTCGCCAGTTGTACTCTCCAAGAAATGTGAAGCCACTCCAAGTTAAAGAGCACATAATACTGCCTGAAGTCTATTGAAATCCTTCCAAAATATGCCCAAATTAAGTCTTCCAAGTTCCATTGCTCTAGTGCTACCATCAAATGGAGCAATTGCAAATCACAAAACCTACAAGAAAACGGAAGTGGCTTTTTTTTTTTTTTCAAATATAACAACACGTGTCACCAATAGGTGTATTCATTTGGAAATATATGACATGAACAGATCACTTTTTCCTTTCATACACCATTACCAGCCCTTTGGCCTTGTTATTTTGCAACTTACTTGGTTTCTTGTCAACTCTTTTGATTGCATCCAAGGGAAACTTGGAGAAGTACTTAAAATAGAAATAGCTGGGAAACTCAAGGCTGGTCTGTCTTTCTAAATGCCAGCACTTAACCTTTGTTGATGTAACGTTTTCTTTGCAAATAGTGCAAATTGGAAATTTCCCTAGGATCACAATCCAGCCCTCCCCAGAGCCAAATTCAGCCTCAGAGTTGCTGTTCTCAAGTATAATGATATTTACTCTGTCCCAGCTCATTTCCTACCTTTCTATTGAAACACTAGCCCCACAGAATTACTTAACAATCGAGTCATTTGGACAATGAGCTCTTTGGTTCCAAATTTTGGATTTCTGCAGGAAGTTTAAATATTTGTCTGTGGTTGCTATTTTGGGCATTGATCAGGTAGGTTGCCTGTTCTGCACCACCAGCTTGACCTTTTACTTCTCTGAGAGATGTGTGTAAATTTCTTCCAGATTCATTCATTTTGTTTCACCTGCTGGGAATCATGTTTACAGACAACAATACTGTAAGAACCTATTGAGAAATCCTCTGTGCTGTCGTTAATGTGTTTTCATTTGCGTGCAGAGGAGGTTTTTATTGTGTAGCCCTCCACTGACACTCTTATTCAGGCTTTCTATTATCCCTCTAGCTTTGTCTTCCGCTAAACACATTCTCTTTTTTCCTCCTCCAAGTGATGATTTGCATGAAGATTTGCATTTAAATGGATGTGGAGAGCACATTAACAACACCTACACCAACCATGTAAAAGCTGCACAGTATTTGTTGCTGCCAGACATGAATGGGGAAAAAAATTCAATGAATGTTTTGTAAGGAAAGTCCTCAGGTAACTGCATTTTAGATACAAAGACACTTCATTAGATTACATTTAATACTGATCATGCATGCAGAAGTATATGAATACAAATGCTCCATTCCCAGAAGGACTGTTGTGAAATCCTACTACATATATGTGTGCACCACAGGAACCAAACGTATGGTTCAGCATTTGAGTTGAATTCCTAGGCCACGGAAGTGGGTTGACAGGGCATTGTAGGGCTGGTAAATGTGACCTTTATGCCCTTGCTAATAGAATCAAATGGAAAGTGAGAAAAAATTAAACTACACTGAATTTTTTGTCTACATATTAGGGCTTTTTTTTTTTATTTTTTTTTTTTTTGGAGCAGTTCAAACAATAAAACATTTTGTAAAGAGACTAAATACCAAAGAGTGTAAAAGAACAAAAGAGGAGAGCAAGGGACCAGAGACCAGGTGGGAAGGGAGAGAAGTAAGCTTAGTGAGACTTAAGATGTATATTAAAAGAAAAAAAATTGCAAGAAGGATAGAGAAAAGACAGAAAAAGGAGAAAAATGGAGAAGGAAAAGGCATATATAATGATATGTGAAAGGATATATAACTCAGAAAACAGCCATTCTTCATGCAGAGAGAAGAAAAGAGAAGCAAAAAGAGAACTGAAAGAAGATTGTAAAAGAACCTTTGGGCTTTATATATAAAGCAGAGACCCTGGGTTATCAGTCAGTATTATGAGAGAGAAAATTAAATTGGCCTTGGCAAAAGGATTCTATTAAGGGATAATATCTTCCCTTTTATTGTTAATTATTTTATGTTTACAATAGTCAGTATAAATGTATATTATTTTTACAGTAACACATGGCTTAGCATAAATGATTTACCCAGGATATATGGCTAATTTCTAATTAACTTGTAGCTCTGTTAGTTTGCTTTAGATTAAAGCCCTTTCTCTTTCTAACAAGTCCTTGAAGGGGAGCAGACAACCTAATTACAGACATTCATTGTGGAATATTTATATTTAGCAATTTAAAAAGGTAATATCAATCGAGAAATGTAGTAGAAAATAAAGTGGAAGCGGAAAAAGGTTACCATGGAGAGGGGAAAATTTATTGTTGGTCTTTGTATTTTTATGTCTACATAAGAAAAAAAATATAGGCCAGAGAAATTGATCAGTAGAATGAATGCAATACGGCACTAGTACCTCTGTGTCCCCAAATACAATTATTGTTTATTGCTTAAAAACAATTTTCCATAGGCTGTATGCACTAAAGAGAAATCCATAAACATCAGAAACGAGTCCCTAACAAGTCTCATTGTTTATATAGGTGAAAAAAATCCATATCCCCCTTCCCGTTCATCCAGAATGGACCCGAATAAAGCCAATTCACTGCATCCAATGAGATTTGTAATGCAACAGCAGACGAATCTGATTTCACACATTATGGTTAGGGTGCTCCATATCCCAGCCATAACAAGGGTAATAAATAAAGTCTACTCTAAAACCAGGCATATAGCCTCAGTAATTGACTTGCTGTCTGCATGAGACACAATGATTTCTGAATGCGAGGGGCTAAGCCGCGTGAGAGAGCTTGCAGAAATTCACCATGGGAATGAACTGACATAAACACTCCTTTGTGCATATAGCCTCATTCTGGATGCGGAGGCTCCTTTCAAAAGCAACAAAATGGGATCAGGTTTTCGCTTTATACCTGTATCATTATAATTGACACAACAGAGGAAAGCCCTCTCCCCCTCGGGTCTTATTTCTTGAACTAATCTGAGTCACCTTTGGACTCGCGACACCACAGCCCCGAATTCATTGAGGCTGAGATAAGTGTGGTGTATTAGTCTTAATGTGCATTTACAATACAGGGTGTAATTGCTCCTTTGGAGCTGTTAATGCATTTTTATAGCCAAAAAACAATTTCCCGGATACTGTATGTATTAAGGGGAAATGTCTGCCCGAAGATTTATGTTGAAAAGGCAGGGAAACAAAGCAAAACATCCTAGCGTGTGCATTCATCTTGTTAAAGACCATACACTCGGGTGTATTTGTTCTTCAAAGAGTGTGAGGAACATCAAACACGCAGAGTTCTTTGTCATCCCCCGCCTTGTCTTCAAAGCTTCCAAGGTCCTTTTCTGTTTCCTTCTGTGTCTTCAGTATATAAGGCCGTCTAGGGACATACAGAGCAAAGACGTTAGGTGGTAATGGTAAGAGAGAGAGAATAATATACTTTAAAACTTAAAAACCATCTCAGAACAAAGACAGGAAGGAGACTCTAGAAAATGAGCATTGTTGTGGCAATGCATGGGGGGTCAAGAACAAATTGTCCCCCCATTTCCTAATGGTTCTTTAAGGACACACACACACACACACACACACACACACGCAATAAATTTTATCAAACTGGAGGAGAAGTAGGTTTTCTGGTTATTCTGTTTTGTGTTATTCCAGATTCTTCCCCTGCACTGCTCGCTGCCCTTGGGGCTGTTTTCCACCTGCACCATTGGGCTCTGTAGGCAGCTGGCTTTCTACTGGGTTTGGCCAGCGAGAGGCACTGGCAGGAGATCAAAGGGCAGGAGAGAGGGTTTGGTTGTTTTTCCCTTGCTCCCTCTCTGCCACCACTGCTGTGTCTCTGGCATCCATCCCTTCACAGTGGCAGCTCCTGTTTGCGGCCCCCCAGGATCCTAGCTCTCTGAGCATTGGTAAAGTAGGGTGGGAAAGCCTTCCCAATTGTTGCTAGTCTCTGGGTGCCTCATCTCTTGTTAATCCTGCTCACTCCTCTGTAAGTAATCACTTTATTAAATGTATTTGTTGAAACCATATGGGACTCTGACTGATATAATGGTGCATAAGCAGGAGCTGAGACTCCTAAATGCCCAAGTCAGTTTACCCACATGGTACCTGAGACACTCCAATAGCTCTGCTGACTGTAAGGTTTTGGCAAACTCTTCCCCATGGGGTTGCCATAAATATGGATCCTTTTATTTTATTATGTTTTAAATATGTTTTTATTGCTTTTAGAGAGGAAGAGAGAGGGAGAGAGAGATAGAAACATCAATGATAAGAGTCATCGATGAGCTGCTTCCTATACATCCCCTACTTGGGGTTAAGCCCATAATCCAGTTATGTGCCCTGATCAAGAATCAAACCATGACCTCCGGGTTTAGGGGCCAATGCTCAATCACTGGGCCACACCAGCTGGGCAAATATGGCTCCTTTTAGGTCTTCACTGATTGTACTGTTATGTAGGTGGAATACTTTGCTTTGGTTTGACCTAAAGCCGTTGTGTATTACTCAGGACTTTATAGCTGCAAATGACACAAACCCAACCTAAAATACTTTTTAAAAAGTGTGTGTGTGGGGGGGGAGGGATTTATTGGTTTATATAATTGAAAAGTCCAATGGTATATGGCTTTATGTATGATGAAATCCAGAAATTCAAATAATGTTATGAAACTCTGCCTCTTTCCATCCAGATCTCAACTCTACTTTCTTCTGTTAGCTTCTTTCTTTGGTTGGATTATTCCACATATCAGGGATGCCCCTGGGAGCTCTCAGCTTACACTGCCAAAGGAGAGAGACCTTCTCTCACCCAGAATCCGTGAAGATCTAACTCTCCTAGCTTGATACTGTGGCTAGCTTCTCTTTGGCTAGGGCAGTGGTCGGCAAACTCATTAGTCAACAGAACCAAATATCAACAGTACAACGATTGAAATTTCTTCTGAGAACTAAAAACTGACTTCTGCGCATGGGCCACGAAGTTTCAATCACACTGTACGTGCACACCCGCACGTGGTATTTTGTGGAAGAGCCACACTCAGGGGCCAAAGAGCCACATGTGGCTCACAAGCTGCAGTTTGCCAACCACTGGGCTAGGGGATAGAATACTCTCTTGGTTTTGTCTGGGTCATGTACTTATGCTAGGGTCCAGGGAGGCAGGGACAGTTCCACTGAGTCAAAAAGGGCCAGTTTCTTGCAGCATGTGACTGGGGCCCTAGCCAGTTTGGCTCCATGGCTAGACCGTTGGCCTCTGGACTAAAGGGTCCAAGGTTTGATTTTGGTCAAGGGCATGTACCTCGGCTGTGGGCTCATTCCCTGGCCTTGGTTGGGGCATGTGCGGGAGGCAACCAATCAATGTGTCTCTCTCACACTGATGTTTCTCTCTCTGTCTGTCCCCCTCCCTTCTACTCTCTCTAAACAATCAATGAAAAAATATCCTTGGGTAAGGATTAACAAAACAAATAAAACAAAACAAAATGCATAGAGCCTTGGCCTGTGGACTGAATATGTGACAGGGCAGATAGAGGTAATGTGAAGTAATATATGCACACTTAATATGTTCTAGACAACTCTCAGAAATAGTCTGTCACTTTTCTGTGTGACAGAAATGATGCATGGACCATGTGTATGTAAGACCAAAGAAACATGAGCAGTCTATCCCTAATGCATTGTGGCCTTCCTAACTACCTTTTAACACTCACTTGTGGTCCAAAGATAAATACCTGAAGAAACAACTGTGTTTGTCGAGTCTCTGCTTTATGGCAAAAAGAAGATAAGAGATTTTTTGGAAAGAACACTGAATATATTACTTTATGTCCAGTGTAAGCCCAATCCATTTTAATTATCCCATTTATGAATGGGAGGAAAAGATAAGGGATGCAAAATCATTGCTGAAAAAGAAAACATCTGGCTTGGCAAAGTGACTTGGCGTATGAATCCAGTTCAGGCTCTAACTAGTGAGTCCTTGCATGTGCTCATGAAAATCTGGGACTTAGGTTTATTCCTTTGGGAAATGGGGAGGGGTCTAGAAGATACAGGAAGGAGGGGGCCTCTTTTTTCCTCTTCTTTTACAAATAGTTTTGTATAATAATACAGCTTTCAGAAAGCACTGGGCTTATTTCTTGGTTTTACTTTGTTATTCATGTGACAGATAATATTCTTTCACACAATATTTGCCATCCTAACATTTCTTTCAGGGAAAACATTTGGAACATTCTTGTGGTAGCTACTCTCCAAAGATAGCTCCGTCCCCCATGAAGCATAACTTCCTAGAACGGAGCCCTTGTGCCATCCTCATCCTTTGACCTGGGCTGGCTGTTAGAACGAGGTGGAAGTGCTGATGGTTGCATTCAGAAGCCTGGCAGGTTTTGCATCTTGGAATGCTTGCTCTGGGGGGAGACAGCTGACACAAGAAGTTGAACCACCCTAAGACCTTACCTTGTGAGGAAGTCCAAGATAGCCGTAGGGAAAGGTTGCAGGGACAGAGAGATGCCTGAGCACCCTCTAGTTCTTTTAGCCATTGAAGCACCAGCCCCATCTGCAATCTGACTGCAACTGCATGAGAGAACCCAAGCGAGAAACTGTTTGGCGGAATCCAGTCAACTCAGGAACTACAAGAGGTGATAATGAACTGTTGTTTAACTCAGTAAGGTCACCGCACTTTGGGATGGGTTGTTGGGTAGTAATAGATAAGTGAAACAGAGCTTATAAGCAGATGAGTGGGTGCTTCCAGGGGGCTGTAGTGGTCCATGAAGGTGGGGTGACAGTGTCATTTTTAACCTGCTCAGTTGGTCATGGCTGTAAAGAATGGAATGATGGCCTGATGACTACACTGTCTGTTTCACCTGTTGGACCTTCCTTTGCCCAGTGTGAGGATCCTCTCTCCTGCCCTGGGATCACTCCCCTGTCTTCTCTATAACTCTGCCTCCATAGATATTTATTACTTAGTTTTACAAATAGTTTTTGTTTGGCTGCCTCTGACTCATTTATCCTTACTCCATTTAGTTAACTACCAGTACTGTACAGACTTAACAGAGGTAAACTTACGCTCTGAATGTATTTTTTAAAATAATATATACATTCACTGTTTATATTGTTACATATAGTAATATGTATTCATCAGTATTTCACATTTCCTTAATTGTATAAAATAGGGTGGGAGGGTTCTCATAAGTAGAAAATGACTTATCTAAAGGCTTTATAGGAAAATACTGTTCAGATGAAGAGAAATGCAAAAACCACCCAACCAAATCAATGTGAAACGCTCTACACCCCATCATCACTAGAAAAAGAGGTTACATGACAAGTTCTAAGGATTCAGTGAGATATAAAACTCAATCTCTGACCTTAATAAATTTAGAACCTAGATGAAGAGTGATGATAATGATGAGATGATAACAACCAGTGTTTATTGAGCATTTATTATGTGCCAGGTACTGTGACAAGCACTTTAAATATATTTATTCACTTAATTCACATAATAGTCTTTCAAGTAGATAATATTATTTTTTGACTACAGATGAGAAACAATTGAGGAAGAGAGGTCATTTGACTCACCCAAGTTCATGCTGCTGGTGCATGGTGGTAGTAACTGTGTGGTATTACTATACTTAGTGCACTTGCTAACTCTTTCTGTGAGAGAGTTAGCACATGCGCTGTGTAGAAGGATACTTTGCCACTCAGAGTGTGGTCCCTAGGCCAATAACATCAGCATCCCCTGAGAACTTGTTAGAAATGCAGAATCTCAACCCTCACCCAGGACTTAATGAATCAGCTTGTGTTTTAACAAGGTCCCCAGGTGATTCAAGTGCACATTCAAGTTTGAGAAGCACTGATCTAGAAAGTAAGTGCTAAAGGACTTCCAAAGAAGAAGTTATCGCTGTGACCTTCAAAGGGATGGTTGCTGATTGCCTACCTGGGGAAATGGGTTACAAGATTCTATGAGGGGGTTTGTTTCACCAATTAAGAACTCATAGAGTGCTTATGCAAAGGGAAGATGTGAAAAATAGTCTTTTGAGCTATGTATTTGCTTTTTTTTTAATCTGAAAAAATGTGGGTATGTCAGAGAGACATGCTGATTCATGAAGGGGGCAGGCTCTCAGGGACTAGGCCATAGCTTATCCCATCACCTAAACCCTTGCAATTCTCACCCTCACTAACCCTGGCACATATAAAGTGTCAGATTGGCCCAGGAAGATAGATGGTCATCCAAAAGGTCACATGGGTATATTTGGTGACCTGAGAATAGCTGCCACAACTCTTTGTGTGATAGGAAATGTACTCCGTTGTTTTAAAAAAAATAATTTCGATCCCTGAAGAAAGTTGGCCAGGTCATAATTTTAAGAGACACAAAAGTATTACATGTGACATTACTGATCCAGGATTGAGATCAGTAAATCTTTGGGCTGTGGGAGCAGGTAATAAAAGGAGGAGGGCAGTAGAAGGATTGGGAAAGGTCATATCACATAACTTGCTATTTTGACTTTGTTTATATGGTTTTGAAATATCCCCCCCAAACTGAAACAAGTTGTTGAGATAGTTATTAGTGGAAGGAGGGAGAAAGCTTAAGAGGCTGAAGGGGAAATTTCTTTTTCACTGGTATATAAAAAAGAAAGCCAATAGACAGATGCTACAGAAAAGGAATTTTGTCTATCCAACTTGGGAGGAAGAATCAGGGAATTGTATAAAGCACAGTGGGAAAAGAATTCTGATTATCCATTACAGAGCCAATGGAAGGATCTTGGTTAAAAAATAAAGGAGTGGCATGGGAACATGGATTTCAGAAGCATTATGTTGCCTAGTAGAGGAGGAAGTGTAATAATAAGGGCTACTTCTGAGAGCAAAGCTAGGAACAGAGAAATAAGAATGACTTACATAGCAAGAGAATGGTCACAAATACATGGGTGAAGGTGTTGAAGGTCATGTTCTGTTTCACATGAAGCATTTTCTGTGAAAGAAAAAAATAGAGGCTTCTAACTCAGACAGACCTGAAAATCTGCCTTTTGTCCTTTACTGTCTTTTCTTTTTTCAATTATAGTTGACATTCAATATTATTTTATACTAGAGGCCTGATGCACTAAATTCGTGCAAGAGTAGGCCTTCCTTCCCCTGTCTGCTGGCACCAGCTTCCCTCTGGCACCCAGGACCCAGGCTTCCCTCGAAGCCCTGGCTTCATTGGGAAGGATGTCTAAAAGGACATCTGGTCTAATTAGCATATTACACTTCTATTATTATAGATTTGTTTCAGGTCTAGTACCCACCTGGCACCATGCATAGTTATAAAAATATTAATGACTATTTTCCTTATGTTGTACTTTATATCCCTGTGAATATTTTGTAATTACCAATTTGTACTTACTAATTCCTTCACCTTTTTCACCGATCCCCCAATCCCCCTCCCATCTGGCAGCCATGAAAATGTTCTCTGTATCTATGCATCTATTTCTGTTTTGTTTATTTGTTTATTTTGTTCTCTAGATTCCACATATAAGTGAAGTGATATTTGTCTTTCTCTGTCTCACTTATTTTACTTAACATAATGCCCTCTAGATCCATTCATGTTGTTGTAAGTGGTAACATTTCATTTTGTTTATGGCCAAGTAATACTCCATTGTATATATGTACCACATCTTCTTTATCCACTTGTCTATTGATGGGCACTTAGGTTGCTTCTATATCTTGGCTATTGTAAATAATGTGGGTTCCATGTGCACTTGAAAAGAATACATATTCAATGCTTTGGGGTGAAATGTTCTAAAAATATCAATTTAATCCATCTGGTTTAAGGCTGCTGTTTCCTTGTTGATTTTCTGCCTAAAAGATCTATCCATTGATGACAAAGTCCCTACTATGACTGTATTACTGTCAATTTCTCTTTTATGTCCATCAATATTTTATTTTAAACATGTATTTTTATTGATTTCAGAGAGGAAGGGAGAGGGAGAGAACGATAGAAACATCAATGATGGGAGAGAATCATTAATTAGCTTCCTATAAGCCCATACTGGGGATCAAACCTACAACCTAGGCATGTGCCCTTGACTGGAATCGAACCCGGGACCCTTTAGTCTGCAGGCCGATGCTCTATCCACTGAGCCAAACCAGCTAGGGCCATCAATATTTTCTTTATGCAGGGGTTGGCAAAACTAGGTTTATAATTGTGAATACATGAAACCTGGAGTTTATTCCTATATTCTTATTTGTTAATTATTGTATTTTGCACAAGAACAACTATAAACCTATTTTTGCCTCCCCCTGTCCTGCCCCCCCCCCCCCCCACTGTATATCTAGGTACTCCTATATTGGGTGCATAAATGTTTACAAGGGTTATATTCTCTTATTGGATTGATCCCTTTATCATTATGAAATGTCCTTCTTTGTCTCTTTATAGCCTTTGTTTTAAAGTCTATTTTTGTCAGATATAAGTATTGCTATCACAGCTTTTGTTTTTATTTCCATTTGCATAAAATATCTTTTTCCCCTTTACTCAGTCTTTGTGTGTTTTATAATCTGAAGTTGGCCTCTTGTAGACAGCATATATATGGGCCTTGCTTTTCTATCAATTGAGCTACCCTATGTCTTTTGATTGGAACATTTAATCCATTTGCATTTAAAGTGATTGTTGATAGGTATGTAGTTATTGCCATTTTATTATTCATATTTATGTTCTTTATTTTTTTCTTAAAGAAGTCCCTTTAGCATTTCTTGTAGTACTTGTTTGGTGTTGATGAGCTCCTTTAGCTTTTTATTATCTGGGAAGCACTTTGTCTCTCCTTCAATTTAAATAATAGCCTTCCTGGTAGGGTAGTCTTGGTTGTAGGTCCTTGCTTTTCATCACTTTGAATATTTTATATCAATTCTTTCTGGCCTGAAAAGTTTCTTTTTTTTTTTTAATATATTTTATTGATTTTTTTACAGAGAGGAAGAGAGAGGGATAGAGAGTTAGAAACATCGATGAGAGAGAAACATCGATCAGCTGCTTCTTGTATACCCCCTACTGGGGATGTGCCCGCAACCAAGGTATATGCCCTTGACCAGAATCGAACCTGGGACCCTTGAGTCTGCAGGCCGACGCTCTATCCACTGAGCCAAACCGGTTTCGGCTGGCCTGAAAAGTTTCTGTTGAGAAATCAGCTTATAGACTTATGTGAGCTCCCTTGTATGTAACTAACTGCTCTTCCCTTGCTGCATTTAAGATTCTCTCTTTATATTTTATCTTTGCCATTTTAGTTATGATGTGTCTTGGGTGGGCCTCTCTGGTTCATCTTGTTTGTAACTCTCTGTACTTCCTGGACTTGTATATCTACTTCCTTTGCTAGATTATGGAAGTTTTCAGTCATTTCTTCAAATAGATTCTCGATCTCTTGCTCTTCTCCTTTTCGTACTCCTATGATGCAAATGTCGGTATGCTTGATGTTGTCCTGAAGTCTCTTAAACTATCCTCATTTTTAAAATTCTTTTTTCTTTTTATTGTTCCAACTGGGCATTTTCTGCTACCTTGTCTTCCAAATTGCTGATTCAGTCCTCTTTTTTATCTAATCTGCTGTTGATTCCTTCTGGTTATTCCTCATTTCAGTTATTACATTCTTCATTTCTGACTGGTTGTTTTTTATGATGTGTATGACCTTCTTATGCTTCCTATCTCCTTGTTGAGGTTTTCACTATGTTCCTTGAGCATCCTTATAGCCAGTGTTTGGAACTCTTTATTTGTTAGATTGTTTGCCTCCATTTTGTTTAGTTCTTTTTCTGGAGTTATTTTCTGTTCTTTCACTTGGGACATATTTCTTTGTGTCCTCATTTTGGCTGCTTCTCTGTGTTTGTTGCTATGTATTAGGTAGATCTGCTACGTTTCCCAGTCTTATGTAGTAGGTGGCCTGGGGGGCCCAGTGGCACAGTCTCCCTGATAACACTAACCAGGTGCTTTAGGAGCTGTGTGTGCCCTCTGGTAGTTGAGCCTTCATTGCTGTTGGCATGTTAGTGTGTGTGACTGACCCTCAGGCTGACTGGCTGTGAATATTGGCTGTGACCACAGTGTACAGTCGCTGTGTGGGGCCTGGCCCCATGGAGCAGGATTCACCCTAATGAGCTCTGATGCCTACTGAGACCATCTTTTGGGTGTGCCACTTGTTGAGCTAATTGGGTGGTACTCTGGTGTAGTCTGAAGCCAGCCACCTAGTGTGTTAGTTCTGGGGCCTCTGGGAGGGGCTCCAGTGCAAGCAAAGGTCAGCCACTGCCTGTGGCCCGGCCCACACTACCTGATAAGAGCTAGGAACTGATCCTAGGTTTGTAGCTGTTCTTGCTGAGTCTGGAGGTGCTGGGAAAGGCCATGCTGTGATTTGAGTCCATCTGCAGCCAGTACCAGGCCCGGGACTGCTTAGTAATAGGGCACCCCAAGGATTGCCATTGCTTGCTGGCTGCCTGTAAGGCTCAGCCACTGAAAAAACTTTGGGTAGTACTCTAGTTGGGGGAGGTAGATTTTCAGGGAGTCATCAGAGTGGGGTAAGCGGTGTTAATCAGGTTAATATTTGGTTGTGTTGGAGAAGGGCTCAACACAGGGACAATGACGGCTGTCCTTCAGCCCTAGCAAGGGAGCCACATAACCCAGTTTCTCCCTCTGTGTCTCTGGCACCTCCTCCATCTGCCATGCCTCTGCCGGAGCCCAGGATGAATGCCTGGAAGCAAGTTAGTCTGTGCCTGGGCCCTTTAAAAATATGCCTGGGTTTTTAACAGCCTTCCATCTGACACAGATGAACAGAATCCCCATTGATTTTCACAGCCAGATATGGGGGCTCCTCTTCCCAGCTTTGGTGATCTGGGCTGGGAAGCCTCATGTGAGCCTGGGACCCCTCACTCCTTGAAAAAACCTCTGAGGCTGAGATATCCCTACCAATTCTCAATTGCCACAAGTGGATGTAGGGCCAGCTCATTTCACGTCTCCTCCCTTCCTACTCGTTTCTATCTGGTTTCTTTTTTATATCCTTAGTAATAGGACTTCTGTTCAGCTAGTCTTTAGATGGTTTTCCAGGTTGATTGTTCTATAATTTTGCTGTAATTTTGATGTAATCAAGAGAGGAGGCAAGCACAGCATTTCCCTACTTTGCCATCTTGACTGGAATTTGTCCTTTACTCTCTTCATGCTTTTCTGAGTCTGTTTTCATATCTATAAAGACAAAATTCTTATCAACCCCCCAAGGCTGTCTTGAAAATTCTTTTAGAGCATGGATGTGAAAGATCTCAGTCTGTGCATTTAATTCATCATCATGTCTTTTTGTTGTTGTTTTTAATCTTCTTAAGATCTCTTGAATCCATTTACTTGGCTCCAAGATAACATGGATCCAACCCCCCTCCCTGAACTATTGCTATAGTATTCTCCCAATACCTACCATCAATCCCTTCCAGACATTTCATACTGTTCTCACTGCAGGCAGGACTATTTTTCAAAATGCATATCTGGTCCTGTTACACATATGCGGCTGCACCCGCCCACAATCCTTAAATAGCTTCACATTGATCTTAGGATAAAACATGGTCTGACCCTTGCCCACTACTGAAATCTTGACCTTCACAACTCTTTACTTTCTTTTAGTTCTTTGAAACTGTTTTTGTTGTTGTTGTTTGGTTAATGTCATTTCCATTAATAGAAGTTTAGCTCCATGAGCGCAGGGTCTGTGTCTATTTTGCTTACCACTGCATCTCCAACATTCAGATGAATGCCAATGTCTATTTAGCAAAATCTTCCTCCTTGTTTTCTGCCAAGAAAGAGAGCATATCTCAAAACTATGTAGGCCTAGGGGATCAATGGCAAATGCTTGAGTGCTGGTCTTTGATCGTTGTGCTTTTCCACCACACACTTGAAGGACAGGCCTGGTGGCCATGTAATGCTCTGCCTTTGAAAACTTGCCAAGCCTTATTCTAGAATGGCACGCTCAGTCTTTTCTTTTTTTTAAATGTATCTTTATTTTTGAAAGTATTACAGATGTTTCCCCCCCCCCCCCCATTAATCTCCTCTACCTCCTTTCCCCAACCCCCAGGCCATCACCACACTGTTGTCTGTGTCCATGGGTTATGCATGTATGCATATAAGTTCTTTGGTTAATCTATCAACCCCCACCCCCGCCTTCCCTCTGAGATTTGAGAGTCTGTTCCATGTTTCTATGTCTCTGGATCTATTTTGTTCATCAGTTTATTTTGTTCATTGAATTCTCCATATGAATGAGATCATGTGATACTTGTCTTTCTCTGACTGGCTTGTTTCACTTAGCATAATACTTTCCAGGTGGCATTCTCAGTCTTGATACAGCATATGAACCCAAGAAAAATGAGCCAATTGAAGAATTTGGAAAGATATGTGATGCCTTATGTTTGAATAAAATTTTCTGAGTAAATAGAACTTTTTCATTTTAGATTTTATTTTCATAACATCAAGATATTCTCCCAGCACTCATTTTTTCTTTCATGTAATACTTAAGGTAGAAGATAAAAGCAATAGCACAAACTATTATTAAATAAAATATTACATTTTAAAATACATTGAGACATTGCAATGAAGGAACATCTTAATTGCCTCATCCAATTGTAGTTTTTATTCTATACTTTATGCCTTATTATTCCCACTTGAAAATAGCCCTCTGTCACTTTAATATTGGCTTGCTCACATTTAAAAATTACCCTATGTAATCTAATCTCTGGAAGTTTAGCTTTTGTAGTTGTTAATAATAATATGATATGATTAATTTCTAAAGACCCTCATTAGCAATACCATTCATTTCAAGTCCTCATTAACCTGTCAGATAAGAGCTTTTGGATTCCCCACTACTAGAATCAAGGCAGGTTCCAATAAGCTTTAATTACTTGGAATGAGATGTTGCACATTTTCTTTCAAGAGTGTTTGTATGTTCAAGGATTAATAGCACATGGCTCAAATTCCATCTTAGATATATGTTTTCTGGAATCTGTTGGGCTGTGGCACAACTTACAGAAAAGATAAAAGTAAGACTCTAATATAGGGAAAAAAAATTTGATTTCTTCTGCATGCTCTGCCTAGCCCGCTCTGTTGGTGTGAAATCTCTACAAATGCAATGACAGTCTTGATTATGTCATACATATGCAGTTGTGGATGTTAGAAATGTGGCACCACCAGTCTCTTGGTGGGTCAGATTTTAAGTCTGCATCTGAGAAAGTTTGAGAGCTTTGTGGAGCACTAGACTATGAGGCAGAAATAATGCAAAATAATTTTGATTGCTTTTACTTTTGAACTCTGAAATAGTACTAACTGTGTGCATGTTTAGGATGATTAGCATTTGTGCCTGCTGTGTCTAGTGAAATCTCTTGAGAATGCTCAGAATGTAGTCATCTCCCCCAGATATTTCTTTGGCAAGGAGAATTTCCAGAAGATGCATGGCCATGTAGTGTCTATTAGGAGATTGCACCTAGACAGAGTTTGATCACTCGGCAAGATAAATGGAGATATGTGTCATTGCCACACTTGTGTGAGCTGAGCCAGTGCTAGCTTTTAACTGTCATTTTCATATCCAAGTTTATATGTGGTCCATTGCAGCTCAGGGTCCAGTCAAACCAGAGAACTTGACCTCTGTCCTTGGTGCTTTACACTGAGTGGCCAGATTATTATGATCTCTGAACCCATAATAATCTGGCCACTCAGTGTATATCCTATATAATAAAAGGCTAATATGCAAATTGTCCCCTTGACCAGGAGTTCGACCAGCAGGCAGGCTGGCCAACTGCCCATGTCCCCTCCCCCTGGTCAGGCTGGCCGGACCCCACCCATGCACCAATTCATGCACCAGCCCTCTAATATATATATAAACTGAGTGGCCAGATTATTATACGTTCAGAGATCATAATAATCTGGCCACTCAGTGTATAGAATGTAACAGGCAGGATGACTTTCTAGAATATAAAAAGGGATGTCTCCTGAGAAGAAGTGTGTTCTTAATTTATTTTTAAAGATAATTCTATTTAAAGATGAATGACACAATATTAAAAATAGGATTATTCTAACTTTTGAAAATATGAATCAATGGAAAGAAGAAAAAATAAAACATTTCTATAAACCTATTATGCAGAAAGAATCACTTCCACTTTTAGTATCATTCTAGTCAGTCTCTCTCTTTCTCTTTGTTTATGTAACAGTGTGCGCGTGCTTAGGTGTGCAATACCTATAGTCATACAGATACATGATGAGCAAGGTCACAAAATGACATAAACTTGCATGATTATTTAGAGAAAATATATCTTCATTTTCCTCTAACTAATCTGATCTTCCCTTTGAGACCCTACACACCACCTGCAGGAACAAAAACCCATATTTTAGTCTAGTCAGATAAATTTAAGTTTGATCTGATGCAAACATTTAAAAAGTCTCTTTGGATAATTCAGACTTTTCCTATTTGACTCAGGTATGATTCAAGCTTTCAGAGTTCTGTGCCCTTTTTTCCCTCCTTGTCTCTAAGAAGCCTTTTGGAGGAAGTGTCCCTGGATCCTGGGTGGCAAGTCCTAACAGTGAGTTCTGTGGTGCTCTAAGTCCTAGGTGGCATTTTCAGGCCACATATGGCTGTCCCCTCTGGGCCTGTTTGCTCACAATGCATGAAGGTTTCTCTATCCAGACCTCAGGTTTTGCAGGGAGCTCTTATCCTTGTGCCCTGTCATCACTGATGCTGGCCACTTGCACTTCAGGCATGGACCTGGGGGAGCCAGGAGCTTGTCTTATGGAGGGTTGTACCTCCGTGCCCATGGAGGATGGGTGCAGGAAGCTCAGCCTTGTGAGAACAGCAGGGTCACTCAGCCTGAGATTTAGAATGCTTTAAGTATTGCCCAGAGTGAGAAATAAGGGGGTCTAACAATTGAACACAGTTAGACAGTCTTTTCCTGGGTAGGCTTCATTCTGCGTTATAAATTCCACATTACCTCTCATCTGGGTCAAGATTTGTTCTTAAAGAACGTTGCCAGGGCAACAATGCCTATGGCTTTTCAAGGTATTTCAGGAGTGGCTGAAGAGCTCTCTCCACCTGCTGATGAAGCTACTTGGGGATAAGAGAGAGGCCTTATGTCAATTTGTTTCTTATTAAGATCACATTAATAAGCATTACTCATGTAAATCTCACAGGCAAACAGTAATTCTCGGGCTTGTGCTTCTGTGTTTTCTAACACAGAATTCTCCATCTCTGTGCCCATTCATTAGCACAGCTCAGCTCTCAGAAGACAAACAGATTAATTCACTTCACTCGCTCCATGTCCTCTGAAACAGCCCAGTTTGGTTTAAGTGGCTGTTGAAGACAGTCTGGAGAAGTGTGGATCCTCCAGGAATTAAGTGGGGGTGAGTCTACGGCACACCTGGCTGTATATGGACTTATATTTGGGATCATAAAAGGGAGCATTGTTTAACAGGCACCAAGGAGACCCTGGGGTTGACATCAGGAAGTTGTCCCCAGATCAGGATGAAGGACTGGGTGGTGAGGAAGCTGGAGACTGCCCTGTGCTATGTACCCACCCTGGGAGGGAACAAACCACGAGTGCCGTTTTTACTGAGTCCAGCTGATCTTGGAGCAGTTTGGAATAGTGGACTGTGGCACAGGCTGAAGAGGTTGGGGGTATATAGTTGAAAGGCTCTACCAGTCTCTCTTTGTATAAAGCAGATTTGTTCTGGCTTTTATGGTGCTTGTATTTGAGGGGTAAGTGAAGAATTCAGCCTTTTCTGTTTTTCGTTTTGTGAGTAAAATTACTTTGGTAGCATCCCCTCAAGGAAACAAATCTCCATTAATATGCTTGCAAAATATAACCTATAGCCACGACCCAGGCTGAACTTGAGAGTTAGACATGCCAGACAGGAGAGGGACGCTTGTGGCTTTCTGGCTTTGATTTTAATCGGATCGTCTTGATTAAACAGCACAAGCAATGAGATGCTTGATTAAATGACTTTGGTTCATTGACGTCTTTAAATAGCTGAATAGGTAATTTGCGATTTTACCAACTCAGTTACCTGTGGGTTACCATGGTAATAAAGCATAAGCTGAAATGATACTTGACATTAATTTTATTATTTTAATTTACTATCAGTGAAACACAATAGCACTTTTCTATCAATGTATTTCAATTTAAGGCAACTGAGGATGAATAAATGTACTCACATCTTCAGAGTAGTTATAAATTATGGTATATTAAAGAAAAAGGTTAAGAGCAATTCGTCCATCATCCAAATTAAGCCTTACATTGATGTGGATGGTAGGCTTAAATGGATTCTCTTGAAACAAGTATCTATGTGGCCTTCTAACCTGTGAATGGGTGGTATTTGGTTCTGAGACAGGTCACATCCACATCCATACTGGAAAATGTGTTGTAATGAGACTTAGCTGCCCTAGCTGCTGGAGCTTAGCATTTCAACAGGAGATTGAAGTAGCCTTATATTTGGCAAGTTATGGCTATGAAAAATAGGCCTTGGTTGAACTTTAATGGTTTAGTTAATATTCTAGAAATACTTACTCAAGCATAATGTAAATATAGGGAACTCTTCAGGCATTTTTTAAAATCCCATGGTAGATTTGTGACAAATAGGTGAAATAATGTGATAACATGAAAATAATTTTTTTTGTTACTATTGCTACCAATAATATACTAGTACAACCGCAGGTTGGCATTTAAAAAGGACCTAGAACTTTATACTCATTTTGGAAATAATTTCACAAAGAATTCACCATCTTCCAAGGACTGGGGCTGCCACAAACTTTGCTATGTCTAGTGAAGAGGGCCCTGGGTCCTGTCCCTTTTTCTGGCTCTACGCCTGACCACATCTGACTCTAAGGATGCCCATATTGCTTCTCTTTCTCTCAACTCACATTCACATTGGATGAAAATGTAGCTCTTTGTTTTTTTTAATTCTTCCTGTTGGAGGATTATTATTATGGGAGTGCATTTTGGAGTACTTTTGCTTTTGGCCAGAAAGGGAAACTAATGTCCTATCAGAAGAAGTTGTATATTTCCACGATGTTCTGCAATGGTACATGCTTTCCCTTAAACTTGGGGATTAAGATGTTTAAGGAGTTTTGAAGTCTAGCAAATACATTTTTGTCAGACAGCCATGTGTGGAAATGCTCTTAAAAATAGACCCTGTGTTAATCCCTGTAAGCTGTAAATAGTGATAAAAAACATAGGACCCAACTCACTTTCCTTAAATGAAGCATTCATCTTATAATTCAACCAAAGGAAAATTGAACTCAGCATACCCCAGCTACCTTTTAGTTATTTATTAAGAAGTTAATTCAAATTTTGCCACCAAGTCATCACATTGATTATTTTTCCATCGACTGTATTTATCTAACCACTCATGATAAATATTCAAGCCAAAAAAATTGGCAGCTATAGGGAGAGAATAATATTAAAAGGTAGAAAATAAATGTATCCATCAGCTAATGGAAATAAAACCAATAAGCACTGAAAACAGTCAAGAAAACATTAATTCAGACAGCGCCCTTTCAGTTTGCCTTAGGAATCACGAGTAGCAATTTGAAACCCTGTTTTTCTCTTGGGAAGAAGTGCTGCCTGGAATATGATATAAAATATACTGATCAAATAAAGAGGAAAGCCTCAGGCTAAAACAGAAAGAAAGAAGTTACAACAAAGAAAAACAGCTCGTTGTATGAAATGACACATTTATACACCAGCAAAGTAAAATTAGAAATCTCCCCCCACATAAATGTTCTATCAGCTGCAGAAGACAAATAGCTACATCACAGAGACCAGACTTGAGAAAGAGGATAACATAAAGTAGATTATTTCAAACAGTTCCCAGAGCATACCTCCCACATATATTTAGGTTTTGATCATGATATACTGATATTTATTTAATTTTGTTAAGTGATGGATAGAGTTACTCAAAGTAAGTTGAATGTTTTAGAAAGATGTAATGACAAAAATATTAAAAACTACCTCTTGGAGCAAAACATTTGGTAGCTATAGGTTATTAAATTCAAATAGACATTTGACATTCTCTTTCTTCTTTGGAAAATTAAAGTTCTTGATTCAGGCAAAATGGTACCCTTTGGCTTTTGTGAGCATCATTGAGCTTAGAAAAGTATAACCAATGACAAAATAAAATATTGCAGGGACATGCTTTGGACGTGATGAATTTGTTATTGCAGAAGTTTCCATTAGAAATTCAATGTCATCTATTAGGAAGGTCTCTTTGCCTCTATTTATGCAGCAGATGGATTTTGAAAGGCAACAGAGAAGTAAAATTTAAAAATTAAATCAGCATGCTTGTCATTTGTGGTTCATCATATTGTAAAAGCAAGAGTCCATTTATAATGTCAATGATTAGCCCTAAAATATCTAATTGATTAGATTTTCTAAATCAGATTTTATTCAAGCAAAGCATAAAAATATTGTTGAAAACAATTTAAATGTCTTTAAAAATACTAGAATGACCAAGAGAAAAAATTATAGGAAATCATGAATGATTCACCTCCTAGTCAATAAAATCTAAATAAGATTTTGTGGGTTATTAATCTTTGCAACAACTGGCAACCTCTTTACTTTTCTCTCTTCCTCAAGCTAAACTCTCTAGATTCCCAATTTGTATTTTGACTTACCTATGGAATTTTTTATAGTTATCATTCCTTCCTTCTTGAAATACTCTTAAGACACTATCCTCTCCTAGAATTTCTCAGGTCTCATTGACAGCTCCTTTTCTATCTCCTGTTGTGGTTGCATTCTGTCTGGAATGTTTTAAGTCTTCATCTTTGGATCAGTTATCCTCCATTTGGCCTTATGCGCTGATGCTCTCCTTGACTCATTGAACCTCATAACTCTGAATACCATGTATATATGAATTACATTGACTTCACCTCTGAGCTCCAGACTGATATGTGCAACTACATGCTCAGCATCTCCATTTGGGTGTCTAATGAACATCTCAATCTTAATATATACACAACTAAATGTCTGCTTTCCTCCATGCCTGCTCCTTCTAATATCTTTTTATTTCAGTAAATAAAAACTCCATTCATTCATTTGCTCAAGCTCTAAACCCTGAGTCATCCTAAAATTATTTCTTGGTCTCATACCACATCTAATCTACTAGCAAAGTCCCACTTCCACTATTGTCAGCCTAATCTAAATCACTAACTTTCCTGTATTACTCAATGGTCTCCTAATCCACTTCCCTGTTTCCTGTTTTACCTGCATACAGATTATTCCCCTTAAAGCAACCACAAGATTCTTTTAGAAGAAAGATTAGGTCAGTCCTCCACCCCAAATCCTCCAGTTACTTCCTGTCTCACTCTAAGTAAAAGACAAAGGTCCTTACATTGGACTTCAAGGCCCTGCAAGAGCTGATCTCTCTGACTTCATCCCTTATTACTTTTGACCTCCCTTCCCGACTCTCTCCAGCCACAGCCTCCTTTTTGTTATTCAAACATACCAGGTTCACTCCCACTTCAGAGCCTTTGTACCCTTGCCCTTGACCATGCTTCCCCTAGATACCCACACAGCTATTTTCCATCTTTACTCAAATGTCATCTTCTCCAAGCACCCAATTTAAATCGCAACTCCCACTCCTATACTCCCTATCCTTTCCTTGTCATTCCACATGACATTTATCACAATCTCATATGCAATATGTTTTACTTATTATGAGCAATGCCTGTCTTCTCCCACTTTCATGTATATGCCTTGAAAGAAGAAATTAGTGTCTTTTTTTTTGTTCACTGCTGTATCCTCAGCACCCAAAGAAGTGCTTGACCTCTAGAGAGGTTTAGTTAATATTTGTTGAATGAATGACTAAGTATCCAAATGGCACTGGGGCCATCTTGAATATTTAAAAATAAACTAACCTAGATGTATGTTCTATTGTGGGGTCTGAGCTTTGTGATTAGCTGAATGAATAATCTAAAATTGGGACCAAGGTTTATATAGTGGAACACACCATAAATGTAAGTGAAATGGAGGCTATTCGAGGAAAATAAATGCAAAGTCAGGATCTGGCCAAGGTAGTTGATTGATCATCTAGGAGCATTTCCCCTTTTTTCTTGGTGAAAGACCTCTGATTTTATGATTGCTGAATGGATCATGTTAATTTAAGGCAATCATGAAAATCTCATTCCTCTTTGTCCAGTGACTAAACTAGGGCAGTTCTAGCCAATGATGTAAGAAGGCTTCTGGGAAAAATTTCTCCCCTCATAAAGTAGTAGGTACAGAGAAAAGTTCTTCAGTTGCCCTCCTCCTTGCTTCTTGTTTAGATATTATTTATTGGGGATGGGATGCTTGGAGCTGTAACAGCCCACTTATAACCACAGAGGAAGTATAAACTTCTGGGGAGGCCTGAGCAGAAACACAGGAAGGGTTGACACCCTTGCCAACCTCAAAGCAACCTGTCTGCAGGCTTCCTGATAAGTGAGATGATAAATGTTTGCATTGCTTAAGCCAATCTTTACTGGATATTCTTTTACTTATAGCTACAGTTATTCTAACTGATACAGAACACTTGAAAAAGTGAAGTCATGGCCATGATTCAAATAAACCTCAATTATAACAATTTACTCAAGGAGAGTGGCCAGGGCACATACCTAGGTTGTGGGTTTGATCCCCAGTTGAGGTGCACAGGGAAGCAAGTGATTGATGTTCCTCTTTCACATCAATTTCTCTCTCTCTCTCTTCCTTCTCTCTCTAAAAACCAATAAAAACACATAGTTGGGTGGGGATTTTAAAAAAAAATCTCAAGTATGGAGTTTCCTCAAAAAACTAAAAATGGAACTCCCATTTGACCCAGTGATCCCACTTCTAGGAATATATCAAAAAAAAACTAGAAAACACCAATCCGAAAGGATATATGCACCCCTATGTTCATAGCAGCACAGTTCACCATAGCTAAGATTTGGAAACAGCCTAAGTGCCCATCAGCAGATGAGTGGATTAAAAAACTGTGGTACATCTACACAATGGAATACTGCACTGCAGAAAAAAGAAGGAATTCTTACCATTTGCTACAGCATGGATGGAACTGGAGAGCATTATGCTAAATGAAATAAGCCAGTCAGAGAAAGATAAATATCACATGATTTCACTCATTTGTAGAATATAATGAATAACATAAACTGATGAACAAAAACAGATCCAGAGACAGAAAAGCATTGATCAGACCATTAAACCTCAGAGGGAAGGTAGGGGAGGGTGGGGGTAAGGGGAAGAGATCAACCAAAGGACTTGTATGCATGCATATAAGCCTAACCAATGGACACAGACAACAGGGGGTTGAGGGCATGAGTGGGAGGAGGGGTTGGAGGGATAATGGGGGCATAAGGACACATATGTAATACCTTAATCAATAAAGAAATTTAAAAAAAAATCTCAAAGTTAAAAAAGTGATTATTCTGCCCTCCAGGTTCTTCACTGGTTTTAAATCTCTGTATAGAATATAAAATATCACAAAGCAGCATATAAAATAGTGTTTCACTCTCCTCCACATCTAGGTTACATTTCCCCATCCCCACCCTACCCCTTCCCCTGCGCCCATCCGTAATGCCAAAGAGTATACTCCATTGGCCTCAGTGGTGCCTGGACAGGGGTTGGCCTCACAGCCCTTCTGCTCTCAGGACTGAATGTGACACATAATGAGCTTTTCCCATCTTCACAGGGATGATCTGCATGCCACAGAGTTATAATAGTGGCCACCTTATGCTTGGTAGAATTTCTATTTCTCACTATTCTCCCTCTTTAAGTCAGCTCCAAGTCCTCTGGCTTCAATAAAATGGCTCTCTTTTAACGTTTTCTTTATAGTGTTGAACCATTGTTCATGCTCAATTAAGGATGATGACGAATAATGCAACTAACAGTAATTAGTAGCCTGAAAGAAAATGATGGCTAAAAAAACAGTAGGGAACTTCCCAGGGGAGTTTTATTCCTATTTTGACTAGCCATATGAAAAGTGTAGCGGAAGCATCACTCACCTGGGAACAGAGCGAGGCTGGACAAATAGCAAGAATAGATGACAGTGGGGAATTCTGCAATAGTGAGCTAATGAGCTGAAAGGCCCAATAGTTTTTTTATTCTATTTAATTTCCAAGGTTTAATTTTCACCATTACCAAATGGTGATTATTACATCCCCCTGTGAACACAGCATTGACCCAAATACTACCACCTAGAAGCATTTTATGCCAGCATGCATTTTGAATTTCCCTTGGTTACATTCAGAGGAAAATAGTACCCAGTAAAATGTTCTTAATAAAGAATGATTCTGCTTCTCTGCCTTTTGCTCTTGCTGTTTTCTGTGAATGGAAGGCCTTCTCCTCTTTTGCCAAGTTTGCTCTTCAAATGCTTCCCACTCAATACCCTGCCCTCCTGGCAGCTTTCATGGATTCTTCACCTTCCTCTCAGTTCCCAAAGTACCTTTTTTGCTTTCACACCTAAGTCAACATTTAAAAAAAGAGGATTGTACGGTCCAGGCGTCATGACTCAGTGGTTGAGCTTTTACCTTTGAACCAGGAGATCATGGTTCAATTCCCGGTCAGGGCACATGCCTGGGTTTCAGGCTCAATCCCCAGTGGGGGGGCATACAGGAGGCAGCCTATCAATGATTCTCTCTCATCATTGACATTTCTATCTCTCTCTCCCTCTCCCTTCCTCTCTGAAATCAATAAAAATATATTAAGGGGGGAAAAAAGGATTGTATGACTTACAATAAAATTCATGTATCTCAGGTGTACAGTTTGATGAGTTTTATATGTAACTGGCACTCAAATCATTATCTAGAATATGCCTAGCAGCTGCCCTCATGCCCCCACACAAGCCAATGGGGCTTCTCCCAGGGTAAGCATTATTCTAATCTATAATACCTAGACTAGCTTTGTTGGGTTTTGATCTTCATATGAACCAATGATCCCTTTCTGAGGGTGATTTTTTCTCTCAGAGGACATTTAGCAATATCCTGAAACATTTTTGGTGTCATAAAGATGTGGGATGTGGGGGTGCTATTGGCATCTGGTAGGTGGAGACCAGAAATACTACTAAACATCCTACAAAGCACAGGACAACACCCCACACCAAATGGCTCAAAATGTCAATAGTGCCATGGTTGAGAAACGCTGAATGTTAAAAAAAATAATTATAAAGGATGTATTCTGTGCCTGACTTCTTTTACTCTATGTTGTGTTTATGAGGCTCATCCATATTGCGGTATATATCAGTAGTTTGTTCTTATTTGTTGTGGTGTAGTATTCTGCTGTGTAGATATATTTATTTACTCATTCTATTGTGGATGGATATTCCCAAAGTCATTTTTTAAATAACATAGTTGGAATATTTATTTCACTGGTAGATATTTTTATCCAACTAGGTTGAGGAAAGTCAATATGAAAAGGGGATTTAGAAGTCAGGTTTGGATACCAGACTACCTAGATTCAACTCTTGGCTTCGTGTCATCTTAGTCATAGGATCTTGGCAGAAAGTTACTTAACCTCTCAATAACTCTGGTCCCCAGTCAGTAAAATGAGATAATGAGGTAATTGTACTATTTATAGGGCTGTTGAAAGGATTAAATAAGTCAATATGTTTAAAGTGCTTATAATAGTGCTGAACCCTTGTAAGTGCTAAAAAATGTTGGGCTATGTGTCCAATATAGTTCATTGAACTTAGTCACTGGTCAAAAATTGCTTTGGTTAATAAACAATTAGTAGAGAGAAGGGGGGAATAAAGAATTAATTGTTTGGATCTTTGTTAAATCTGCAAAAGACACTGGTGTTTAGCAAAGGGTCTCTAATGAAATATGCCCATTCTGAATTTGGGCTAGTATTTCTGATATTCAAAAAATCATACATCTTAAGATTTTAAGAGTACATACATCTTAAAATAACAAGTTTCAGGGACTTTAAAAACTCTTAAAGAGATGGGAAATTCAATGTTGGGATTTTGCCTTTATTCCTAATTAATCTAGAACTTGAATTATAGTTTTTAAGAAACACTTCTACAGGTTGAACAGAGAGAATCCTAAACCAACATTCTAATCCTTCTTGGTCATGAGAAATAGCATCATATAGGAGAAAAATGGTTAAAACTGTTTTAGATACAAATTTACAAGGTTCTGGAAAGAAAGTACATGAAAAGAAACCTAAGTAATTTGCCTGGGCAAATGAGGGGATCATTGAATGATTTTACTATATTTGATTGAAGATTATTTTTAAAATAACTTTCTGAAGCAAATATAAAATTGTAGTCCTTCTTTATATGTTACCTATATTCAGACACAAGTTAGAATATAGGTAACATGTTCTACATAACACACCTTTCTGGCGCATATATAGGTAGTAATTCTGTTAATGACGTTTGTGCAGATGGTCAAACGTGGTTCTAGGAAATAATTCAGTATACAGTGCAGATCATTTGTACATAACAAATCTTGCTTTATTATAATCCTTGCCATTATAATCCTTGTTGTATAAATGGATATGCTAGTGGTCACCAACCCTCATTAGCTAATCATGGGTGGTATCTATGTCATTGGATCAATGTCATAGATCAGTTGATTAGTGAATATCATCTGCTACCTACTAATTCTGGAGGGAACTTCTGGCTTTTGTCTTTCTGTTGAATTTTTTTGTAGAAATGACCTTCTTTCTTATAGAAATCTGTGATATGATTTTGTTAACCTAATAAGATAAAGGAGGGTATGGACTTTGTTAGTTCAGTGATAGATTCATGGGTTATGATATCACCACTATGCAAAGCTAGAATGTTGATATCAAGTGTTTTCCATGGGTCCTTATCATATTACCAATCTGGAGGAAAATTGAGCCTTTGCCAATGGACTCTGTGACAATGTTTACATGATTAAGACATTTGGAAACTGGTCTGTTGTTGCTGCTGAAGGAGCTAGGCTACTTCACCTGGTTAGTACCTCGTGGGCCCCGGGCACTGGGTGCAACCTATGACTGCCAGGTGTGTCCCTGCATTAGCAGTTTCACCTGGTTCTTCGACAATGAATAACAATGTATATGATAATGATAATGTACAAGGCAAAAGACTCTTAAGAAAAACGTAGATTCTGTTAAAACCAGGTGGTACTGTGAATAAAGCACAATTCTTATTTAGTACATGAAAAAAAAATCGGGATAGAAACTATCCTACCTTATAATAGAGAAACATGCAAATTGACCGCACCTCCGCTATGCCCATGATTGAGCCTGCGAGAGGCTGGGGGCGGGACTCCGGGTGGCTTATCCGGCGGTTGAGAAGACCAAGATGGCAGTGCCCAATCCTCTTAGTTCCGGGGGTCCCGGGGGCGATCGCCACCCTGGGGGGGCGTGGCCGGCCAAGCCAGGCGCTCCCGGGGGCCCGGGGGCGATCGCCACCCTGGGGGGGCGTGGCAGGACTCTCCCAGCCCCTCCCAGGATCCCTGGGAACATTGCAAGCATGTGGTTGCTGAGACCCAGACCAGGCCTCTGGCCACAGATTCATAGCTTTGCGGAGACCTAGGGCAGGGATCTGCAGAGAGACAGAGGTTCTGCAGTGCCCCCAAGACGTGGGTGGGCCCAGCCAGGGATCAAGGGGTATGGAAGGACTCCTGGCAGAGGGGCAAGGACCCTCACCCCTGAGGCGGGGGTTGAGGGGTGGAGCCACCTCAGTGAAGGGGTGCTGCACTGCAGGGTACTGGACTGACTGACATGATTCAGAGAAGCTCCCAGTGCTAATGAGCCTTGCTCAGGAAGCCTTCACACTTCAGAGGCAGTGACTACTGCTCCTGCCTTGACCCAAAAGCAAGCTCGCTACACCCTGCCCCATAGCAGAGCATGCTTAGGCAGTGAGTGGGAAGCCTTCCACCTGCTTCAGAGAAGCGGGGGCAGTAAAGAATGGGGGGAGAGGAAAGAATGTGGAGTATCAGCAATGAAGAGGTGCTTGAGAAAGAGGCTGGGAAGCCTGACTGGAAGGTTTGTTCTGTTTGCTGGGCCGCTGCCCCTTAGGAAGTGCAAAGAGCATGGCTCTGAGGGCTTCCTTTGTGCTGAGTCAAGTTCCACAGCCAACTGGAATTGGCCTCAGTTTCCTGGTCTGTAAAATGGATGAAGCGTGTCCCAGTGCCTTCACTGAGCTTTGATGGCCAATTGAGAAACTATATAAAGAAAATGAGGGAAGAAGTGAGAAAGAAAAGGAAGAATGAGAAACAGAAAAGAAAGACTGAAAGGAACCTGTAAACCCATTGTCACTTAAATAGGGAATATAGTCAGTAGTGTTGTAATGATGGTATGATGCCAGGTGGGTACTAGAAATATCGGGGAACACTTTGTAAAGTATATGATTGTCTAACCACTATTCTGTAACTAATATAAAACCTGAAACCAATACAAAATAATGTTGAATGTAAAGAAATGAAAATTGGAGTGAAATTTTTATAAATTTCAAAGTTTAAATAAAAGCTGTAAAGGAAGGAAGGGGAGAATAAAAAGTGTTTTTCATTCTGCCACTTCATTAAAAAGACAGTTGTCTTTATATGGTGCTTTTATACTTTTCTAAGTCATTATCTCATTTTAATTTCCGGGCAACTTAAAGACAAGATAAGTATTCCCTCCACCATTCAAAGAAAGTAAATCTTGGTGTCTGGTCCTAATGATTCAATCATCAAGCCCTTATTGTAAAGCAGGGTTAGTAAAATTTTCTGTGCAGGGTCATATCTATACTAATAAAAGCCTTGGGGGTGATCAGGCCAGCAGGGGAGGGTATTTGGGGGCAATCAGGCCCGCAGAGGAGCAGTTAGGGGGCAATCAGGCCAGCAAGGAAGCAGTTAGGGAGCAATCAGGTAGGTAGGTGAGCGGTTAGGAGCCAGCGGTCCCGGATTGTGAGAGGGATGTCCAACTGCAGGATTAGGCCTGATTCCACAGTATCAGGCCTAATCCTGCAGTTGGACATCCCCCGAGGGGTCCCATATTAGAGAGGGTGCAAGCTGGGCTGAGGAACACCCTCCCCAGTGCACGAATTTCGTGCACCGGGCCTCTAGTTTTTCATAATTACTACAAGTGAATGTTTTCTCCCCCCCAAGAAATATTCTCCAGTGTCATCGGATCAATGTCATAGGCAAATTTGGCAAAACATGTGGAAGTCACTTGCTGTGGCTCTTGTGATGGGTTAGAGCAGAGCAGAACGTTATTACCTCCTGCCACAAAGATTTGAAATACATTTTTTCCCTAAGACATGACGAGACTGTTAAAGAGAGAAGTGCCAGTAACTTCCCAGCACAACCAAAGCCATGGCCTCATTCCAGCTGAGGGTTGATTAGGAGAACTGCCAAACAAATGTGACTGGGTTTTATTTCACAGAATAAAGAACACAGCAACAATGAAGATGCAGAAGCGAAATGAGGTCACTGTGATTTCCCTTAAAAAAAAAGCATGGTTTCAAGTAGACAACATAGTTAAATTTTTTAGTGTAAAATCCACACTGTAATTTACCAGGAAGATTGCTTTGCCATTCTGGTCTGTTTTTTACATATTCCTATGAGCCTAACTTTCCTAGGGTCTGGGATATGGAACTTCCACAAGTTCCTTTGAGCCTAACTTTCCTAGGGACTGGGATATGGAACTTCCACAAGTTCCTTTGAGCCTAACTTTCCTGGAATCATTGATAGGCTGTCTCCTGCACACACCCCCACCACCCTGGGGATCGAGCTGGCAACCTGGGCATGTGCCCTGACTGGAAATCGAACCGTGACCTTCTGGTTCATAGGTCGACACTCAACACTGAGCATTCATTCCTTCTAGCTCTTACTTATCTGCAAGTTACCACTATGGCAACAGTTTTAACAGAGGAAATGGTAATGGCATCTGAGAGCTAAAAGCAATATAAAATATAGCACTCTTGCCCTTTTTCCTTCACAAGAGATTGAAAACACCTTCAAACAAGTTCCTTTGAACCTAACTTTCCTAAGGGCAGCTGTAAGTGAAAAGAGCTCTAGCCAGAGGACATTGTGTAACTCATTTCTTTTCTTGGGTAGCTGTTGCCCCATTCATTAAATGTGAGCCATAATCATGCAGGCCCAGTAGTGAAGAAGGAAAGGCTCCAAGTCTGGGTGAACACAAACTTGTGTCAAAATCCTGGCTCAACACTACTCACGCCTTCATGCTGGCTGAGTCACTTATTCTCATATAAGAGAATATTATTAGGCAACAAAACGGAATGGGCTCCTGCCCTGCTGGTGTGGCTCAGCAGTTGAGCATTGACCCAGGAAACGAGAGGTCATTGTTTGATTCCTTGTTGGGGTACATGCCCAGGTTGTGGGCTTGATCCCTAATGGCGGGACATGCAGGAGGCAGCCAATCATTGATGTTTCTTTCTCATCGATGTTTCTATCTCTCTATCCTCTCCCTTCCTCTCTCTCTAAAAATCAACAAAAAACATATTAAGTTAAAAAGGAATGGGCTCCTTATAGAGCAACATGGATGTAACTCAGATGCTGAGTGAAAGAAGCCAAACACAAAAGAGTAAATACTGAATGGTTAAATTTATATGAAATTCTACAAAATTCAAACAAATGTACAGTGACAGAAAACAAGGCAGTGATGGTCTAGGTGTTGGAATGGAGGAGAGATTGACTGCCCTGGGATCAAGAAAACATTTTGGAGGTAGGAGCAATTTTCTAGAATTGATTGTGGTGATGGTAGATATGGATGTGTGTGTGTGTGTGTGTGTGTGTGTGTGTGTGTGTGTGTGTGACAAAAATCATCAGACTGCACCTTTAAAATACATGAAGTTTATTACATCTAAATTACACTTCAATAAAGTGGATTTTTAAAAAAATCTTCACCCAAGGATATGTGTTGTTGTTTTTTTAATTGAATTTTTAGAGAGAAAGGGAGGGTGAGAGAGAAACATTGATGTGAGAGAGGAATATTGATTGATTACCTCCTATTTGCACCCTGACCGGGGATCGAACCCACAACCTAGGCCTGTGCCCTGACTGGGAATCTAACCTGCAACCTTTTGGTACATGGGATGATGCTCCAACCAAATGAACCAACTGGCTGGGAAATGAAGTGAATTTTTGAAAAAGTTATGCTAAATACTTTCCTGGAGTTATCCTGAATGACTTAATTCCCCCTTCTCAGAGCACTAAAAGTTTGTCCAATAATACATTGGCTCCTCTTTTGGTATTTGGATGCTCCCAAATGGTTATGATCTAATTGATGCTCAGTTGCCCTTTTCCTATATTTTATTAGTACACGTGTAATGGAAACATATGAGTAAAGGCCTATAGTCTGTTGATGGATTGGCCTTTAAGAATGAGTCCTCACTTCTAATCTTTCTGACCCTTCAGCATCATATATAGGTTTAAACAGACTTGGAGGGGGTGTGAATGGACAGAGAGAGGAAAACATTTTAAATCATGTGAGCCAATCCACCTGCCATTCCATTCTTCGAGCGTTTATGTCAGCAAGAGCTGGAGATGAAGCAATGACAACTACTACCTAGGGTCTCCTGCAGTGTGAGCATCATGTCACTCTAAGCATGATGTTAGATATGAGCTTTTCATACAGCATATCCCCTAAACACAAACCAACCAGTGGTTCTCAACCTTTCTAATGCCTCGACCCTTTAATACAGTTCCTCATGTTGTGGTGACGCCCAACCATAAAATTATTTTCGTTGCTACTTCATAGCTGTAATTTTGCTACTGTTAATGAATCGTAATGTAAATATCTGTGTTTTCCGATGGTCTTAGGCTCTACAGCAGCAGGGTCACCTAAGACCATCGGAAAACATAGATATTTACATTACAATTCATAACAGTAGCAAAATTACAGCTATGAAGTAGCAACGAAAATAATTTTATGGTTGGGCGTCACCACAACATGAGGAACTGTATTAAAGGGTCGAGGCATTAGAAAGGTTGAGAACCACTGGCATGCAGTACATCATTGAAGAAATACAAAGTTTCCATGCTAGGACATTTATGGGAATTTATTTCTTCATTTTATTAGAGCTAAAAAAAATCTTCAAAATGAGAGATTCTGGTTGAACTCTAAGAAGGTACTAGTTCAGTAGCCCTCCTCCAAGATGACCCAAATGATTCTGCCTTCATGCTCTTGAATATTCCCCTCCCACACTGTAGTAGGTCTGTTCCACATGAGCAACAGAACTGTTGGAAATGATGGTGCGTGGCTTAGGAGACTGGGTGATAACAGACATCGTCACTTTTGCTCGCTTTCTCTTAGATGAGTTGCTCTGAGGGAAGCCAATACTCAAGCATCCTATAGAAACATTTATGTGTCAAGAGACTGAGGGCCACAATCTTAACCTCTCGTGTTATACAACCACCCTGTCTGACTCTATTCTCATTCTAGTTATTTCATATTCTATTTAATATGAGATTTTAATTTGTTTTCATTTTTTTCTAAATGAGATGCAAAGTGAGGTATAGGCACAGAGCTATTGTCCCACTATCTGAACCTCTAGCAACACAATAAACTCAATTCCTAAGAGAGAAAGAAACATGGATGTGAGAGAGAAACATTGATCAGTTGCCTCCCTCCAAGCTCCAACTGTGGATCAAACCCATAACCCAGGCATGCCCTCTGACTTGGAATCAAACCTGCAACCCTTTTGGTGTACGGGGTGATGCTCAACCAACTGAGCAACCCAGCTGGGCTTGAGTACATACTTTTCAATATCTCCATGTAGTGTATACTAATGTTCACCATTATACACATGAGAAAAAATAGGGTCAAAGAAATGATGTTCTTGTAAGTAGAGGTTTTGAGATTTGAATGCAGATCTGCCTAAGTCCAGGGCTATGCTTTTTCCATGACAGCTTCTGCCTCATTCTGAAAAAATTGACAAAAGTACTGAACATGCGAGCACCAAGAGACAGGACCAAATAGAGAGTAGAAATCCACTGTGAATAGCATTGGGATTCAGACGTAGTTGTTGAATTGATGGGTTTCTACATTAGAGTATAAATTTCTATGTTTGACCCTGACAAAACCAGTGACATGAAACCAGCTCTTTCATGCCAAGAGTTTTAGGGTACATTTCCACTTTATTTTAAAATATAAAAAAGCGTGGTAATATGTAGATTTTGCTGGTCACTAAATGTAGCTCAGGCTTTTCTTCACCTGTCTGTTTTTTATTTGTGAAAACTAGATGTCAATCAGATGAGGGGCATGTAGCCATGGATCTGCTTAATAGTAGAGGTAGGACTGGCATGATGGTTTCCAGGTGCCAAGGCTAGTGATTTTTGTAACACACTAATACCTTCCTTTTAAAGTATTTTAGATCTAGCACATAATAATTTTGGGTCAATGTGGGCTTAATGTTCACCTTTTTTTTTTCTTTTTTTTAAGTCCGAAATAGCAATGTTAGCAAAAGACTTCACATAACTCTAAATCTATTGCAGCTTCTGCTAGGACAGCCCTTGATTTTTTTTTTTAACCTGTAAAATAATTCTCTCTGAATCTATAAGTATTAGATGCTGGGGTAATATGTATATAAATATTCACAGAAGTAAAGAATAGTTTAGATTCCTTTTCCAGAAATAGACTTCGATGTCATTTTTCCCCAAGTCAAGTTTTATCATCTCTTTTAAGTTTAATATTATTGACACTCAACGTTTAGATACAAACTCAAAAGTTATCCTAAGGATGACTGATTCAGATTTTTTTTTTTTGGTACAAAACAAGGCCTATGCACAGGAAAAAAATTCTTCATGAAATTCCAGCTATGATATACTGTATGTACTTCAGAGGGAATGTATATAAACTCAGAGAATTTTTTAAAGCAGAGCAAAGTAAAGGAATTTGGCAAAATTTATCATGAGGCTAAATTATACCCTGACTAGTTCTGCAGAAACACTGGACTAAAGAAAGTAATATGAATACCAATGACCTAAATGGGCCCTTTAAAGTCAGGAAAAATAAACCAAAATTAAATAGTAACTACTTATTAATGGTTTATACTTTTATCATGTGTTATTTTTTCCAACTTACAAAACTTACTTTAATTCAGCTTTATTCCTTCACTATTTATGCATTTGTGGAATCAATAAATCCAGTTTAACCCAGTAAAACACACTTCTGACTCTCATTTACCATAGGCACAAAGATCTTTCTCACACATACAAGTAATATTGAGCCTATAAAAATATAGCTTATGATTATGACTTACTTTGGAAAGATCTCAGTGACATTGGTAATGGGATGTGAAATAAACTTTGTATAAAGAACAAGTTCAAGGGTACATCAGAAGCTGTTCCCCCTGGACATTGGTGTGTTTAGAAGTCAGATAATTAATTAACTAATAGAGTTGTTTTTAAACTACCTGATGCAGGCATGCTCTGCTACCTGTCACCTACCTGCAGTGGTGCTGAGAGTATTTCAGATTCGGCAGCTACCTCATTCTTTCTGCCCAATTCTGTGCTTTTCTCCTGAGATACTCAGACAGATGGTTAAGGAAGTTCCTCCAGAATATTTCACAGCTCTGAGTAGTTGTAAGAAATCTGGCTAGCCCTCCCGCTGTGATCTGTGTATCTTTGGTGTTGGGCTCCTGGATATTATAGGATGCAATTTCTATGAAGATAGAGAGGATGGACCCAAGGCAAATGTCAGGGTCCTGATGTCCTCCACACAGCATTCCTGTGTGATGGCAAAGATTGAGTAGGATAATGATCTGCAACTAGTACGTAGCTATTTTAATTTTTATTGGCAAGAAAGGCAATAATCAAATGACTCCTATGGGAATGAATTATAATGATGTTAGCAATAAGCCTTCAAGTGAATTATACTAATTAATTTCTGTAGGTCAGCATTATCCATCACCTCTGTCATGAAAGATAGGGAAGCCTCAATCCAGAGAAACAACGTTGAATTTCAAAAGCTTTTATGAGAGGGCATCCAGGGATTGGAATTCGTAGCTTTGAATTCCAAATGAGATGTTGAATTTGGAGAATCAGGACAATGCCCAAGGGTTAGCTCTCCTTCTTCTCTGTAGAGGTCATGCATTAGGGAGATGAGGAGCAGAGTACTTGGAGGACTCAGTGGGGATGCTCTTACTGCTGTCTTGGTGGCACTTGCGCTGCAAATAAACTTCAGTCCTGAAGACTCTCTAGTGTACAACTTTGAAGGAATGAAATTCACACACATGATGATGATTCCGTAGCCTACAGCCCAGTAGGACCCACTCTAAAAATTAAAATAAGATTAAGTTTTCTATAAGAGGAAACAGCTCTGCCCTAGCAATTGAATCCACTCAGCTCTCTGAATAGGAGCTTTTATGAATATATTTTCTCGAATGCACTGTCTTATGTTATTGCAAATGAGTGAAAAAGCAGATTGCGTAGGGAAAAAATTGAGAGTTTCTTCTTTTTTGGTTAATCCTCACCTGAGGATATTTTTCCATTGATTTTTAGAGAAAGAGAAAAGGAGGGGGAGAGACGCAGAGAAACATTGATTGGTTGCCTTCTGCCTGGATCGAGCCTGCAACCGAGGTATGTGTCCTTGACCAGAATCTGCCCTTGATGGAAATCGAACCCAGGACTCTTCTGTGGGCCTCTATCCACTGAGCCAAACCAGCTAGGGAGCGAGAGTTTATTCTTAAAGTGGTATGAAGTCAACCATTCAGTCTTGTTAATCTAAGACAACCACAGTAACAGTTTTCTGCTATTTTAGAGGGCGTATATGCTAATAACATTTATTTGAACATGATGGAAAGCTGCTAATGCTAGAAGACTTTTATGTCACATTAGTTCAAGAATTCAACTTCCAGTCATGTTGGTTCTATGACAGGTATACTTGTGACCACAACAGCATAATGCATTTAAAATGTTGCACTTTCCTAACTGGAAGCGACTGTGTTTAAACTTTATTTTTCACAGCTAGGGCATTTGTGAAATCATTTGCTGTGAATAGCCCAAGTGTACATGTCAAAATCTTGTTCCTTGCTTCCAGGCATTCTGACTTTTGGAGTTTGGTAGCATTTTATAATTTCCTCAGTGACTATCAGCTTTATGTGGAGAATAATGCTTGATGTTACATCTTGCAACCAATCACAAGGTAATGACATATAAACTCATGACTAAGTCAGCTCTCCATTTTGATAATATGGCTGGTTTGAACAGTTGGCATGAACTTTTACATATAATATTCAGATGGAAATAGTTATTTCCTCTTATGTAAAACTTTCATCAACTCTACCTGGGGCATTGATCAATTTTAGCACTTTTCTGTCTCTCTAGAACTGCAGTATTTTTGGACTGCTGTCAAAGCTGGCTCTACTGCAATCCTAAGGGCTATATTCAAGGTCATGTGACTGTTTACTGCTTCAATAAAAAGCAACTTATAAATGCAAAATGCAATTCACTACTTATTCATCTCATGTATTCATGCAATGCTCATTGGCTTACTGTAGTGTTTGCTTGATATGTATTCCACAGCATACCTTTTGTTTCTGCAAAACTGCACATTATATCATTTTTGCATCTGACACTGACTTTGTTCTAGGAAGTGTTCTAATAACAAAGGGAAAAATAAAATGCTACAATGAGGGAGCAATCCAACCCTTGCAGATCTGCTTAACTCCTTGATGAGGCAGGGAGATTTTAGAGGGCACACTGACCTTGAATAGTGAGGAATCCCACAGTGAGAAAGTGTGAAACCATAGCTCATGGCCAGACCTTATAACTATACTTCCTGGTTTGCTTTTTTTATTTTCACTTTAAGTTCCTTATTATCCAGCAGAGATATGTGTCATGTTTTACATGAAACCCAAACAACCAAATGGGAAAACCCAATGTATTTATTCTGCTTTCTCTCATGAGGAATTGAGAATGATGATTTTCAAGGTTGTTTCCTTTTCTTTTCTTTGGAAGACTTTAGATTCAAAGCTTTAAAGAGTGATGTCTCTAAGTTCAACAATTTTAAGGTTGCTTTTGGGACAGTTCTACTCATTCATTCACATGACACCCCATAGACTGGAAGTTCTCATCCTAACCCAGGTTTCAGTATGAGATCTGGGACAAACCAGACATTGGTTTGAGTCAGGCGTCAATACTTCTGAGTTCTATGAAATGAACAAATCATATCCTCTCTAATCATTAGTTTCCTCACCTATAAAATGCAGATAAAAACGCCCTCCTTAGCAGCTGTTGTCTCTGTGTATATATGTAACAGAGACTTAGTACATGTTGGTTCTCTTCCCACTTTCCTTTGCCCTCAGAGGGAATAAAGTAATTTTTTTTTCATACTCATTCACATTTCTGAAGTAGAGTTATTTGTAATAATATCTGTTGAAATTATGAAGTAATGATAGTATATTTTCCAAAACGTATGCCAGACCACCCAGAGGTTAAATAAAATGGACACAGGCATCTTGAAGTATGTTGGCTCCAGTAGACCAAACACTAGGACTCAGATTTTGATCCTCCCACTCACTCACTCGCTCACTGGGTGTTTAACCGCTCTGAGCTGTAATTCCCTTATCTATAAAACAGAGGTTATAATAAGAGAAATTCTAGCAACAACACCCACAGACCTAGGAAGATTCAATGAAGTAATGTGGATATCAAGTGCTTCGAAAGCTTCGCACAGAGTGGGGGCTCACACATTCTCTCTGCAGTGTATCTAGAAGCTTCCTTTTCGGTCAGGATCCTCTGTTGGATTAGAGCTTTGAAGGTCACAGACTGAGACCCAGTGATTCAATCGCACAATTTAGCTACGTTGGCTGTGTGGCCATGACCTAGTAGCATTTATTATCAGTTTTTCACTAAGTGTATGCCACTTTATTTTGAATACAACCTTCTTGCTTGAATATCATATCACATGTCTGCATGGCTCTATGTAACACACCCAGAAATTATAGTGTTTTATGAGCGAGGGAGGAAGATTTGTTTTCTCTATTAATTTTGAAGATTAAATATAATTTTATTTTATTTTTAATCCTCACCCAAGGATATGTTTTTATTTTAGGGCAAGAGAGAAAGATGATAGAGATAGAGACAGAGACAGAGACAGAGACAGAGACAGAGACAGAGATAGAGATAGAGATAGAGATAAGATAGAGATAGAGATAGAGACAGATATATATAGAGAGATATATTGGTTGCTTCCCTTGTGTGCCTTAACCAGGAATGGAACCCACAACCTTTTCGGTGCACAAGAGGATGCTCTCACCAGACCAGGCATGAAATACAATTTTAAATGACATCAATAATTGCTGTAATTTTGTTAGCACCTCCTGAACATTTCAGAGGAAAAACTGGCCTTGGCTTCACTGGGAAACAATAGGAACACAGGGCCAGCAGGTAAAAGAGCTGTGATTTGTGAGGTAATGATGGGAGGTAAACCTAGGTGAGGTTCTAAGCATGTATTATCTCCAAAGGTAAATATTGCTTTGAGTTGCAAGGAGGACTGCCATACGTGTGTCTGCAGAAGGGAAGGAGTGGGGACAGTGCGCTGAGATTGGGGGCAAGGAAACCCGCGGCGTGCGTTGTTCTTTAAACAATGGGCTGACAGAGTGCATATTTTTAACCATTTCCAGATGTGAGCAACAAAGTCACAGGGGAGATTTATTTCTTTTACAACAGAAGTCAATTGGGCATGACATTAATGTATTGTTTCAAGAAAAGTCTAACTCAACTAAATCGAGACGCAGTGGGAAATTTAAAGAGAAGCAATTTCTGTTTTCAGTTTTAATGAATACCATTAAGTGATAACCAAAAAGAGAGAAGAAGAAAAAAAAAAAGATTAGGGAATGCTCAGAAAACATCCTTCCCACTCCTCTAAATTATCATGACAACACAATCTTTAGCTGTGAAGTTAATTTCCTCCGTAATTACATTCTATTTAGAGGTGCGATTGCTTAGAAACACCCTCCTGGCGAGGACGCTTTTTTATTCCAGCAAGAGTGAGGAAGAAGGGGTCCCCAGAACTACACAGCAGTATTTCTTTTCCCTGCTCACCCCTGGGCACTTACCTGTCAGGGTGCCTCTCCTCCCGAGGGCCCGGGCAGGAGAATTCCTGTTAGAGAGACTCTCAGGAGAGAGGTCAGCGGCTGAATGTGAGTGGCACTTGCCTTGGATTCTAGGGGCTCTCTGAAGGCACTTAGCTCTCCTCCTGTCCCCGGGGTCCAATGAAGGCAGGGTCAGAGGTCCCTAGCATCGATGTTACAGTTACGTAAGGTGAGAAGGCTGTGTTCTTGGGAGAGAAATCTTTTTCAGAACGTGATTCATGCTGGGCTCCTTGGGCTTTTTAGTGTGCAACGGGATCTTTGCAAGCCTGATTGTGCTATGATCTGAATTTTAACATTTCCATCACCCAAGTCCTCGTTCACAGCCAATTCTCTCACAGTCACTTGGGGGCGAAAACAAAAGCAGAACCAAAAAAGCCACAGCCCAGACTTGCTGTCTTCGGGTTGGTCATGAGGTCTTCACCCTCAGGACTGAAAACTAGGCCAAGGGACTGTTCGGAGGCAGGCCAATTTCCTAGTCTCTAGCCGCCGGGGGAAAAAACGAGGCCAAAGGATTCTGACAAATGAGTCTAAGACATGAATCCCAAGGTTCTCTCACACATTTCCCGCAAAATCAGAATGATCAGGGCAGTCCTGGGTCCAGCTTACAAGGCTCTAATTCTATTACCGCCTCATCCAGGCACATTATTTTTGCTCATTAACGAGGTGGCATCATAATGGAGCATGCGGCAGCCAGAGTGATTAGCAAAGCGCCTCCTCCCATTCTTCAAAATGTCATCAGCACACTGGTCAGGAAACACACTCATTTTCCGACTGCCACGATTTGCAGGGTTTCGGGCGCCGATGATAGCTTGTCTGCTTGGTTTAAAAGAGCTCCTGATATAACAGAACCTGACACTGTTTACTCCAGCCTATTATGCCTGCTGCATTCACTGAACGCTTCACTGGAGAGGAAAAATCGAAAGAAGGCTATTCATTGTAATGCCAGCTGCTTTTTAAAAAAGGAAATCAATTTTGGCTCGGGCTCAGAATGTGCTCCGCAGGTCCAGAGTGACCCACCACTTTTGATGTCAACAACAAAAGGATCTGCCTGAATTTTCCACAACAATCGCCCAACAGCTCAAAGAACATTGAAAATCCTAGATTAGTTTCATTTTAGTTTATGTTCAAATTGGTAGCCGCTCGTCTCGACAATATCACAAAATAGAAAGCCTTGGGTGACGGGGCCCTTGCACGCCATGCTGCAGGGGGACTGTGGGCTTCGTTGGTTTTGTTATAAATTGCTTGGCAGGACCATTTTATGACGGAAATAATTAGTTATGTTTAGTATTTATAGCTAGTATCATGATGCCTTTCTGCACTGCTAATTAATTATTTTATGGCCAGCATGTTTCCAATGCAATTAGGTAGGTATGGCAATGATCATAATATTTTGCATATTCATGACAACATTCTGCCTATTTACAGCAAAACTTGGGTGTCAGAATCAGTTATTTCCCTTTTGTTATGAGGCGGGATAATTACCGGAAACAATAACAATGATCTCTTGCGTGTGAATAACATTTTACAACCGAGCACCTCCATTCATGTCACCCACGCATGTACCCCTGCGGTTTCTCACAGGGAAATGGAAACTCCATATGGTCACAAGTTTGGGCTGGGTCTTTAGCCAGCCTGAAGGTCACCAACGGAGGCTTTTGCTCTTTTTACATGTAGTTGGAGTCTCATGTGGCCCACAGGGATAGATGGGTTGCTTAAGGTGAAGTAGGAAAGAGAACATTTGGGCTGGATAGGAAAACAGAGGCGGCAGTTTACGCTAGGTTGTTTAGAACAAAGCCGCACACTTTTCTGGTTATTATCTAATAAAAGAGTAATATGCCGATTGACCATCACTCCAACACACAAGATGGTTGCCCCCATGTGGTCAAAGATCCTGCCCCCATGTGGACACAAGATGGCCACCACAAGATGGCCAGCATTGGAGGGCAATTGGGAGGGACCAGGCCTGCAAGGGAGGGCAGTTGTGGGTGATCAGGCCAGCAGGGGAGGGCAGTTGGGAGGGACCAGGCCTGCAAGGGAGGGCAGTTGGGGGCAATCAAGCCTGCAGGGGAGGGCAGTTAGGGGTGACCAGGCTGGCAGAGGAGGGAAGTTGGGGGCGACCGTACCTGCAGGGAAGTGCAGTGAGGGGGGGGGACCCATGCCTGGAGGGGAGAGCAGTTGGGGGAACCTGGCCTGCAGGGAAGGGTAGTTAGGGGTGACCAGGCCTGCAGGGGAGGGCAGTTAGGGGCAAACAGGCTGGCAGTGGAGCAGTTAGCCATCAATCGGGCTGGCAGGGGAGTGGTTAGGGTGTGATCAGGCTGGCAGGCAGAAGCGGTTAGGGGCAATCAGGCAGGCAGGCAGGTGAGCAGTTGGGAGCCAGCAGTCCTGGATTGTGAGTCCTGGGAGGATCGGGCCTAAACAGGCAGTCAGACATCCCTCGAGGGGTCCCAGATTGGAGAGGGTGCAGGCTGGGCTGAGGGACACCCCCCTCCCACCCTACACGAATTTCGTGCACCAGGCCTCTAGTTATTTTTATAATTATTTAAGAGTAGGTGTGGAGGTGTCCCTAAGCAGAAGGAAAACTTCCTTAGGCTTTTCTGCACTGTGGGAGGGGAAGGAGAGGCTCAGAAGACAAGATTGAGTTATTGCTTAACCAGACTCCATATCCAGGGGGCACACTGCATTATGTCAAACTATTGAATGCTTCTTAAATCCTGGGAGTCTAGAAATAGCACTGCCCTGTGAAGCCTGGGAATGTTCTCAATTAGCTTGTGGACAAGATCAATGGCATCGCTCTCTTCCAGACCTGCACCTCTTTCTCTCTACTCTAAGCCTCCCCGACTAGCCGTAATCCTCCATTTCCTTTTCCCCACATGCGCTCAGCAGAGTGCTGAAAATACTAAAAATCAAGAAAAATATTGTCCGCTGAGAACTGGGATTTAGCCATGAATTTCCTTTGATGATACATTCACACAACTGGACTCTGGGGGCTTGGAGACCCGGAGTGGGGTGGGGAAATGAAATGTGTACCTATTTCTAGTTTTTACTCTTTAAAGGCTAGATTACTGGAGGGGAGGGTGGGTAGGGAGGGCCATGCAAAAAATAAAACCAGTCAATGAATTTAGCTTAAAAAACAGAAGTGTGGTATATCCCCTTGTTAAAAACTGCACACAAATGTGGATGCCTTGACCTCTATAGGAATCAGATTCCATGTCTTTCCCTCCGAAGGACAAGAAAGTCTTTCTTTTCCTTCACCAAATTCTTTCCTGCTTTTAGTTCAAGCCCACTTCCATGTATTGGGTTTGTTGCGGACATGAAGCACAAACAGACTTTGAAGTTAATAATCATTATTTTTTCATTTCTTGGGATGAAGGCACAAAGAATCCCTTTAGCCTTCCCCGAGAAACCATTCTTTATCCCTGTAATCATCTTTGTCACTTCTCTGAACTTACTCCAGTTTCACCACATC